>NC_061787.1:15213056-15523413 GCF_022458985.1 Mugil cephalus
CATAAATCTATTCTATACAGTAAGTGATCATGGGAAATGCCCGTCCCAAACCAAGGAAGGACAATAAATGCTCCAACTGTCAAATCAGAAAAGAAAAGAAATAATTTGGACCAATTGATACTTTCGGGCCTTGGTCATACCTATTCCACAGTTTGATTTCAGAACATGCTAAATCTTTGGGTTTCTGAAATATCAGTCAGAGGAAATGAGCAATTTGAAAAAAAGTCAAATCCGTCCATGACTTAATGAAAATGACGAAACACAATAACAATTCAATCCTTCTTTAACAACGTTTCTGCCGCAGTGATTATTCATGCGGTGAATCCACTTACACGATATGCGACTACTGATCTAATGCACCTTACCGATGTTCATTTCGACAAATGACATTATCACCAGTCCTGCTACGGCAACCGTCTTAAGAGTGCCAACCATGCCGGCCCATTCAAGAAAGCTGATTTAAAAGCACCCTCCAGTCTCTCTAATTCCGCACAGGAGACATTACACCGAGCGCAGCCGACGATACAAAAGACACAAGGCGGCGATAAATATAGAAACAGAGAGGCAGGGGACGGCGATAAAGGGAAGAATGGCAGCGCGGCGGTGGCAGCGGACGTCCTGCATGGGAGACAATCAGCGAGCAGGTTGGCTGTCCTTTACGACTCTCAGGGCTCATAATAACCCGGCTAAACGTTTATATTAACACAGCATATCAGCCTTGCCATCAGAGCAGTCAATGATAGAGAGAGAAAAAAAGAAAAAAAAAAAGCACACATAATTATACCCGAGCCTCGAAATGAACTGTCGTTAGTTTCATGCACATACAGAAGGAGGGAGGGATGGGAAACGTGAGAGAACGAGAGAGAGAAGCAAAATCTAATTTACCCCTTCAAATCACATTCATAGGCTGGGACTGTCAGGGACCTCCTGAGAGTAAAAGATGACAGAGAGAGAGAGAGAGGGAGAAAGAGACGGAGGCAAAGAATTAGGAGATTGAAAAGGTCAGGGGACCTCAGCTTAGAGGAGATAGCCAAATATTATGTTAATATGGACTCCATTTTACATACAGAGCTAATCAGCGTGGCCCAGAATTAAAGGGGCAGATAATTAATTCTAGAGTAAGGGGTTATCCTGCCCGACTATTGTCTTGGCAGGAAAGAGGAGGGCAAAGAGAGAAGGAGGACGGAGAAAGGAAAGAGGAGTCCCTCGGCCTGTGTTGAACATGCAGCGATAAGGGACGAGCCGGGACACGGCAGAACGGCGGAGTGGCAGAAACGAGGAACGGAGGAGGGATCCAAAGTGCAAAAGTATGTCGGATGGAAGTCGCACACAAAGGCAAATCCTTACAAAAATGTCTCACGGTGGAAATGATGTCTGCAAGGGTGATTTTTTTTACACCTTCTTCACATCTATTCTCTCATTTCTATCAGTGGAGAAAGAAAGAAAGAAAAAAAGAAAAAAAAACATATGGTGAGGGATGAACCGGCTGGTTTGGACAGGTTGGGTGACCATCAATGCATCCAAAGGTGTGATAATGGTGTTTGATAAGTGCACTTGATGTATGACATGTCAGCGGCATTGTGAAGTATAGGGTGAAGGTGTTCGACTTGGAGGTAATCTGTCTTAACAGATAATATGAGCCTGTGAATCATATTGAGCCTTAAATCTAATTTTCTCCTGCAAAAAAGTGCAAATAAAACGACAGACGGATGATTTGTTTCTCGTCCAGTTTCACCTGATTACTTCCCTTGTTTCAGGATTGTTTTTCCTGTTGTACTTGATGCGGGAGAATCCTTTTAAAGAGACGGATCCTGTTATCTCATCACGTCAGGACACATCGTCTCCAAAAAGTTAGATTCATGCACAATTCGTTTTTATTAGTTAATCCCCTATTTTCTCCATAATATTTAATTTGTTTCCCTGTAAGTAAAGGATAGCGATGCAGTCTTCGCAATCTAAAAGCCCTTTGAGAAAGAATGCTGCCGGTGAAATAATAGACGTTGTGAACATATATAGCATTTTTCTACCTACATGTTACTCAAAGCACTTTACAATGTTTTACCATTTATCCAATCACACGCGCATTAGAGCTGCACGGCCGCCGCTAACGGGAGCAACTTCTGCTCCATTGTCTTTCCCAAGGACAACGCGCGTGGATGGGCCAGGTATGGAACTAGTAGACAACCCGAGCCACAGCTACGCAAAGGAAAACTCATTGATGAATGCCTCTCAATCACCGCATCCTCTGTGAAAGTAGAAGAGAATTTAAAATCTAAAAAGGTCTGCTCTGGGGTTGACTGTAGAAACGTGGCGACACAACACGATGGACTCTATGGGATATTACACAGGATTGTAAAGGCACAATCCTTCCCTTGGCAAGAGCTTTCTTTGACAGGGGGTCCGCAACCCCTAGGGGGTCAGCAGAGGAACTGCACGGGGGTAGCAACATCTTTGTTTGATTCAATTTATACATATATTTAAATTTCCCTCACGATTTCCCCACACAAATTTCTTTAGATACACATTCACATGAACCCAATACATTTTAGTAAAGGGATGAATGGAAGAACAGGACATTATCTTTCGGTCAGTGCTTCTCATTCAGCGATACAGGAGCTGTCTCAGCAGCGCACCGTTTCATACGGAGCGCCACACTAGGCGGGACATGTCAATCTACTTTAAACAGTAGGACCCGCCCCATCGCTGCCGAGCCAATCACAAGGCCGCATATAACTTGCGGACTCTGTCAGATTACCCGCAACTGGCCAGTCTATTCTGTCCCCAGGCGAAATTAAAACTTGAATCTATCATTTATTTTCTTTATCTGCCAATATTATACACCTGTCAGGTATGTTTATGGCAGGTGCATGTCCATCCTACTGTAAAAAAAATGAATATATATATATAAAGCACTAGGCCGAGGTTAATACAGAACACATATAGTAGGTAGGGGGTCCCTGCTTAATCTCTCCATCAGTCCTTGGCCTGAAAACGTTGACGACCCCTGCTTTAGAACATGATGACAGGCATGATTTGTTTTTATTTACATTTTGAAACTGCTGCAAAATCTGTTCCTGGTAACATTTGTGTGGCTAAAGTCACAGAGAGGGCAGCAGTAACATTAACAGCACGTCTGCGATGAGCAGCGAACTCCAGCCTCCTTTACGAAAGTGACGTGCCGCCAACCGGCCCCAGTCAATCACCCTTTTGTCTCTACTTGTTGCAAGTAGCCTTGGACACGAAGATAAAGGTGACTAATTTCGTCGTATGGACATACCAGAAGGCAGCGCTCTGGGTTTACACTTCTTTGTGTCTCCTTCCATTCATACGGATCTTCTTATCTGGTCCACTTTCCACTTTACAATGTAAGGACGTCACGTGGCCTGGATTTCAATGGAGCTTTTCCAGGTAAAGCAATTCAGATAGCAATTATGTGTTCTTGGAGGTATGGTTTTGTAAAGAAACTTTGGAGAAGACGCTCATATTTTGTTGGTTGACATCACAATGGTGGATCATAATCATATGTGGCCCTTGCGGCGACAGAATGGTCTTGGAACCCGTTCACTATGCAGTTTTAAACGCTGTTTTATGACATTTCATGTTGTGTTGCACTCCAGCACAGGTTATATATGAAAAAAAAAAAGTTTGTCAAATGAAGCCATGCAGAGATACAAAGACGCAGCTTTTTCATACCGGAGGATTTTCTCCCAGTAAAACGTGGCAAACTGTTACACAGCTGAGAGCGCCGTCCCCTCTTTATTTCTCCGCCTCAAGACACTGTACTGACTCGCTCTCTCCGTCTCCATCTTTCCGCGCTCATGTTTAAACCATAAGGGAGACAGCCTCATTACGTTTGGCTCCCTCACCTGCCACTACAGAGGCAATATGACAAGCAAACAGACCGCACGCGCTACACTAAATTGTGCGCGCGAGCTGAATGGTCCAGCGTAGAGTGGCACCGTTTTTCCCGACGCAGGGATGAAACCACGCCACAAACCAGTGCGTAATTACATTAATTTACCATTGCACGTGCACCTGCACAGACATGGTGCAGTACCGCACACCCAGCTTAGGCAGAGTACGCCCTGTTTACATGGACTAATGTCTGTTAGCAGGTACTTACTTTGAAGTATCATCCCACCACGCCTGTAGAGCAAGCTCAGATTATGTTGAGGTTGTCACTAAAGGGTATAAACACAGGCCCGCGAACGCACGCATACCCACACTCGCTCATGCACAGAGCGAACCACACACACACAAACACGCCGAGAGCTTACATTGTATCAGTCTCCCTAAGCAGTCTGAACGCATCGTCTAGCCGGCCTCTGAAGGTGTGCATCGCTGTTCTGATTTACATACATGAAGTGCAGCAAATGCAGCCTGATGTTTTCACCTCTGCGAAAAAAAAAAGGGGGGGGGGGGGAGAAAAAGAAAAAAAGATTACACCGGCTGGCGCTTTGCAACATGAAACGTTCCAGCTAAAATGTAATTTTCACCCCCATTGTTGGGGGATGAAACCAGGGGAACGACTACAGATGGAAAAGGACGGGAAAGATACGGAAGAGGGAGAGAAGGATAAAAGACTCGGAAGGGGAGAGGAACGGCGGGATAAAAGGAGGACGATCTGAGCCTTTGATATTGCAGAAATCGGAGCCTGACGGGGAGGAAAACATACATGAGTTGGTAAAATAACATAATGCAAACCTGACCTGTGATAGATGAGGGGAAAAAACAAAGAGCGGCGCTTCCAAGTTTCGCACAAACTCGCCCCCTTCCCTCCCGTCTTCCCCTGTCAGTTGTCTTTATTCAAACTTCAACACTGGATTTAACACTGTTAATCAATTGACCTCCATTGTGGGCTAATCCTTAACTGTGCCTAATTCATTGAGCTGAAAGTGTCATTCGACTTAGCTCTGTTCTCTATCTTTTCAATGACACTTACCCAAATGGGACTAATATGGCCTCAACAGATTCACTTAATTTCCATCTGCTCATTTTGGAGAAGGATGAGTATTAATATGGGGCAAAAGAGACTCAGTGTTTTTTTTTCTTTTTTTTTCTCGTCTCTGCTGAAACTGAAGCTGGATGTTTTTTTTTTTTCGCTTAAAAAAATACACATCGCAGCTCAGTTACTTATTTTTGATGTATTTACGAAGGGCGTTTTGATGATTTTGGATGTGCTGAGGGTAAGAAAAGCGGTGTCCAGCGATCTCAAAGTTGTCCAAACAAGAGAAAACACTTCGAAAAAATTCAGTTTCCTTTGGCCAAGTCTGGAGTATTAGTGTCTTTATAAATTTCAGCCAGTGCATTTCATGGAAGCAGCGTTGTGCTGCTTGAATCTGAGCCTTGTTCAATGGTAATGCAATCATCCAAGTTTCACTCCATTTTCTGTCTATTCCAGCTGAAAGCTCCGAGCGTGCAGCTCAGACAGGTGTGCATGCATGTAAGAATACTTACCAACACAAATACACGCACACACATAGAGTACATAATCCTTCCTTTGTCTCACTATCAATCTTTCCTCTCCTGGGCCGTCTTATTGAAAGATATTTCTTATCCTGTCAGCCCTGGCTCAAGAGGGAGCGGAGGTGTTCGAGAAAGGACAAATAGAAAGAAAAATGAAAGAGAGGAGAAGAAAGGAGGCAGGAGTGAAAGGAAGAAGAGGTGAGCGCGAGGGAAAATGTAGGCACAGAAAGCAAAAGAGGAAAAAAAAAAAAAAAGCTAGAAAAAGCGGAGAAAGGGCGATAGGCAGTCGTGTAGCTGATATCCCGGCGCCGTTATCATTAATGCCAGGTGAAAGCACCTATATGGATCCCGAAAACTTCATCTAATTTTATGGCCGCCGCGGAATGTAATGATCACTTCCATTCGCGGCGGCGGCAGAGACATTACAAGACGCCTTTGGTCGCTCGCGCCCTTTTCTGGAAATCACACAATTAAATCTCAATAACTGCAAACGACTGGACAGATAGAACAACGTTTTCGCCCGCTGAACCAGCCCAAAGATCGTTTGCGCCTTTGGATTTGTCATGGTATCATTAGCGCGTTAGCTCGACGTCACCGGGATGGCGCGTTAGCAGTGTAAACAATACGCCGCGATGCTGTTTGTCAGGGGAATATTATCTGCAATTTGCCTTCGCATTGCACGTCTCAGCGCGGTACTGGAGCTTCGCTGGCTCTGATGAATCAGGATTGAAGAAACATTTACTCGGAATCATAGCTGCTGGCAATAACAAAGTTTTGGCCCGAATGAACTCCAGCTATGTAATTGTAAAGGATCTTTTTTTTTGTTGCTGTTGTTGTTATTGAGAAGCGTTTTTGTACAATTATTCCCATTTCCACTGTCAGATATCTATAAGGCACTGAAAGGGGCAGACTGCGGGGATGGTTATCATAGCTCAGAAACGCATTAAAATATAACTACGCTGCAGCTGTCAGAGACAATTGCGTTTACAGACGCGCGCTCGCGTTCACACATGAGTGAGCACTCGGGCGCGCGCGTACGCGCGGATGCAAATGCGCCGCGGCGGAACGTGTGCGCACACATTTTAAGCGCGCACATACGGCGAGGGAAGGTGTTCCCACAGATAGCGGAGTCGATGTTCTTAATCCGAAGCAGACCCCATCTGTCTCCCATTATAAAGAGTCTGCCTTAGCCCCAAGAATGTCTACATTTCATAAATATTATCTGGGCCTGGCAAAGCTGGCCGGACAAAAGCCAGGGCGCCGAGCGTTTCTCAGGGCCGCATCAGAGCATAATTAGCAATCATAACATCATCCCCGCATGCCATACACTCTTATTTTCTGGAAGCCTCTTAATTGCCCTGAGGTACAAAGGCAGGAGAAAAAAGAAGAAGAAGAAGAAGAAATATATGCTTCCTTAAGCTAGAAAACATAATTAGATAGAAGTAATAACAGCTTAAAAGTGGGTCAAGTAATCCTCACAAAACAAAAGAAAAATAACAAAATATATATATAAAAACAAGTTTAATGAAATTACTCCTCTGGACGTGAGGGCAAGTTCTTCCTCTCTGCTTCTCCACCCACAACAGCATTAAGCCCCCTCGGGCAAATGAGGTCTCGGGGTCAAATATGCTCCACCGTATAAAAAGGGTTGACCTTAAAAACCAGAGACAGCGCGAGGAAACAAATAAAGTGTTCACCTTTCTTTTATTTTCTGCACAGCTACCTGCAGGAGAAGAAGAGAGGAGATGAAATACTGTATATGGCGGGGAGCGGCGGGGGAAGAAGGAAAAAAGAAAAAAAAAAGAGGAAGAAGAAGATGTAAGCTCATTACCGAGACAAGTTTTAAAACCAGAGAGTGGAGACGACGAAAAGTAAAAGTTAAGCACTTCCTGAAACTTCGGCTTCCTTTCTATCTATCTTTCTTGAAGAGTTTACCCCCTCCCTGCCACCACCACCACCACCACCACCACCTGTACCCCCCCGCCCCCACCCCCCTCCTCCTCCTCCATCCCTCCCCTCTCCCTTACTCATTCTCTCTCCTCACTCTCTTTGAGTTAAGGAGGGTAAGGTAATCGTAATGAAATGACCCCGCGAGGCACGATGGCAGCCCTCGCCTGATAAGTTATTCCTGACTGGCTTTTAAGCTGCTGTCAAGCAATTTCCCTTGAAACCTTGCTTTGTTTTTTAAGGATGGTGTGTGTAGTTGCGGTGCTGGTGTTGCCGGCGTGTCTGCGTGTGGTGGTGATGACGGAAGTGGTGGTGGTGGTTGGTAGGCGAGGGGGAGGGAGGGAGGGAGGGGGTGGCTTGCTTTGACACCCCTGCTTCTCTCCCATGAGGGGTACAGATGACAACCTCAAGGTATAGGTATGTGCAGTACGTGTGTGTGTACGTGCGCACCCTTGGGTGTGTCTACGTGCGGGTGCAGCGGGAGACATCTCACAGATGACAATCCCGCTAATTGAAATGACAGATTATTCTAATGTGCAGAAAGTCATTAAAAACCCCCGGCTGCCGTTTTTCTTCCTTTTTTTTCTGTGTTTCCCCTCTCGCAGAGAATATTTCCGACTCTAAGTCTGAGCGGGAAAATCTGCACTTGAAGGAGATGTTAGCTTTCCTTCTCCCCCCCCACCCACCTTCAAGCTCATGATTATTATCAGGATCACCTGCCACATAGTTAACATCCTCCGGATACTTCTCCAACTTTCGCTCAGATGAGCGAGTGAGTGAGTGATGAAGTTCGAGCGACTGAACGGCAGAGCGTTTTTAATTTTCAACGCGAGGCTATCGAGGGTAAACGCCGCGGATTGATAGTGATTATCCAGGGCGACTGCTGCACACACTCCAGGATTATATCAGCTTACCAGTGGCTCTGAAAGCTGAGGCACATTCCCAGCATTCCCTGCATACAATGCAGCATGAACACATGTTATTATTATTAGCAACGAGCCAAAACAACACAAATCTTCAGCGCTGACATGCGAAATGCTTGCACGAACCTTGGAAATGAAGGGTCAAATATCTATTTTCTCCGGTTTCTCATCTCACCTTCATTTCCAGGCTATCCTCTGCAGAAGGTTGTGCATATGTGGGATTTCGGAGTGATAGCAAAAGTCTGCCGGAAGAAGCTCAATTAGCGACGTGCACGACTTGATCTCAGCCCGTAATAGTTTCGCGCAGACCTTCTGCATGGGCCCTAGCGTTCATTCGGGTCAAAGGCCCGGCTAACGCGCTGAATGCGGCTTTAAGGTTGTGAACACACGGCAGCCATGCGCAGTAAATTTCCAAATGTTTTCTCTTTCCTGTCTGGGGCGCAAATATCCAACTATTTTTCAATTTCCAGCTCCCCCCCACCCTCCCACTCCTCTCTCCCACCCCACCACTCAAGCAGGCAGACTACACTGATACGGCGTCACAATATCCTAAAACATTCTGCTGGCTGATATGGAGTTTCTCCATGCAACAGATCCAGACAGCTAAAACACCAACCGGGGACACATTTTTCCATTTCTCTCCTCTGTCTCCTCTCCTCTCCACCTACTCCTCCTCCATTGACATTCAGCGGAGGTAAATATTTAACAGCATGCTATTGAGTGCCGTGTGCAGTGTGGCACAGGCCGGGCCGCGGCAGAGATATGTATATAGACAAGACTGTTTTATTAAGAGTCGCTGCAGACATATTAAGGTAAAGTATGCCTGACACCTAGGGAGGAAATTGCCAGTATATGACACTATTCCTCAATACTGTGGCAGCTCGCCTCAGTGCAATTTTGCACAAGGCGAGTGACAGAGAATGACATGCAGAGAGGGGAGGGAGAGGGAGCGAGAGAGAGAGAGGGAGAGACGGAGAGAGGGAGATGAAATAGTGAGGGCGCGCGGGGTGCAGTTTGGAAGCCGAGGGGTGTGTCTCCAGGTGTGTGCGTGCGCCGTAGGTGGCGCGGCGCGGTGACACGCGGCGTTTGTAATTGCCTTACCCCATCTGAAGGATTGGCCTAGAGATAGCGCTGTTTACCTGCGGTCTGCCGTGTAGCGGTGCTGTTTGCGGGTGAAATGGAGCGAGAGGGAGCCGTCGGCGAACGGGCATCGCGAACGGAAAAAAAAAAAAAGGCAAAGCCGCGGAATGGCGTGCGCGCACGCACGGGCCCGGCGCTTCGAGAGGCCCTCCAGCTGATCTCACTTTTAATTCCTTTCATTACCGACGCGGCTCGGAGTCGAGGCAGAAAAGGCTCCTCTGCAGCACATCCGCGCTTCACACAAAGGTGATCGCCATTCCAAAACATCAGTTTTTAGGTGGAAAAAAATACGTTACCTAACATCAGAAGTATGTCAAGTATAAACGCCATGAAAATAGATATTCTTCCATGAGTGGTTTATGACTCACTGATGAATCATTAAAGTGGACCCTTCATAAAACTATTTTTTTTTCTCTTTCCACGAAGGCCCATTACACGCACGCAAATAACTCACTCACAAGCCATCCTTCTGACAAGAGGGGAGGCCAGCGGTGCGGTTTCACTTTTGACATCTAGAGGGCACTGTTGCCTACGGTCTCGGTTGCCACGCTGGAACCGCCCGCTCTCTCTCTGATGGCCTGCCATTCCCCTTGAAAAGACACCAATTCACACAATTACATTCTAATTAAAAAGAACAACCTAATTAACCCAAGGAATGTATTTCATAATTCGGCAATATTAACATGATCGTCCTCGTGCTTGTAAATGATTGGCGATAAAAGCAAAACCAGAAATTAATGCCACTTACTAATTAAAATGGGGGGAGATAAACACGGGCTTATAAAAACGAAGGGGTGGGGGGGATCGGGAGAGACTTTATAGTTTTAAGTAGTTTTATAATTACCGTGTCAAATATAATTTTGAGTCATCATATTTTCTTTGAAGACTCAACGCTGTGATTGGGATGAGCGGAGCATCACACAGCATGCTTTGCTCCCTGCCAACTCCCCAAAGAGGCCGATATTGAAGTGCCGCACTATATCTTAAACATGCAGAACAAGAGCCGAGCTGAAAGTGATACACCAGATCAAATTGCTATCATAAATTCTTCATAATTCAATAAAAACAGAGCGCAGACTTTGTGTTGCTAATACATCTCCCCCCCACACACCACCCCCCCGCCACCCGTCTTCTCTTTAGAATTCTGAGACGTCGCGCGGCGGAATGGCAGCACTTGA
Organism: Mugil cephalus; assembly: GCF_022458985.1. Lineage (NCBI taxonomy): Eukaryota > Metazoa > Chordata > Actinopteri > Mugiliformes > Mugilidae > Mugil > Mugil cephalus. The sequence goes on from NC_061787.1 coordinate 15,223,711, forward strand.
CTGCTCCTGACTTGTGATTCGAAAATTGAACCAAAGGACAAAGAGGTGAGGCGACAATGAAGTGGAAAGACACAAGGAGAGAACGGAGGCACGGAATGGCGGCACACTTCTGTGGCTCATCATCACTACCTATTCCCGCTTGGCAATATATCTGTCAGAGCCCCCATCACCATCACAAGGTAGAGACTTCCACTGATAATGACCCATTTAAAGTAAATAGCTCTGATCATCAGCATAGTAACCATTATCACAGATATATGGCCGAGCATGTGACTACTGAGGTGTCACCAGCGAGCTGAACGTCTGTAATTTGTGTGGCCCATATGCATGAGTGTGTGCACTGCTAAACATCCGGTTAAGATGCATTAATATGAAGCTATAGCTCCAGACTTAATGATGGCGCTCCAGCTTCCCTGTGGCAAACCGCTCCTTTGTTATCAGGAAACGAACACAATGCATCAGTTGAAGCATTTGTTTTTACGTGACTGATTAAAACATGTCAAAAGGATAAAATGTTTCGCTTACCGTGAGGGTCACTGTGAAAAAAACAAAACAGAAAAACAAGTATCACTGGAGATGATCGAGTACATAAAACGCAAAGACGAGCGCGCGTGGAAAACGGCGTATGCTTCAAAACTTCACGGTACAAAATAATCAGAAAAGTCTGCGAGCAGTTCAGTCACGAGTTTAAGGAGTTAATATGTCAGCAAATACACTAAATGCACGTTCCTGAATGACCTCCTTCCTTCTTAAAACACTCCAGCGTTCCAGCACATTTGTATGCAGGTTCTAATGTATGTGCGTTACTTCTGTATGAGCCTTTCATTTTAATATGCTTTTAGTCTTGCCAATAAAGTGCAATCAGGAAAAGGCCGGCGCGCAGTTTTTTATATATATATATATATATATATATACATCTATCTATTCGTATATTTTAAATCACACGACGTGAATCTTGGATTTCACTATCAAAGTTGCTTGTATACATCCATATGTAGATACGTATGAATGCGAGTGTTGTCCATTAGCATAATTTTATGCATGCTCCACGCCTAACTACTGCATCTTTTAGTGCCGGTCACAATCAATTGAGGGACAGCCTAAAATGGAGCACTTGTTTTGATAAATTATTCTCTTGCAAAAACCGCCACCAGAGAGCTGCTCTGAATGCGTATTAGCCGAACGTAATGTCCAGGAATTAGCTGGAACGTGATGTGTGGAGTGCGCGTTCTCAACCCACATCCTTCGCAGGAAGGGGGGGACGTGATAAATTATGCCAATGTAGCATTTGGGTGATTACTATTTAATAAAGCAGCGTTGATTGAAATTCCCGATGTGTTTTGTGTTGATGGTATGTGATGCACCACATCTGCGGAAGACTGTGCGTGCGCCGGATGCAGCGGCGCAGGCGGTGTGTGGCACAGCCTGAGGGTATCTGTCTGCCGTAGTGACTCTTGTTGCCCTCGTGCTTTCTTCAGTCATAGTAAAACCTTTCTTTTTTTTTTTTCCTTTCTAATGTTTCAGGACAAACAAACAAACAACAAACAAACAAACAAACAAAAAAAGCCAGACACTCGTTTCATGCCCTGTCCCCCCCACAACTGAGAAGACTTTGTTCTTTCGCTGACCCGGGGTCCAAAGGAGAGAATAAATGTCCTCTTCTATTCACGCCAAAAAAGGCCCAGAAGAACTCGTCTCTGAAACGCCAGTGCGATGAGAGCGAGAAATACTGCATGTGAGGGAATGTCAGAGCTGGAGTTTTGATTGCATGCAGCATACTCGCTAATATGTGGTAAATAATGAATGAATACTTAAGTTTGATCCTATCCTCGTGTACTACATGACCCTGCAGTGTTTTACAGCCAGATTACTAATGCTCATCTGTTTTTAATTACAGTTACTGTTCGTGAAATTGCGAGTACTGCACGAGGAGGAGCTGCGGGCGGCTGGAAGAGATTTTCTCTCTCCTTTCTACTTAATATATTGTAGACCAGTTTAAAGCTACATGAATCACAGGCGTTATGCCTTTATACTTACATTGTCATGCTTCCTTTGGTCCGGTATCTCCACCAGGACCCGCTTTCCCACGAAGCTGACGTCGTCTGGTAGCGTTTTAAGACACGGGTCCCAGGTAGCTCAGTTATTAATTCAGAAAATTACCAGACTATAACTCTGCATTGCTGTGCATGTCCTCTTCATTACGCTTGTTCCTTCAGCCATTCAGTCCGTACAGTCTGAGGTTTGGATAATGAAGATTTACTGTATATTATGCAGATAGGGACCTACTTTCCTTCAGAATGGCCAACATAAACTGACTTCGGCTCGCTCCGTGTCCGGCCACGTTCAGAGAATGAATGCAATAAAAACACACATATGTCCCCATAAAAGTTAATGAATATAAATATAAACAGTGGGACATCAGTGTAATTTCACGTGTAGTGCGAGCGGGGCTCAGGTAGTTTGTCTGGCCTGCGCTGGCAGCAGCGAGCGCTGGAGAGGAGGTAGTTAGGGCCTGGTGCTCTGCCAAGCCAAACTCCTGAAGCATGCAGAAGGCTAATGCTCTGCCTCTGATGTGTGGCACTGAAAAACCACAGGACCACTCGCGGGGTCCACTAAAACTCCATCACTCACTCACACCCCGGCAGAGACGGAGAGATGGAGCGAGAGCAGGGCGCACCGAGGGGAGAAGGGGAGGGAAAGAGAGGTGAAAAGAGAGAACTGGGGGTAGGCGGGTTGGAGGAGGGGGAGGAGGGGGGGTCTACAACCGCACGATTGAGGAATAGCTGCATGTGAAAAGAAAAAGAGGCGAAAGCGGGGCGGGAAAAATAAAGTGACGGTACAGTCAAGGTGTCTTAATGCATATTCCATTCATCTTCTCTCCTCTAAAATTTCTCATTCCTCAGTGGCGTGGGTAAATCAGATAGCGGGTATCAGATGGAAACCGGTGGGAGATTCTGGAGTAGATCAAAGGTGTGGCTGCGGTTTAGATAAGTCTACCCGCCATCCAGACACAGTTCATCTGTCTTAAATGGCTGCTCATTTCTCTTGTCAGATAGCGGGGAAGGCTATATATAGCTGTGATTAAGATGTCTGGAGCAACTCTCCTCTAGTCTTTAGTCAACAGGAGACTTCCAAGGCCTCCGGTGGCATTGTAACACCGCCTATTAAGGGTACTTGTTGTAAAATTAGCTGTTGTTTCAGGGTTCTTCTACACTTTCTAACACGGTGTTGTCGCTGTGGTGTAACGCTCTCATTACCTGGCACACATCCACTAAGTCTATCATCACAGAAGCACAAATGTTGCGCCGACCATGGTGAGTTCACTGCTTGTAGCCCAACAGCAGCCAAGAATAATAAAATCTTCTGACACTAAGCAACTAAGATGTGTTTAAAATGGTTTGGTGTGAGTGCAATTGTGAAAGAATGTCGGTGCCTCGGGTCTGAGACAAGCATTTTAAGGGTTAGGGAATATTGGGCGTATACGCTGTATATATACCGATCAGGCATAACATTAGAACACTGACAGGAAGTAGAAAATAGAAAATTGGAGGTTAGGTGCTTGCTCAGGGCTCAGAGCCATGGAGAGGGTGGGAGGTGATCCTGGGACCTTTCAGCCCTCAAGCTGCACCTCTAACCACTACTCCCCAGCACAAGGTTGTGACCTGGCCTCCAGATTCACTAGATCCCAAACTGTGGGATGTGTCTGTGGGATGCACTGGAACAAGCTTGATCCACAGAGGCCCCCCCAGGACCCAAAGACTCCCACTAACAATTGTGCGCCTTTGGGTATCCTGTTGCCAGACACCACAGGACACCCTCAGACGGCCAATGTCCATTCTCTGATGAGTCGCAACTGTTTTGGAGGCAGGTGGTCATAACGTTTTAATCATATATATTATTTTCTATTTTCCTTCACAATAATAGTATGTTTTGTGCCCTTCTAATCTCTGACTACCAAATTCTAATCCCTACAGTCCCAATGAACCCCCATGGTGTTCCTCTCATGTTGTACCAAGTTGTGTTATTGTCAAAAATAAATGCAAAGTCAGAGTGACCTTAACCTTTGACCCCAGGTAGATTTTTCCATCACATTTGAAGATATTTCATCAAGTGCGACTGAGATACTATCTCGCGTTGGCGAAAGGAGGCCCGGACAGACGGACACATCTGGCCGCCGGCACTGACGCATTAAAAGAGGCTGGCACAGTCGCTAAGGCCTTGAAAGGACTTGCAGCCCTTTTGTGGATTGTTACACGTTGTCTCTTTGGTTTTAATATACTATGGAATGTGGAAACTCTAAACCAACAAGCCAACAAACCAACAGGATTCAACAGCTTCCAACAAGACGACCAGATGCCTTCTTCTTCTTCTTCTTTTTTTTTTTTATCAGATGGGCTCTTAGTGGCTTTCTGAATTAGGGGGCACTGACAACAGCGGCTGAAGAAACCTTTGCTTTTCCCCTTTTCTGTATCAGTCTGTGAAGCCCACAGAGTGTTCTGCAGTCTCCAAGGCCCCTTCACCAGTTTAATAGAGCACAAATAGGCCTCACACATACACACTTTTAGACATGGAGTCTCTTGCTGCCGCCGCCGCCGCATGATGTCACTGGCAAACACTCAGTGTGGGGAACACACGGCCAAACAGCGAAACAATTTGTTTAATCATAAAGTGCATTTACATAAGGCAACGGCTGCATAAATGAATGCATAATTGAACAGGTTAATGCATAATGTAGTGCTCCCCAGGGACAATAAATAAAGTGCCTTTTGAAAACGTGTGAGACAGAAAAAGATAGAGGGAGAGGGAGAGAGACAACACTACCCGCCAAGCGCCAACAAAACATGAAACACGTTCAGCGAGACAATGCCAAGGCCACCGAGGTAGAGACAGAAAGGGGGGAAAGAAAGAAATGAAGGAATATGGCAGGAAATAAATAAATAAAAAGGTGAAGCCTCACTAAGAGGATTTCAGGACATGCTTCGTTTCTTTCCATAATCTGTCTATTAGCACCAAAGCATTTCCAGCTCTCATAACCATGGCAGGGACACTATTAGTGACAAGCTCACACACCAATACAACTTAACACAGTCTCCTGGGAATTTCTCCTTCGCTCCCTGTTTGTCCTCTCCGTTTCTTTCCCCTCTCGTTTTCTTTTTCTCTCCATGGCTACCACTCTTTGTAACCATCTTTTTTTTTTTTTTTTTTTTTTTTTAAACAGTGTCTCTTCCCTCTCTTGCGCTTCTCTTCCCATCTCGTTACACGCCAACATGCTCCCTCTCCTTCTCTAAGCCCAGTGCGATTCATTTTGTTGGGACACAGTTGGCTTGTAAAGCGAGAGCCGATATTAATAAGTGTACAATTTCCAATCAAGATCAGAGTAGAAGTCCATCAAGTGATCAGCGCACACCCGTGATTTTGGACGCGCTGTACTGTCATGCTACGCTGCAGCTTCTCCCTCGGCGAGAGAGAAAAGCTGAAAAACATGACAGGATGTGTAAATGAAAGTCGTGGCGTCTGCGGAGGTCAGATAGAGAAGTTAGCTCTTTCTACTTACACTAATATTTTAATGGCTTTAATCAGTTAAAAAGTAAAGTGCGCTTAGATGTCCTTGTACAGTAAAAATGAATAGGTCAGCTTTGTATTACTCTGCTTAAAATCTAAGCTTTGTTCAAAAACACGGCCGTGCTTCAGACACTTGTTAATTACAGATACAAGCAATGTAAAAAAAAAATGCGGAATGATGTGGAAGGTCCTCTGTGAAGGATTTAGGGGCATCTGTTGGCAGAAATGGAATATAATAGATATAATCATGGTTTCATTTGTGTACACCTGAATATAAGAATTCATCTGGTTTTGTTCGTTTAGGATCTGTTCGTGTCTATAAAGGATCCAGGTCCACTTCTGTGAAGAAATCAAACACTTGTCTTAGAGAGACCCTTTACCATTTTCCTCAGTTATAGCCACAGAATCTGCCAAATGCTTAAAAAGGGAGGGTGAGGTGAGGTCACAGTACTGATGCCAGGTAAATCTCTTTGTGTTTCACAGTGCACTGCAGCTTTAAAGTTGGTATCAGCGGTGGCAATGGAAGCAGGGTAGCCTAAAGTTACAAATGGTTACCATGGTTCTATGAATTCAACTTCTTTGGTGGTCAGCAAGAATGAAATAAGAAAAAACATAAACTAGGAGACTTAACAAGAAAAGTTTCCAATTTTCCAGATAAAAAAGAAAACTGGGGTGAGAATGGTTTAGAACTGGTTTATTATCCTGCAACATTGTTGTTTCGGGCTAAACATACTCGTTGTCAACCGTTTTAAAATTGGTCCTGGGCAAACAAGTTCAAACAATACTGATGAGTTTAATCAAGATTATGCTGATCTCCCTGCATTTCACAGTGTGCTGGAGTTTTAAAGTTAGTTTTTGAGGTGATATCCCTACGCTGACACGCTGAGCTAAATCAATTAAAAGTTACAAATGTAATCACAGTTCTATGAATTCACCTTCTTTGGTGGTCAGCGAGAATGAAATGAGAATAAAACCTTCCACGAAACGTTCCCAAAAACTTGAAATTAAGTACTGAACTTATAAAGAAAGTGATGAACTGCAAGGACAAATATTGATTGATGTAGCTTTCTGACAAAAGAAATGAGGATCTTGGGACTGAAGAAACAGGTAAAAATTCAGCACTGTACTCTTTTTTTTCTCTATAAAATACACTAGCAATGTACCTGGAAGCGTACTCTGTGGCATGTAGGGGAGTAGAGCAGATTGGTAGATACGTGCATTCAAAGGAAGACAGATTGACAGAAAGCTGTTGATCACAAAAGATACCCTAATGATACGGATCTCTGTGCGGACAACGTTCCATTAAACTGATTAGAGGCAGTTTCTGAGCGTCCGTCTACTGAACCGATGATGAGAGATAACAGAAGATGGGGGGAGAAAGCCTTCTTGACGGGCAGAAAAAAACAAAAAACAAAACAACAAAAAACAAAACAGAATCACAGTCCATCTCCCATTGCGCAACACCCACATTTACATCCTTTAAAACCTTGATAAATCCAACGACTTGAAGAAACCAAAACAAAACAAGCCGGGCTGTATTCATTAAAACCGCTGTTATGCGCGGCTCAGAATACACTCAGATACCTGTCAGTGTCTGTTTGCGTCGCGGTGGCCCACGACGCAAACGCCGCCTGTGTGTACGCGGCTGTCAGGTAGGATTGCAGCGTTTACACTGTGATGTGTCACACCTGATTACAGATACACGCTCCCCCTCTTCCCCTCCCGCGCGCCTGCGAATATGCGCGGTGGGCGCCGCGCGAGCGTGTGACAGGCAGACGTCAGCCGAGGTTTGGCGGCTGGTGACAGCGCCGCGACCTCTGATGACGCCCTCCATTTTGTCACCGGTGACTCGCGCAGATTACCCCCAGCGCCATCTTCTTACTCTGTATGCTAATGAAACAGAGACAGGGAGTAATGAGAAGAGAGTGATGGATTAAAAAAAAAAAGAGTAAAGAGAAATAGAAGGAAAGCCACGGGGAAACAGTGCGTGAAAGAACACGTGAGAGTCACTGAGATGTGAGCAAAAGTGTTTGAATGCGTGTAACAGTCGGGAAAACAGGAGAAAATACTAAAAAAGGGGTGAGTTTGTGAACGCACACAGCGCGCGAGAGAGAAGTGTGGGGGGGGGGGGGATGAACGCAGCATGTGGAGGAGAAAGAAAGGGAGACTAATGAAGGTCATCAGCCGCCATATTGGGGCTCCCTTGGATAGAAAATTTAGGGAGAGATGTAGGGGAGGCTCTGGCGAGTATGATGAATATGATTATAGGTGTGAGTGTGTGTGGTGGCGGTAATGAATTCAGGGTGTGGGGCAGAAAAGGGATATAGGTCTCTGAGAGTGTTGAATTTCAAACAGGGACACTGACGGGTCGCCGCTGTGGCACTGATCATTTTGTGTGTTTGTGTGTGTGTGTGTGTGTGTGTGTGTGTGTGTGTTTCCGAGTGTCCGGGCGTATAGGTGTGTGGCGGAGTGAATGGCTTTGTGCCGAGGTGGCGGGCGAGAGACGCAGCCTGTCCTGCCGCAATTTATGTGAAAACAGAGCCATCGTGAGATGTCATTAGCTAAAAGGCAAATTTCATTATTTCGCTAATATGGAGCATGATGACTCTTTTTGATGTCCCCCCCCTCCCCTTTTCTTCCTCCTACCTGCTCCCTCTCTTTTATACCCACGCCTCCCGCTGGCTTTTTGTCTATTTACCCCCCCGCCCGCCTCCTCCCCCCATCCTCCTCCCCCTCTTCCGTTCACCCATTCAAAGGATCTCCTTATTCGGAGCAGCTTTCCCTTTCAAGGTTGAAGAAAATGGCCATGTGTCTGCGTATATATATGTGTGTGTGTGTGTGTGTGTGTGTGTGTGTGTACTGGAAAGTGAGAGTGATTTTCATTCATGGTCCTGCAGGAGGAGGTGACGGCGACTCACCTTCAGCCCACAACCACGCACACACACGCACACCTTCCACTCCTTCTCCTCTCCTCCCAGGCTTTGATGTGTGTTTGAGTCCATGGCTAATCAGGTAGCATCAGGCCTAGTCCTCATTTCCCCTTCACACCGGCCCCATTAGGGAGCAGGCTTTCTGGAGCAGGCCGATAAGGACAATATGCTCCTCTTTGGCGCTCTCTCCTCCATATATACCCCAAATCTCACACGACTCCTCTCATTCTTTCTTTTCTCTCACTCTGCTCTTTTTCCCCCCACATCTTCCCCCCGCGCTACTAAATCTCCAGCGTCTCGTCACTCCTCCACCTCACGTCCTACCCGTCGCGGACTCCTCTCACCTCTCTCGTCTTTCCAACTCGCCACCTCTCCCGTAAATGTCCCATTACTACTCCTTCTCCTCTCCTATCCTCTTTTCCAATCTTAACCTCCCTACTCTCTAAATCACACGCTGCACCTCCTTCTCTCTGCTCCCTCTGCATCCATCTCTCACTTCGCCTCATTCCCAAACTTATTCCCCAAGTCCCCGACAACATTCTTTCAGTTTCCTCTCCCTTTCACTACTGTTCCCGTTTCCCTGTAGTCCTCAACTCTTCCTCTGCGGCAAATTGCCTCGTAATCTCTCCTTCCCTTTAGGTTTACTGTCTTAAGACTGTACCGCTTCCCCCATTGCCTTTTTCCGCTTCTGGGAGAAAGTTTTAGGAGGAATTGGCCACGTGGTCAACTTGCCAATTAAGAGATGGGAACACAGAGACAAAATCTTTTATATGTTCTCTTTGTACTATCACAGCATTCAGATATACACTTTATAACAAATTGTATAAAGCTGATAGCTGTGTTTATCGTTAAATACAAATGTTGTATTTGTGGTTTCCTGGCTATTGCTGGTCATTTGTATCAGTCAGTCATGTCAGTCTTTCTCCTCTCCTTCCACTTTCATTGCTTCTGGTATTTATGATGATTTATGATCAGTTACAGTATATTATCATTTATATCAGCATTAACTGCAAGTACATTGCAGCCAATAAGTTGTACAAGCTAAGGTAACACCAACATACTACAATATCTTCTTAGGCCAGAACCCAGCTCAACTTCCCTTGACTAACATTTTTGTGGTGGAAAGTTGGTCTGGAGTTGCCCCATCGGGAAGTTCTGCCGAGCCAACTGAATCATTTAGGAGGGCTTTATGCAGTGATGGACAGAAGAGTAACAATGCCATGAAGGTCTTCTAAGCGTTGTGGAACTGAATTAGTTTACAACTAAATGGTTGTAATTGGTTGCAGGGACTTCCACTTGCATGTAGAGGATTATTTTTTTTTCTTGTAAGGGTGGAAACATGCCACATAATGAAATCAATGATGAGTAGGTGCTGCAAGTTCTCATAACATTAGGAAACACAAATGAAAGTTGGACATACAGATATTGCTAATCTATTTGGTGTCACACGTTAGCTTCCAACTAGCATATCAGGCCAGTGCCTGATATGCTAGCACTCACCACTCCTTGCTTCTGGGTAACGTAGTCCGCATCAATGAACTCCCCCTGCATTCATTTATGCAGTCACTTTCTCTCTCTGTGTTAATTTACCTACAATCCAAACAATTCTGTTATTTGCATTTGAGCATTTAATGTCATTGGTGATATGGATATGATTTACAACAAAAGCACTACTTGTGCACAAATAGTATAAGACATTATAGCTTCGTCAATGAATCAATAATGAGAAACAAAGACAATCTTACCAATAAAGGAGAACAATCCAATAACTGTGTTCGTCTATTACCAGACTCCCTCGTGTTGTAAACTGGAACATCGCGGACATATCTCTCAAGACTTTCTCACGCCTACTCTAAAAGTGCTTTACCAGTGAGAAAGGCTCTGTACTTGGTCATGGGAATTAAAAAAGTAGTATTGGATATGACTCCTTCAAGTCCTCTTTTGGGACCTTTCAGATATCCTGTTGAGACCCGAGCTTCTGTTTGATCTGCATTTTTAATTTCTCCAAGGTATTTGGGATCAAGACCAAAGATGGGGAAGAAAGCATAATCTTTGAACGGGAAGTAGTAGTTTTTGAAAAAAAAAAAAAACATGTTCTCATATGTGGACTCTGGGATTATTAAACTATTTTTATTAAATAAATAATAATAATAATAATAATAATAATAATAATAATAATAATAATAAAGTCACCCAATGTGTAACAAAATATAACACAGTTTATTTTAATACCCGAACATGGCTGTGCAGAACCAGAATGAAGTCCCAACGTCCTCAAACGTGTACTTTCGAGTACTTGCTATGTTGTAGCTAAACTGTTTGCTAAATTTAAGCCATAAGTGTCCCTATATGAGAACGCAGGGTGTCAAGAGGGTGTTTGTGGTCCTGTATGTGATTTCTGCAATACAAAGGGTTCAATTCCCAAAAGTACCAAACAGGACGCAAATTAAATCATAATCCAGCAATAAACTGGTTTTCTACATGTGTTATTTTATCACTACTGCATCTTTACTTTTTTTTTAGAGTTGTGTAATTGTGTTTTGGAAGTTTATTCAGTGTGTAACATTTAAGGTCCTGTAATGAAAATATCTAAATCAGTGTTCAGAAGGGCAAAATATTTCAGCTTCAGTCCAAAGAGATGCAGACAAAAACTGAGAAAAATTATTTTTCTTTGCTTCTAGTGTAGCAGGCGCGTTGGATTTATGTTAGTTTCTTAAGGATAAGCGAAAATTAAATTTGAAATGTAGATAATCAGCATTTGGAGGATTGGGGGATTCTTGCTGGGACATTTTGCCACCGCGCAAATGCACCTCAGCCTCCAGCTTAAATTCAACTACAACAACAAAATGTCAGCATTTTGCCAGCTGTATAGTCTATAAAAAGTAACCACATAACAAAAACCCCACCTTTTTTTAAAAGTGAACGGCTGTCTCCTTCTCCTTTATATTTCGAGCAGCCTAACTTTTAGAGGAGACATGTGCCAGCTCTCCTGTCAGTTTTATTTCCTTCTCACCCTTTCTTGCTGTTCTGTCATTTTGTGTTTGTGGTGTGACAGAGCCACCTCTCCCCACTACATGTCATTTTAAAAGTGTCACAATACTGGGCTGGTCCCATCTAAACCATTTGTCACATGACTAAAGGGCTGTTTCAGGTACTGGATAGATGGGTTGTCAAAAAAAATATGTAAAGAAACATTTATCAAATTCGGAAAATGAAAGACTTAAATGAACGAATAGCATTTCCCTACATATTTATGACTTATCTTAAGTCATTGATGATCACAGTTATGTATTTTTACTTTAGTCCAAGAAAAACAAATAATATCAGATGAAGAATGAGATCCACTTACCGTATTTGAATAACTGGAGTGAGTTTGTACGTTTGGCAAATTATAGAGATGAAGTAACGAACTTTTCTCCTTGAGCACATCATCAATGAATCTAAGTGACTTATTCTGTTCTGGTCCGTCTCCACCCACATGGTGCGGCGAGTTATACAAAACAAACACTTAAAATCATTTTCAAATGGAGCTGCTTACAGCTTGAGCCATTGTTATTAGCACGATCAAGCACACGGAGACCTACAGCGAGGCCCAGGCTGGAGCTGATAACACACACACGCACACACACGCACAAACACATCATGGACACAAGCGGCCCAATCATTTGTATCTCGAAGCGGGGATCAAATAATGCCTCGTAAACGCCGTAATGAGCGCAGGGTTGATCAACAACTTCCCTGTCTCCCGTTCTCCCTCTCTCCCGCGGTTGAGGGCCCATGCTGTTCACAAACAGCCCAACGCTAATTTGGGATACAAAGAAAATACTGACTTGCCATATTCTGACGGTTTACCACAGATTTCCAAGGGACCACACATGCAGCACTCTAGTACCACACACGCTCATTTGATGAAATTAGGTTAGGAAGGAGCCCGTTCTGTGCTTTCCGTCTTTGTGAGAGAAGCTCACGGTGTGGAAATTAAGAGCCCGCATGTGCCCGCGCGTGCGCCGACGCGCACATTTGTGTTTGTGTGCGCTTGAGAGGGAGGCTGACTAATCCCTCCGCAGAGCTGAAACGAGTTAAAAACACATCAAAGGGGAGCTTAACCTCTGTGAAACCTCACCGGGTTTTCAAGAACAACAAATGATCATTCTCCTCATTGTTTCCAGGGGGACTCTTTTCACCGCTGCGCCGCTGACTTTTCCCTCAGTCCTGGGAGTTTTCAAAAAGCCTGCGGTTTCATTTTTAATGACTGTGCCATTTCTGTAAGGGTGTTGTGTGCTAGTGAAAGGATGTACGCGTGAGTGTGCGGACGTGCGAGTCGGTACATGGTTGTTTGTTTGCACATTTAAAAAAAAAAAAAAAAAAAAAAAAATAAAAATGAGTGTGACACGGCAAATGAGGAAAGCCGAGCTAACAAGGAGACGCAAGCTCCACGCGAAATCATTAAAATGTACGACATACGATCCGGCTATGCAACAGCTACGTATAAACAGAACCAATGAAGGATGAAAAAAAAAAGGGGGGGGTTAGAAGACAGGTGGGGGGAGATGGTGACAGTGAAAGGCGAGATGAAGAAGCCAATTGTGGTCTGAGACCTGCTTTCCCCAGAATTCTCATTATCGCAGTGTAATAGTGCTCTCTGTGTATAAATTCAGATATTTGCATGTGTCTACTGCTTCTCTCCACTTGTGTGGATGAGCACCGCTCTTGTTCAAACATCTCAGACATCAAAGAACCTTGACTCACCTGTAGATGGTGGCACATGGAAACATATTCCTGTGATCCCTGTTTCTGAACCACGTTTTAAACCATTTACAAAATTACTTTACACACAGATGATATAAAATGCTAACAGGTAGCATCGCTGGCTATTGTTAGTTTACAAGTATCCAACTGACAAAAAATGAGACATTTTTGGGCACACGAAATGAAAACGACGAGGCACGTGAAGCGGCTCGCGGACGCATCCGCTTTTATTCTCCCGCCGCCGCCGCAACACCGGCTCAATCACGGCGATGGAGCGGAATCAATAAATAGTATTTAAAGTGTGAAAGATAATATAAAACAACACACCGAACAACGAATGTAATCAATCACCCGAGCGCACGCTCGCCCGCAGGCGCTCACGGAGACAGAAACACACATTTAATGCACTCGCAAGTAACGACACACAGCCGCGTTCACCGCACCAGAGCGGGACACATGGCGCACAGCTGCGGCGGTAATCAAGAGGCTGTGTTACTGCCATTTGTATCAGCGTCTGAGCCATGTCTGCGGATCCTGATGATGTGCCCCGTTTATCCAAGGCAACACTCATCTCCAAGCGCGTGAGACGCATTTCCTCGGCAAAACTGAAGACTTTACATTCAGTCATTCGCTCGGTTTAGTTAATTTGCCCCTTCAAGTTTAATTAAAATGACTATAATTCATTAGAACTGTTGGAAATATTTAAATAAGTGCCGACGTGAGGAATATTTTAGTGCTTGGTGCTACGGTTTTTGTTGCAAAACAACGTCATTATCTGTAATGAGTAACGGCTAATGCTACGCGCTAAGTTTGCTGGGAGTGCTCAAACATTTTGAGGAATCGACAGCCAGATTTTAAATCTGTGAAATAATTTCTATATGTGAACATTTTCTTGGAATAAATCTGTCCACGGTGTACTGGTAGCCGCCATGTAAATACGGCTAAGGAAATTCCATCATCCGCTGGTTCTGGAGCCCCCCTCGGGCGAAAAAGAACCGTGGGACTTGACTTTGACCCGCAGGACATTAACCTCATCCCGTGTGCGCTCCCCGGTGAGGAGCTGAAGGTCGGAGAGTCATGACAGGTCAAAGTCTTCAGGGGGCTTCATTTGGCCAGATGCCTGCTTGTCCTCCCAGACCAGGAATCCTCCAGGAAGGCGGAGACGGAGCGCTCGGCAGCCGGCCCGATCCGGAGCGCTTCACCCAAAGCCTGGCACTCACCTGGCCTCCCTACATCAGCGGCGCTCAGAATCCCGCCCGCTCCCCCCCCCCCCCGTGACAGGGCCCGGGCTCGGATGAGGAGGAGGGCGGCCGCTGAGGGAGCGGCGGAGGGGGGTGGACGGAGCGGCGGGGCTGAGAGGCGGGAGGAGGTGGGAGCAGGCGCTCCACTTGTCTGCGCATGGACCTCTCCTCCTCCAGCTTCCTACGCAGCCTCTTGTTCTCCACGCTGAGGACGTTCAACTGCAGAGGGGAAGACGGAGGAGCCGTGAGAGACGTGTGCGCAGCGCAGGACAGACAAAAGACATCGAGATTATTTTTCGAAAGAAAGCCGGGGCGAGGGAAAGCTCCCGAAACCCGGAAAACATCACACTCTTTTATTCAAATCAGCCAAATTACGGAACTTAATTCAAAGTCGCCCAATAAATATCAGCCATCAAAAAAAAAATGAACAGCTATCGCGCTCATCAAGTAGCCGACATTCCATTATGTGCTTAACTCATCTTTCACAGTTGCTTTCATGCCTGTTGAAACAGAAATGCAAATGGGAAATTGCGAGGTGGGTTGGTGGGTGGGTGGGGAGGGGGGGTGGTTGGTGTTTTCAGGAGTGTACTGTGCGCACAGTTTGAAATGGCTGCAAGTGGGAGTCATGCGACGGTGTAAATTTCTACATGAAAACAACCAATTTGAGCGATCATTAGAGGTCGATTTGACACAAAATCATCCGTGACACAAAACAAATCGCGCGTCGTCACAACATGATTGGGCTCCCTGAAACACAATTACAGGCCGACTAAATTGAGGGTGTTTTATTTTATTTATTTATTATTTTTTTTTCGACAAGGACATTTGGGTAAAGGCAGCGTGAGTTAAAAAAAGTGCCTTTAAATGCAAAAAAAAAAAAAAAGGCGTTTGCATTCGTCGTAAAGAGTGGTAATTATATGCAAAAAGTGCCAGTCTCGAAATTGTAATAAGGCAGATAAAAGCGAACAGGAGATTTGAAATAATGTATTTTTAGCCATTGACGAAGAGTAAAATAAGAAATTAAAGGACGCAAAGACAAAGAGACACGTCGGGTAATGACAGTTGCACTCATCCACATCTGCTTTTTAGCACGCCTGCGTGTGTGTGTGTGTGTGAAAGCTGCGGTTAAAGAATGATGTCACATTGACATGTCTGGCCATGACAGTGTGTATATGTGTTTCTGTGCGCGCGTGCCTGCGTGTGTGTGCGTGCGTGCGCGTGAAGAAGAGAGAAAAACACAAACGGAGATGAGACAGACACATTTCCGGACGGTTCCGCTAACATTACCCGTCCAGACGCCCGACACATGCACACACGCGCACACACACACGCACGTGCTCAATAAATCTGAGCAAATGTATTACATCTGATGCCTTGAAATACTAGCCGGGGCTCTTAGGCTTAACCCTCGAGGAGCCAATGACACGTCGATGTGTCAAAACTCTCGTAAGACGCTTACAGAGTATTTACCGGCCTTCGACGAGGCAAACATCTGACAAATGTGTTCGTTTTGTGTCACGCCAAAAGCAATGGAGTTTCTAGATGAAAAACACCGAGGTTGACACTTATAATTAACCGCATATAGAAAAGGACCTGTTTAATTTTCCTCGTCTTCGGTGGCTGTGGATGCTTTTCTAATTGCGAGGGGTGGGTGGGTGGGTGCGGGGGGGGTGAAATTAAAAATCACAGCTTGTCGCCTCAACCTTCTCATACAGCGGGGTGAACTCGCGCGCATATGTTCGGATGAAAAGGATGCGAGGATGCGTCTAAGTGGGGCTGAAAGAAAGGAGACAGGGAAAAAGACACGGGGGGGGGGTTTCCGACGCAGGCACGGGAGCGTGTGCCTCCACTTTTTTTTTTTTCTTTTTCCCCCATTTGCACAGCTCGGTTTCCGTTCGAGGGTTTTTATGCAAATGGTGAAAATTACTCAGACGGAAAAGCTAAATACAGACAGCAAACTTTGAGCAAATTTACATTTTTGAATGGAGTTTGGGCTCATTTCGAAGGGAGAGCCCCGACTGAAATTAAAAGTTTTTGTTTTTTGAAAGTGTTTCACACAACACCTGCGCATCTCCCGCTCGAGGCTGTGCCAGAACCCACGTGTTTTACATCTCCGCACGTGCGCATGAACCAACCTGGACGTCGGCTGATGAGCAATAGCCTGATGCTAATCAGGCCCGGAAAGAATCTGCGCTCCTTTTTCCGCTGAGTCTCCTCTCGGTTCACTTTGTGTGACGTTTCCCCAACGTTTGCACGGAATTAGCCTGACAGTCTGCATGTGCGTTCTGCGCGGCATCTGTGGCCGAGTGAGGGGGCATCAGCACTAAACCAGCTTGTGGCGATAACTAAATAAGACTGATGACAAGATTTTTAACCATGTCACTTATTTCTTTTTTTTTTTACGGATATTTCTGAGAGACGCATTCGTGTGACTTTCCCGACACTGAAGTGCATATAACCCGTCGTCTCCTTTCCACTTGTATGTTGTGTGCGAGTGGATTGTCCGTGATGGATCGATGTGTGTAATGATTCACACTAGAGATTAAGAGGTGCTATTACACACCTGACCTGTTCAACAACACCTCTTTCTCTCTCGTCTGCTTCCTCCCCTGCTTCAGTCCTAAAACCTGCAGCTAATGTCATTTGCTTTTTTTTTTTTTTTTTTACTGAAACAACACTACGTCAAAACTTCAATAAGTACCGGCTTTCTTCGCATACCCCGTCAATCAGCGGGCCACTCCAACAAACTAACAGAAGTCGGGTGAGCCGTTCCCTAGGCCCTCGAGTTTTGGAGAACTGAGGGGGCTGAGGAGTACTTTTGATTCGTCTCTCCTTTGGTGATTTGTTGACTCTTGTGAAGTTCAACACAGTAAAAATGTCAGCATTTCCCGAGAATATTCCTCTGTGTTTTTCCCCCCACATTGTTTTATCACAGCAGGCCATTTCCCTACGCTGTCATGGAGAGATCAGCGCGGCTGTATTGATATACATCTCTCTCTCAGTTTCATGAAAGGGAAATCATTTACCAGTGGAAAGAAACGTCACTGCTTTTTCCCGATACGAATTGCTCCCCTCCCTCCCCCTCCCCCCTCCCCTACTTCTCCACACCACACACCGCACCCCCACCCCGCTGCCGACTTTTTCACTTTTATCGTAGGAAGAGGAAATGGATGTCTGTGTGCGCCTCTGTGTAAAGTGCGCGTGTGTTTTTGAAGTTGGACGCATGAAAGCTTCCTCTTCTGTGTGAGCTCAACAGCAGGTGGGCCGTTGTGTGGGTGTATGTTTGTATCTGTCGGGTAAAAGGATTGTCAGGACCCGGTGTGTGTCTGCGTGCGTGCCTGTGTTGTGTGTGTGTGTGTGTGCGCGCGCGTGCTTACTTGTTGATTTAGCATTCCGATGGCCTCCAGGTTGCTTTGCAGTCTGGTCTGCATGTCCTCGATTTTGCTGAGATTCAGAGCGACGCAGCCCTTCTCTTCGGCGCTGTAACGCAAGCACACGCGCGTACGAGAGATATTAACTTCCTTAAAGTAGTCTTAGCATCCGTAGTGGTTTAAGAAAACTAGCTTCCTTTTTATTTTTTTATTATTTTTTTTGTATGTGATATGAATTCAACTGACAAAACCCTTTCAATGAAATGTCCTTAAAAAATCTGGGGCATGAAGAAGTTGGCGTACGTCGCCTTCATTATAACCATCTTCATTATAACTTATTACTAAACTCAGAGATGGGTGAGCAAATGGGTTCCAGAAATCATTAAATTATATAAGAAAGGACATATAAAATGGGGAAAAAAAAATACACAAAAACAAAACAAACGCGAGTGCAGCCAGGGAACATTAAGACTACAAGAAGCCATTTAAGATTTTAACTGTTTATTAAAACCGTTTTGGAAAATGACAAACAAATGTTAGGGTCTCCTATCTTCAGACCCAGGGCTGACTAAGGAATGTCTATTAAATTAACGATGGTGGATAATGGTGCTCTGTGCGGGCTGAAGAGCTTGCTGCCCCCGCTTTACGCTCTTTCTTTCATGCCCCAGTGAACCTGTCCAGTTAGCATTGGGAAAAAAACCTTCTAAATACTTTATTGAAGACTTCTTAGCCCATTAAAGTACCACCGTACCTCCCCAATGTTAATTTTCTTGTAAAAGAGCAAGCTGGGATTTTCTATCAGGAGCAGTGGATGGGAAGACAGACCCGTTTTGCTTCAGTTGAGAAGATGTATGCGCTCATCGAAACGCTAATAAATGGCAGCATTGTTCCCGTGGCTGAGGGGAGGGGGCGGGCGGGCGGGGGGGGGCACACACATAGACACACACACACACACACACACATAAACTTTTGGCCTTATTAGTCACAATTTAAAACATCTAAGATCCGAGGGGACGCATGAAAGAGGAACGCTAACATGGAAATGGACAGTTTTGTCGGAAAAGTTTATGAAATTCATTGGTGAATTTGCAGCAATCTATTCTAAACCTCAACTAAATAAATAAGAGACCAAAATAAACACGACATAAAAATGCGGCGCACTACTATCCCGACAACCGACCGGCAGCTTTCTCTTCTGACTTTTTATATGGATTTTAAATAAAAACAGAAGAAAAACAACAGCTAGCGAAGAGCCAAGGTGAAATTCTTGCGCGTGTGCACATGGGAGGAGTCTATTAGTGATGTGGCGACAACCAACCGTCAAATATTAATGGAATTTAGCGAGTTGAGGTAATTACGGACGGGGAAAAGCCTTTGGCAATGACTAGTGGGCGGGTAGGAAGATGACCCAGGCTCCACTTTGAGAACATGCAACTGAGGCGATGATCACTGAGAGCGAATAAAACAGAGTTCCCTGAAGTTTGACAGTCAGGAAACCATCCAATATAGCGTGCTGACAAAAAGCTTCAGGTGTCGGGTAAACTCAGAAGGAGCAAAGGTAAAGACGGAAGGGAAGAGTATTGATTTCAAAATTGATTCAGTTCTGGTGCACAAGGTCTTGATTCGATTCGATTAAATTCTACATCAATACATTTAGAGTTACTGATTTATATATATATATATACATATGAAACTAATGTTGTCACTGGTTTAGGAGATGTATAGTATTACACAGTATTTTACCTCTAATTGTCAGATTTTGATATATCGCTTTGCTTTGGTCCATCTGTTCTCTGTAAAATAGCCTGATCTGAGAGTTGGAACTTGTTTTGGATCTCGCCCACATGTGGTCAAATGTTGATTCTTGTTCCTGCAAGGCATCTGAAAACAGATCTACTCAGATCTGTCAAATGAAGATCAATTTGAATTGAAAAATCTTTTTTTTTTTTTTTTTTAAACCCAGCCAGGTCTTGCCTATTCATAATGCTCTGTGTAAGGCCTGTCTTTGAAGTCAAGGAAAAGTGGGTGATTGTTCACTGTTGATATCTTTGTATTCTACTTGTTTCACTGAGGTCGGAAATATATGAATGGGGTTACCTTGGCAACCAGGGCCTGGAACGACCACTGGTGACCAAATTGTCAACTGCATAGCGATAGGCGACAAGCAAATCGCTTCATGAGTGGAAAACTCTTAAAGGAGCTTAAAGGAGCTTAAAGCTTTCCAGGAAGTGATTAATTTGTCCAATTAATCACTAATCAATCACTTTTAGTCATAAAAGTTAATGACAGGCGACAAAGCTGTCACATAAATATTCAGATAACTCGAATGGTTTCGATTAGTTTGAAAACATGAAAAAAAAAAAATCCATATATACTTCATCTGACAGAAAATAAGAGTCGCTGCCTATTAGCCCACTAACTAATTTAGCTCAGCCAATGTAAAGCATTTTTTTTTAAAGGAAACTCATTTCCTGAAAATGACATTTAGAAACTGAACATAATTGCAACTGACCTTTGCAGATCTTTTAATTTCACACCATAATGATGATACAAAGAACATTAATAAGAGAAACGCTGAAATTTCCTTTGATCTTCGAAATTGTAAATGCCGTTTAAAACGCTGAGTTCCATGAGTTTCCATCGCTACAGTGGAGGAAAAACAGGAGGCATAAACTTGAAACACAAGCCAGCTCCATAAAAGCCAAAGCGCCACATCTACACAGATTCCTCAAATGATTTAAACGCCTCCTTGATGGTAATGTGGTCTTCAGCAGATCATGAATCATCACCGCTGCAGAGACAACCGTGTGAGATTTATGCGCCCGATGTGAGAACGCAGCGATGCGCTGAATGCTTGGCTTGACGCCTGTGTAAACATGTGTTTCTGTGTTTACACGCAAACACGGTTGTGTGTAATTAGCGGCCTAACCCAATCAGTGTGTGTATAATTACAGTCATTAGTGTCAAAGCCAAGCGGCCATGCTCTCTAAACCAGCCAATAAACTGCGTGGTTTCTCTCCTGCTCCAATCTCACTCATCTTTCTTATTTACTGCTCTCATTCCGCTGTAAATTTTATGCAAGACTCTCTTCTCACACAGTCTCCCTCTTATCGCCTCTTTCTGTTTTTTTTTTTTTTTGCTGTCACTTCAGTCTGTATGTTTGTACAAATCCACTGCTGTGATCACTGGGTGCTCTTAATTGGAAGCACATCGTTAGTGGTGCGACTGATGAAGCCTGATGCTTTATGAGCGCTTCCCCCCAGACTGGCTGTGTCAGACAGCCACAGAGAGTCAGCGCTGCCAAGAGCAAACAGCATCAATCTATGCTTTTCACTGCGCGCTGCATTTCGACGTGAACGCCAATTTTCATATTCCATGCTATCATTTAATAAACTTGAGGTGAAATTATTCAATTATTTGGATACTGGGGTATAAACGCCGGTAACATATTGTTCCGTGATTGATTTCAGAGCTGAATATTGCATATGCTGCTCTCTGGCAAGAACAATGCAGACTGACAAACTGGAAGCTTTAAACATTTCTGGGGGAAAGACGGGGAGGGACAGCAGGGTCAACTTGCATCCAAACATAACACACTACATATGGCATCCCGGAGAAAGGCGCAAGCCACATGGGCGGTTCTTAAAGGGAGTTTATTTGATGCCTAGGCATGCGAAATGCATTAATCGTGTAATTACGAGAGAAAGACATTTTTGCTCATTAGCTAAAATGTGCTGCTATTGTAGTACGACTCTTGTGGCATATGGACTGCACTTATAGTATATGGTGTTGCTATGCAAGACACTACTAGCATACAGCAAGCGATGTGTATAATGTAAGTAATGTGTTCAGTGGTCTAGGACAGGGGTCTTCAATGTTTTCCAGACCCAGGACCCCCATACTGATGGAGAGATTAAGTAGAGACCCCCTACCTACCTACTATATAAGTATTCTATATTAAACTCGGCCTAGTGCTATTTATAAATATACATTATTATTATCATGTTGCATTCAATATTAAGCCATCTCTATACTAAAATATGTTAGATTCATGTTAATGTGTATTAAAGCAAATTATAATTTGTGGGGGGAATGAAAAAAAAAATATAAAAAGGGTCCAATCAACCAAAGATTTTGCGACTCTCCCCTGCAGTACCTCCGCAGATCCACTAGGGGTCGCGGACCCCCTGTTCAAGACCTATGGTCCAGGAACTACCCGTTCTACTTCCAGGGCTATATTCCCACCATGAGATTGTCCTTTTACTACTGTTTCCAAGGTGTACCTCGGCTTCTGAGCCGACATGAACTAGAAACCCTTGAAGTGTTGAGAAAAAAAAAAAAAACATTATATTTGAACATCTGTCACTCTGTCACAACTGCGCAACTCCAACTGCTGCGGAGGATTACCGGATCTAGAACACACAGTTATAGTAATTTTTATTTATTTATTTTTTTTTTACTCTTATGAAGACTTTCTGATGAAACAGCCGGAGCTCACTTTATATGTATATATATATATATATATAAAAAAGCTCTAACTAAACTAAACCAAACTGTGAGCTCCAGATCTTATCCAGGCCTTGCTTGTCCTATTTGTTATGGCGTAGATTCTTAGCTTGGGGGGCGGCTGACATGTGGAGATGCATCTTTAAGCAATTGTGGTGGAATAGTTTGCTCAAATGTATTAGTATATGCTATATATATACAAACTGCAGCAACAGTGTTACACAAGGCCCAACGAGAAGATGCATAATCCGGACATTTTAATTTTGAGCCACATATATATATATATATATATTTTTATCAATCTAAAGTCATTTCTATCTACTCCCTTCATCTTGTCCTGACGTTTATGTTACCTTTATTTGTACAAAATGCCATTTGCAATGCGAAGCCTTTTGCTCGGAAAACACCTTGGAACAGTAGGTCAGATAATCAGGGTGACTTTCTTTAATAAAGGCATATCTAATGACAAAACCTTCACGCCGTGTTGGTTGCTGTCAGTGATAGTGACACTGTTAAGATATCCCCTTTGCCACCAGTAATGAGATTTATACACTGAATCTATAAGGCTGCCATGCAGATATCATGACGGATCTGCTGCCTTATAGATGTATAATTTTCATATATATGGCGTTTTTTTTTTTTTTTGGTAGATTGGTAGGTGTGTGTGTGTGTGTGTGTGTGGGGGGGGGGGTTGTAATAATGAAATGAAATAAATTAGGAATCCTCATAATAAAGAAACGGCAGGAAAAAAGAAAGAAGGGAGAATGGATGAGGAGACACTATAGAAGAGGCTTTCATTCACTGTTTTTATCTCGTTCCATGTTATTATATTCGCTCAATCAAAACCTCTCTTATGCATACGTCTATATGAACTGCCTCTCCCGCTCTGTCCCCCTCTCTTGCTCATTCGCAATTATGAGGGAAAGACAAAGAAAAGCGATTCATCTTTCTGTCGCGGCCCCTTAATGATATCATTAAAATGAGTGACAGCTTTGAATAGCATTGGAAAAACCTACCCCAGTCAAAACAAATCTGATCCGTTTTGGAAACAGAGGCTGGTGGTTTGTTAGGGGAGGGGTGCGGCGGGAACGCACGTCTGTAAAACGGGGTGAGGTTGTTAATGAGGGAGACCTTGGGGAGTGTGTGTGTGGGGTGGGGGTGGTGGTGGGGTGGGGGTGGGGGTCACACTTGGCGTATGGGGAGCGCTGCTGCAGGCAGGTGCCCCCTCGAACACCCTCACCCACACGAGCGCACCCTCCTTTCTCACTTCCAGCCCACACCCAATCCCATCTGTGCCACATTCATTTTCATTGCCTTAATGAACATAATAAATATATCTCCACTCTATTGATGAATGCTATTTGACAGCCATGGGGGTGGCAAGCAGGAGAGGATGGGTACTTGATTGGAGTGTAATCAATGTTAAAGGCCCAGCGTGAATAACGTATTCAGACTGAAGGAGAGAAATAACACGCACGCACGCACGCACGCACGCACGCACGCACACACACACACACACACACACACACACACACACACACACACACACACACACAAGTATGCACAGGTGGCCAGGCCCACAGGGTGTTTCATTCACAACTTGGCACTCCTGCTGTTATTATCATCATCAGCTTTGTTCGGGCTAGATTGTGTGTGAAAGAGCGAATCATGGTGGGCAACGTTATTCTTGGGCGTGAATGCTAAACTTTGATCAGCTGGTGAATGCGCGCAAATGTATGCGTTTAAATGTACGGTCACACACGCTCAGAGACACACACACACACACACACACACACACACACGCGCGCGCGCACATGACTCACGTTTTCCCGTCTTGCCGGATGCCCCTGTCTCGAATCTGGGCCTGCAAACAATTATGAAATGAAAAACAAACCTGTTTGTGATCGACTCTCTTTTGTCTCTCCCCATTTGTAGTTCATTGCTTTTCCACTCTGCACTTGTTCACCTTGAAGCGCTCCGCGTCTCTCTCCCTCTCATCCGACGCCTCTTTCAGTCTCTCTACCTCCGCCTTCAGCGTGTCATTAGCCTCCAGAAGATGTCTGACAAAGGGAGGAAGATGCAGAGACGGAGTTAAACAGAGAAATATACATAGAGAGGCAGACACAGGGAACGCCAGACACCTATTATCATCAAGAGACTCTTGTTAACATGGCAGACAAAATGTTCTGACACACAACAGCAATGCCGCGCGCATTCCTCTCTTCCCGGGCCTTAAACTAGCAGTTCAGGCATAATCTCCCGACACGCAAACGCACACACATCATTGTCTGTTATAATGAAATTCTTGTTGCATGGCCAGTTATGGCTTGTGGCTATTCCTTTCAGGATTTTTTTTTTTTTTTTTGTACCATGGTGAAAATAAAAAGGAAACACACAGAAAAGAAAGACTGAGGAAGAGGCAAAGAGGGTTGGGCTGCTGTAAGGACGGGAGTGAGGGATGCATGGCACTGTAGGGGGTGGGGTGTGGGGGGGTGGGGGGGGGGTAACAGGAGATGGCTAGACAGCTTTGATCTCTGGTAAGAGGAATATGTAACTGTGTGCGTGTGTGTGTGTGAGTCACAATGATGCAGACATGCAGAAAGACTGTCAGGTGTGAGTCTGTCAGACACATGCTCACACCATCTTTAGTCATCTTTCTTAATCACAAACGCTGCTCGGGGTCGGGAGAGTCACTCAGACAGACATACTCACTCTTTCTCTTCAGTGACGATGAGCAGCACCTTGTTTTGGGCCTTCAGCTGAGCAATGAGGTTCTCATTAGAAGCTCTGAAAGAGGGAGGCACATTTAAGTTACCTTAACCTACAAGAGACAATGGTGGAATTAAGTTTTTTGTTATGTTCTGTTTTTCCAAGATAAAAGACACTTAAAGAAAAAGAAAAACTATACTATTATTTCTTTATACATTTATTATTGCTGTCAAGATGATGAACGTCATTAATGGTTTTGATTCCCCGTGAACATGTTCTCTTCTCTTTGTGTTCTGTGATTTGACCCTCACAAATCGGGAGGAGATGCGGTAGGAAAAGTGTGGATGGCAAGCAGACACACGCCTCCCTGAGCAGAAATGAATAAAGAAAAGGGTGTTTTTGAAAGGCCAGTGGAACTTCAAAGCCCTGCCAGATGGTTATCTCGACAAGACGTTAGATGCATCTAGGCTGAATGTGAACTTAGTAAGTTAAGTCCCAAAAACCACCTGCTGGTTTACAGCGAGCCCTCCTTTTCTGAACATCCGGTACCTTTGAGGTTGATCTGGAGACTATCATTGTCATTGTGTTGGATCGTTACAATAATGACACCATACACAGACCAGGCATAACATTATAACCACCTTCCTCATGTTGTGTTGGTCCTCCTGGTGCCTCAAAAACCGATGTGACTCATCAGAGAACGGACACGGGCCTTCTGAGTGTGGTGTCTGGCCACAGGAGGTTTTTAGTGGGGGTCTCTGGGTTGAGGGGAGGGGCCTCTGTGGATCATCCCACAGAATTTGGAGACCAGGTCAATACCTTGTTTTTAAGTTGTTTCTAACGTGTCTTTTTTTTTTTTTTGCCTGTGTCCTGTTGGGGATGACTGCTGCCATCAAGGAGTGTCGTTGCTCTGGGGTGTGGGTGTCTGGTCTGGTCTAGGTGGGTGGTACATGTACATAATATATGGGACATCTACGTAACATCCACATGAATGCCAGGTCCAAAGGTTTTCTTTGCACTGAATTGATGGTTAATGTTACTTACTTATTCTGTCAGTGATTTTAATGTTGTGGCTGATAAGCAGATTTGTTCACTCTCATATTCCTTAGAGTAAAGTTCAAAATGTAAATTTAGAATAAAATCATAAATAATACCAGCAATCCTGAATAAATATTTCATATGATATATACAAAACATATACATATACAAAATACAATATATCAGTTTAAAGCCCCAATGTTTATGTTGAATATTTAATAAATTATGTTTTTGATCTATTTTCTGGTTGTTGACCCCACAGAGGAACATATATACTCATAATAACCCAACTGAATGTTAATGACCTAATTTCTGAGTTCATGTAAGGAGACATGCTAGGTGCTCATACTTTTGTTCAGAGATCCAAACGCTGACTTTAGTCATGACCAGCTGGCTCTCACGGCGAAGGTTCGCACTGTCAGATCGTGTTCCCTCCAGCTCGGCTCGGAGCACGTTCACCTGCGATACATAAGGAAGCACGATGCATCATTAAGTTGTATTTCAGACGCCGACCACACAAAGGGGTTCTCCTTTCAGGTTTCTCTCTTTATTGACTGGGATAGTGGCGCGACCGCCCTGAAAGAGAGCAGAGTTAACTCCATCCACGTTGTCATGTGCTTTAATTCAAACACAGGTTTGTGTCTGGAGATAGTCTCCTGTGAAACAAAAACATTAGCATTATACGCTGTTTTTACACATTTAAATGGGGTTTTAGTCTCTTTCCCATGTCACTCACACACACACACCCACACCCACACATCATATTGGGTATGAATGTGAGGTGGAAGAGGCCAAAGGTGTGATTAAAGAAAGGTAAAATGGGCATAAGTGATGCTCTAATAGAGGGGAAGCACTGAAAGGCGGAAAATAAATGTCAAAAATAGAGCATAATGGCAACACGGGAGAAAAATTAGGTAAATGGAGAATAATGGGGGATGAAAGAGATGGCATTTGCAGACGCAGGTATATAATACCAAGGTGAGGTATTAAGCAGGAAAGGAGGAGAGATGGAGGATGGGGGAGAGAGCGGGCAGGAGCTGCCTGCAGATTGGTGAAAGGGAAAAGCGATGGGTGTGGGGTGAAAACAGGCACTGGATGGCACTGGCCAAACTGCTGACTTTTTCATTCTGCTTATCAGTCAGGACCTTTCCAGGCCTAAACTCTGGGGACCCTGACATATTACCCCTTATCGCCATAGAAACACCTTGATATACCATACCATCTTCCCCACAAAGACTTGGGCAAACACAGAAAAAGTTTCCAATATGCGGGCCGCGATTTAAGTATAGAAAAATGTCAAATGATGAACCTAAAATGCCAAAATATCAACTGCCGGTGCGAGATTAATCATGTACGGTCCGCATGTGTGTCTGTCTCAGCGCGTGTATTTTCAACATCGTGCATACGCCAACCTGTTTTGCCAACTGCGATGCGTATCTAAAAAGCACGCCGGATTGCATGAGAGCACAAACTAACGGGGGAAATGATCAAGATTGAAAATAAAACAGAAGAACTGTCTGTGGTGTTCGTGTAGCCTCGCAACTC
Source organism: Mugil cephalus (assembly GCF_022458985.1). Classification (NCBI taxonomy): domain Eukaryota; kingdom Metazoa; phylum Chordata; class Actinopteri; order Mugiliformes; family Mugilidae; genus Mugil; species Mugil cephalus. Next base: position 15,251,362 of record NC_061787.1, read on the forward strand.
GGCGTCTGTTTTCCTTTTGTTGGCGTCTGAACGGTGTGTATCGCAAATGGGCTACAGGACTGTTGCTCGCGAATTCAGTCGGTGTGAAAGTGCACACAACATGCTTTTAGTTGCCTGAGGTCAAAAGTGTTTAAGTTATTTATAACTTTACCTAACTGAAGTCATACTTTAAAGTCTGAAGCACATCAGCCCTGGGCTACAGACTGAGCAACCAGTTCAAAAGTTGCCTACTTCAAAATTTTGTTATACTACAGGAGGAATACGTAGAACCGCAGACAAGACAACACATCTGGTTTCTTTTGCAGTCTTTTGCACAGAATCGTCGCCAAATAGAATGTACCGCTAACTAAGCTAACCAGTTCTATTGTTTGCTCCCAAATAACAAGGTCTCAACTCGTCTCTGGGACCTCCTACAACCGCACGCTTGGTTCTGGTCATCCTCAGAATCAGCCCGGATTAGAGAGATGGCAGCATTCAAACTCTGGAACTATAATAGTTTTAAAATCCTTCTCAATAATGGAAATCAAGATTCAGGACACACTTGAGGATTTGAAAATAATAACAAGGTCTATGTAGTTTTTTCTGCCACATCAAGGAGCGTTCAGGCCTCACATGATCGCACAGGGGAGACAACTTGCAAAACAACTTGCTGTAAATCTGCCGATTCACACTCCGCTCAGGTAGGTGGCTCTGATGCACTTGCGTGTTGGTTTGCAAACCGACGCTGGATCCAAAAGAAGACTAACAAAAAGCTGAGGAATTTGGAGTGACTTTGGAATACTTTGACTGAGAGAAAGAAAACAAAGCAGAATGCTACATTTCCCGTTTTTAAGGACTTGTTCAGCCTTGTGATCCGTTAGTCCCTCTTACACTAGTATTTTCAAATCTTTTAGAATGTGGAAGTTTGAGATTATAGAGAAAAAAATCTGTGAAGATTCTCATTAAGTGTGAGGTGGATGGCAGTATTCTAGCTGACATTAGCTAAGGGAGCTACCGTAGAAGTTTTACTGCACTTGAAAGCATCAAAGCTCATTGGTAACTGTGAAAGTACAGATATAATCATACAGATTTTGAATTGTAATAACAAATATGTTCGTTTTTAATCTGGGCAATGTCAGTGATGCTGCAAGTGGTTTGGGAGGTTTACAAGTAGATCTGCTAACATTCATACTGCCAGATAATCTGGGCTGAGCCAAGATCCACCATGGATTTCTCTGCCGAACGACGGGAGAAGCGAATTTACCGATCAAAGGCCTAAAACTCTGTAGTCTGAGGCTGCACCCAACATTTTCTGTTTTTAAAGTCTTTAAGCACTTTTTTCTTTGTGCTTTGCTTCTTTTGTTTGTTTGACTCAGTACCGGTGCTGGCCTTTATGTTTACAGTTCATACTTTTTGCAACTCTGGTTGTACAGAAATACATCATGTGAAATAATGTCGCACTTCAAGGAGAGACTGATCTCCCAACACAAGCGAGCGGGCTCCCTTCGATGTGAAAGTTAGCTGTCAAGATGACACATAATCAATAATTCAAATGTCTTTACACGCTGAAGAATTACGCTTCCACATTTACATTTGGATTAAGGAAGAGATGCATTTTAACAAATAAGCAATGGAGAAAAACTCCGGGATAAAAAAATGCAATTACTTCCAGCAAATCATTCAATTGTGAAGAATGAAGTGAGTCGGGGTATCAATTGTAATTACATTTATCAGCGCTGGAAAAAATATTGCGAAGTCCCCCGCTGTTTGTGATTTTATTTCTGTTTTGCCTCGTGCATTGACGCTCATTCATGTGCAGGAAGTTCAGTTGATAACTTAATGGCCAAACCCCATATTAAATCACTAATATTAATTATATACACAGAAATATCAAAACATAGCATTCAAAAGCTCAAAAAAAAAGAAAAGAAGAAAAAAAGCAACCTCACTGACAAAGCAACACCTCCACAAGACTACACACACACACACACACTGGCAGAATCTGCAACATGCTGTAATGACAGTAATTACCTGTGGTCTCACATTAACATCTCCCTCCTGACTGTCTGACTGGCTCGGCTGGTGGAGGGATGCAAATCGCAGCACAAGTCTGATGTTGTGATTAGGACTAAATTACACATCATCACTCTGTTTCCACCAGTGTCAAGGGAGGCAGTGAAAGGGTGTGTGAGAAAGGGGGGGAGAGTGTGTGTGTGTGTAAGAGACAGAGAGAGAGAAAACGACAGACATTTAGAGAAAAAGGGAAAAGGACAAGGAGGTGCGATTGCAAAACGGGGAGGGGGGGGAGTAAAGTAGCATACCTGCTTAACATTTAGATTGGTTTTGTTGCACAAATATTTTAGCAGATGATGGGGGCTAAAAGGGGCAACAAAATGCATTTATAACCAAGTTTGGTGATACCACTTGTCCTTTCAGCTGTACGCTGCGCACTGCGAGTTGACTACTGCGGTGCCGGTGAAGGATTTGAGGCGTTCCAGCCGCTGAACCACTAGTTATCACCGTGATATATTCTATCAAAATAAGACTGAGCTGACCAGCCCACGCTCTTTATTGCCAATAGATACAAGATGAACTTTCTTTTCTTTTTTTTTTTTCTACTGAACTTATACATTTGAATGAACTGTCATGACGAAGAAAAAAAAAACAAAAAAAAAACCTGCAGACAGAAAAAAAAAGAGAGAATGATTGTGGGGACTTCAGCAGTTAATGGATTTTCCATCTTTTCTATTCTCCACAGAGCCCTGGACTGGTATCACATTGCACATTAGCGGTACAGGACAAAAGTGCATTTTCACTAAAACAGACCAAACCGTCCAAGGTCAAGGGATAAACATAATTCAAAGCTGACTTTCTTGGTAACGAGAGGAACGAGAAAATGGGTATAAAATCAGAAACAGATAACCGAGCTGTTGCTTCCACCGCCATCAGACCCGGCGAGCTGAATAAGAGCCATTACTCTGTTCCACTCAGCTCATCAGAGCACATCCTCTCATCAAATTAATGAACACATTTATTGTTAAACACGTTTTTATAAAACATTCATTCATTCTGTCTAATTAAAAGACCCAACAGGCCTGACATCACTTAAATATGCATACTTATCACTCGCATGGTCTGAATTAAAGATCGACAAGCGCGCGCGCGTGTGCGCGCGACGTTATGTGTGCACGTGCGAAGGCAAAAGAGAATGAGGCTTTCTAAGCAGGTCTTCTCACTCTAGACTTAATGGTGGTAATCATGGCGTGACCCAACATTAAGACAGCGTGTGCATGTGTTTATGTGTGTCCCACTCTCCCTAATGGTGACGATGATGACATGTTCTCCATTAGACTAGTCAGTGGGCCACAGCAGATCTAGCATATTAATGATGCTGATGATGGCTTCTTTAATTACCTTCGTCTGCTGCTGCATGGCCTGACTCCTTTCCCCGATTCATCACACACTCTCCTACGCATGCTGCTGGGTTGTTTATCAGCGGCTGCCATTAGTGAAATCCCCTATCTTGCATCTAGCCGGCGTGAGCGCAGCTACATTACAAGCCTTGGCAGAACTTTCTCAAGCACTTCTCGACTAGATGAAGTCACCCAATCTAAAGTGGTGGACACCAATAAATTGCGCTTTCATTAAAAAAGGCGATACGAACGGGCACAATAAACACGCCGCACACAAAACCGCCCGAAATGTGATGAATGCGAACATAATTCTATTTACACTCGCCCCGCTTTAACACTCTGCGAATGTGAACGTTTGACCCGTGAGGTATAGCCCTGGAAACACGGGACCATTCGGCCAATCACAGGAAGCCAGCTAGCAATCATCTACTCATCCACCCTCAGATTAACAGCCGGTTCGGAGGAGGCTGTGAGGTCACCTAGCGGAATCACTGATGAAAGAAGAGCGAGATAAAATGTGGGCACACTTCAATATTTCCTTATTTATTGCTGGTCATATCACGGTTGTGATATTGGAAGCCGTTATTGGACGGCGCAGATTTTCCTCGCATCACGAGGGGATGGTTGTAGGTGTTATTTTAATCTGTACAGGGAACTGCACCAAGTATTTCTAAACATGGATTAAAGGTCCAGAAAAAAAATGTATTACACCAAGTTCCATCAAAGCTACAGAGTAAAACTATTGCATTCTCCTTCTGGCAGCAAGAGCAATAACACAAACACTGTCAACACCGTTGATGAGTGCGACGTTTACTTACTTTTGTTTTCTTCATTTGGAAAACCAGAAATTTTTGTTGCACCCTTCCCATATTCTCTAACGGCCGGAGGCAGCAAATTCACAGAACCTCAATTACATTGGTAACTTCCCAAATACCTAACTGCTGTTAGGAACGCTCACTCCCCTCCTCACCTCTTGCAAACCAGTCACTGTCGTTAGATGTAACACACTGTATGTTGCCACCAGTATGTCAGCACAGCAATGTACATCACAGAGACATTAACCTGGCTCTGATTAGTTAATGAGCATTTTGTGAACATGTTTGACAAGGGCTTAAATGTAACAGACAATGGTTTATATATAAGTCTTGTGCTGTTGCTTTAATATAAATCCATCAGACATAACATTGTGACCACCTTGTTCATACTGTGTCACTGAGTGTCATTTCTATGGGGTGGGGGCTCCTCGTCTGGTCTAGGTGGGTGATTCATGTCTATCATATCTCATCTACAGGAATGCCAGGTCCATACATTTCCCAGCAGAACATTTCATTGTCATGAGATGCTCTGTGTTATTTACCTCTCCTCTTGGTGGTTTTAATGTTGTGGCTGATGGGTGTGATGGGTGGGCATGTTAAAAAGTCCAACTTCACAGCAATATTAAACATGTTTACAGCCCGACACAAAAAATTATTTTGGTTTCAATAGTGTATTTCGCTATTCAACTGTACGGGAGGTGAATTCTTCTTCTAATTCAATCGTTTATTTTTTATTAAGGTTTAAAACTGTACATAATTAAGGGCGTTCCCGCTTTGAGACAGGTAGCGGAGAGTAAGGAGGGCGGGTCTCAATGTTCAGGCTGCTTTAGCTCCGCCCCAACATGATCCCCATGTCCATATTTGGAGTATCCGAATGTGGGCGGAATAAAGCTTACCCAATATCGCGACCGCAGGCCCCACCCACTTCGGGCTTCATTGTCAAGGTTCAGAATCCAATGGGTGACAACACGGTGTAACATCAAACTGTACCCAGTCTTTAACATAACAATAATATAATTCTGGAGATTGACAAAGCGCGTCAAGATTATTGAACAAAAGATGGAAAGTCAACTTCCAGTCCAGTACAATGCCTTTGTTAGCACTTTATGTAGAGCTGTCTTAGTTGTGTGTTGTTCTGTCCTGACTGAGCATAGTCTTATGCAGCACCCCCATATTTAAGTATGTATGTATGTGTGTGTGTGTTTTTTTCTTTTTTTTACCATCTCAGTTTTGGAAAAAAAGCCATAATTAGATGTTCAATGGATTTATATATAATAATTATATATAATAAGTATCATGGTCAAACCTTACATTTCCCCTGAGACGCAAACATTTTTATGAGATGTGAGTAATCTTATAAAATAAGAGAATAGAGTTTTGTGCCAAAGTGTTGAATTGAAAAAGAGCTTTTTTTTTATTTTATCATTAATCATATCAGTTTAAGTTAATTACCATTAATTCTTCTGTTCTGAGACTGATAATGGCATTGAATAACGTGATACTACTACGATATTTTGAAATCACTGGAGAGGAATGAAGCAGAGAAATACTTGCAGCTAAAGCCAGTAGATGTTAACCTTGGATAATTACAATAACAGCATTTCTGCTGTAAGTAATTAAGACACTCATTCAGTAAAAGAAATCATTGCCACTCTTTTTTTTTTTTTTCCAGTGACCAAGGACTGATATGGATCTCCCATGGAAAAACCAACAAAGTAAACACATATTTTGAACACTAGCAGCAGAACATTTTAGTAATCCAATAGTTTATCCATAAAACTAAACTAAACGTGCCAGAGAGGAGACAGAGATAACCTTGCATTTCACATGTTCTCTCATCCTCTTCCTTCCTTTGTGAAAGTAAACTTGTGTTGCCATGTCTTGCTTCCATGAACCTCCGCACACAGGACTGAGTCATAGTTAATGAGTTCATGCATCTGCTTCGCTGCTCAGGACCGAGGAGTTTTCTTTGACAAAGAAAAACACTGTGTGACAGCGAAGAAGGACAACGAATAAGTTATAGAGACAAGGTGACAGAAAAACGTGGTTAGCAGGACTGCTCGATTGTCCGTTCCATCTCTCGAATGAATTACGGCGCTGTAGTTTAATGAGCTGTGCGGGATGGTGATGGGACGCACACGCACGCGCGCGCTGAGCAAACACAAAGTCCATTCTATGGTTTAACAGTCAGACAATTGGACCACTTCTCTTTATCCATCAACTAAACAAATGAGCTTCATTTGTCTGTCCTCATTTCACCGTCATCATACCTGAGTGTGTGTGTGTGTGTGTGTGTGAAAATTGTGATCTAGTGCAGGTCATTCTAAGCTAATTAGGCCAGGCCCGAGGCTTCTATCATGCATAATGAGTGGCATCGGTGAACAGCAATGACTGGCTCCAACGGCCGAGATTAAAAATATTACACGCTCGTGTTTGCAAGGTGGACACGCAAAGCCACATTACAAATAAAAGCTCACTTAAGACGCCGAAAGTCGGTTCCAACAGAGCTATTTTGGGCTGTTTGAGACGTAAACAAGAAATGCAATACGTCACAATCCAAAAAAGGTCCACTCAACACATGGTGCTAGAAAACAAACAGATAAAATGATACAAGAGAAAGAGAAGTCATTCAATGTTGTTCTTTTTTTCTATTTACATATGCACCGATCAGCCACAACATTAAAACCAGGAGAAATAAATAGCAGTGAAACACTTGTGACAATACAATGTACTGGACAGCTTTTGGTATTATTCTGGTATTCATGTGGATGTTACTTAGACATGTAGCATCCACCTAGACCAGACAAGGAACCCTCACCTCATAGCATTTACACTCCTTGAAGGCTGACACAGACACACACACAAAACTGTTTAGAAACAACCAAAAAAACATGAAAAACAACAAAGGGTGTTGACCTGGTCTCCAGATTCGCTAGATCCAAACTGATTAAATATCTTTGGGATGGTCCACAGAGACCCCTCCCCTCAACCCATATGACCCAAAGACCCCCACTAACAACATTTTGTTACCAGACACCCTAAGAAGGACCACGTCCATTCTCCGATGAGTCACAACTGTTTTGGAGGCGCAAAACCAACAAAATATCAGGGAGGTGGTCATAATGTTATGCCCGATAACATCATTACTTACCCAAACATAATTACCTAACAAACAATGTTAGGCAAACCAACCCCCAAGGAAGCATTAGCAAGCGTATTTCTGTTTTGCCCCCCTCCGTGTCCAACTACTGTACCGTGTCTCTGAGCTTTTTTTCTTTTCTCCAATCCTACGTCTTTATCAAAGGATATTAACCAGGGGCCAGGCTCGTCTCTCTAATCACCAGGCCTTTCCCCCACTGACTCGGAGTGATTAAAATCGACTGTCTAATTGTATTTCTATAGAATGACATCAATAGTTGTAAAGATTTTTAGGCAATTAAAAAAAAAAAAAAAAAAAAAGTTTATAAGCCTGAAAATACGCTCGTAAACTTTGCCGAAAACTTCTCTGCAAATTCTCATTAAAACTGTTTGAAATCTTTCGCTTCATGCTAAAAGAAGCTGAGGTAAACACTCTAATGACTGTGATGTTGTGTGAGTGCGCGTGTGTGTGTGCGCACAGTAGAGTGAGGGGTGATATGATCAGTCAAAAAAAATAAAAATTAAAAAAAAAAACACACACAGCTGACTTGCATTTGAACTGGACTCATGCAGAGGGACAGGGCCGAGTGAAGTGTGCGTGTGTGTGTCTGTGTGTGCGTGCGTGACGGCTGGCACGCATGCAGGCACAAAACAAACTGCCAGATAACATGCAAATACTTTTCCCCGAACCAGAAAAGGGACTCGAAAAACAAAACACAAACAAGACAGCATGAAACACCTCACACACACACTCTCTCTGCAGCACACAGCGTGCATACAAAGACGTACACACAGAGAAAGAGAGAGCTATCCGGGGTTCAGCTTCTGTGCACCAAGGCAATTTGTAATATAGATTTCCTCTATAGGCCACTGTAGTGTACCATTTACCATTTGAAACCCTTTGATTTTTTTCACCAGTGGATAATTCATCTTCTGTTGGTCAATAACAGAGATTGGGACCTAATGAAGGAGTCATAGTCACGACGGCCATCACGCTGGCGTTTAAACACTGTTTGGAGTCAAATTCATCGAAACGCTCATCTGCTGTCGACGTGATGGAGGGCGGCGGGGATGCGGAAGGGGAGAGTTTACTGTACACGTGCAGGAGCCGGCCGGTGAACGCACAGAAACACAAACTCTCCCCCAAACTGTTTATTAGCGTCACATTGATCGATGAAATCACTTAAAACAATCAGATTAGATGCGGTTCAAACGCTGTGTCTATGCAATACTACGTACTGGGCCTTTATAGTTACAGCTAAAGAAAAACCAGAGAGGACGTCTCTTAGTGATGTTGTTTCGAAGTTTCTAAATGAGCGTAGTTTGTTAACCCTTCGACGATTTACATTCTGCCATTCACCTTCACCAGTTTAGTATCGCTGCCTATCACGGATGGACTCTAACCCAGAAGGCTCTCGCTTTGATTCATCATTGCCAACCGCCGCACCACTGTGCCGCCCAATTTTAAAGTCTCTCAAAAGATTTTTGATGATTGGGCTCGAGTTTTTTTTTTTTTTTTAGACCGGGAGGAGAAGAAAGGAGCATCGGTGAGGTGTTTATGTACTGACCCTGACACCGTTTATGTATTGATCCTTTCTCTTTCTTTTCTTTTGAATATAATTAAGTGCTCCCACATTGTTTATCCTGTTGTTCTGAGTGTTTTTTTGTTGGTGTGTTTTGATACTCTTATATGCATCTTTCTTTTTTCTTTTTTAGGGGTCACCTGGAAGAATAGTTGATATGCAATGTATCAGCTGATGGGGGCCGCATTAATAAATCTAACGTGTGTGGCTCATTGTGCCAACCTTGTCTTTATTATAAGCCTGTAACAGATTCTCTACGAGGATGATAATATTTCTTTTGTCCAAAATACGAAACTTTTTCTTTAAAAACCAGAAAACTTTCCGAGAAACGCCTATGAACAGTGAAAATGTTATACGTGGTAATGACTAATTAAAGCATCAAGCTGGAGCTGAGCGAAACTATTATTCCATTTTCTGACTGACCGTACGTCAGACGACCGACAAATCCGCTCGTCGTGACCGTGACGTTGACTTTAACCCGCATCCACTCCAAAATTCACATTTCAGCCACTGGTGCATGGAGTATCAAAGAACCAGACCTCCGCTTTATTCTCGATAATTTATACACCAGCTATTGTCATGTCTACTTGCCAGACTCCGATTTGACAGACCTCTGACAAACTCCGACATGCCACGCACACATTTTTGATCACAGACAGCAGAGAAAAAAGGGCCGTCCGTACGCACGCAGCGAAGGCAGAGATGAAAGGATTTTTCCAACAGTCGTGAAATAGATGAAGAATCCGTCGTGAGCTCCGGCTTAGCTACTGACTGACCAATCAACAGGCCTTAGCCGGCGTGGCCCTGGGCAATCACAATTGTCAAACTCGGGTGCGCCAAACAGAAAAAAAAAAAAAAAAAATAAGAGCGGTGCCGTGTGGGTTGCATTATTCACAAGGACAGAGCGAGAATAAAAGGAGTAAGGTGAAGTAAAGTGGGTGAAAGAGAAAGAAACGAGGAGAGGAGGAGACGGAGAAACACGTGAGGGGGTTAGAGAGAGCAGAGAAAGAGATCGGGGGGGAAAAGAAGAGAGACAAATGCAAAAAAGAAAAAAAAAAAAACGAGATCTCAGAGAGCGGCGCGGTGCACGGCGGCTCGAGACTGAATTCAAAGTTTGTCAAATCTAAATGAACATCACTTCCCCGCACTGGCTTTACCCTTAATTATCCATTCTGCCTTTGTACGGCGGCGGCTCAGCTCTGACAACCGTTCTCCCCTGAGACTCCCCCCGCTCGCTCCGAGCCAGAACATTAGGGAATATCAGAGAATATTACACCCAGGAATTAACGCTTCCAAATCACCTCGCGAGGTTTAGGTCCCGCACACAGCCCTCCCTCTCTTGGACAAGATAATCCGGGCTCTAGCACCGGATATATGCCACTAATCATCCAAGAAAAAAAAGAAAAAGGTGCAGGGAAGGAAAGGTAAGGGAAGACCTTGGAGGGTAGGAGAGGAAAGGAGAGGCTTCAAATTATTTGCCAGAGCTACAGTGTGTCACTCAGGTCTGCTGTGTATTTATTTACCTGCTCCTGTGCATCCTGCTTCTCTCTTTCTGCCTTGACGCTCTGATCGACAGCCTGCTGAAGGCTCTTCCTGAGCTCTGTCACCTCCTTCTCCATCCTCACAGCCATTGACCTGCACTCGCAAACACAAACAACTGAACTTGTTATCGCTCCACAATAAGGCAGTCTCCGGGTGTCATAAACTTCCTCTCGAATTCGCGCGTGTGCGTGAATTTAAAAGGACGTTCCGCCTTTAAACGTGTGCACCTCCGTTAATGTCGCCGAGAGGAAGCCCAACTCAACAATTAAGCTCACTGAGAATCCAGATGCGCGTCAAGTGTTTAACGTAGGCCCGTGAAAGTGTGCGCTGCGAGTGTGTGCGTGTGTGTGTGTGTGTGTGGCAGCCGAGTTAAGGGAATGTGAAAGGGGATCAATATGGAGGGGTCTATTCCTGCCACGCAACCGTGCGCCTGTGTGTGCGCCGGCCGGTTCGTGTGTGCGGCCGCGCGCGCGAGCGGGTCCGTGCGCGCCGGCTGCCCCGGCTACAGCGGAATCAATACGACAAATGATTACCATTTCCACAAACCTCCCTCCACAGCATCGCTTCGGCCACTCTCGAGCCTCGACACCCCCCACCTCCACACACATCCACAGACTGAAACAAACCTCTCCCACTCTTGACCCCCTTTACCTGTTAAAGCCAAAATAAAAAATGGGACATTGCAAGTTTATGAATGGTAAAAGTGTTTGGGCCTTTTTACGGGGGGAAAAGTTTCGGGACCGTGATCTGAAGTCGGCGCGTTATGGATTTCGCAGTTAAAAAAAAGAATGCAAGGGAGGACAGCAAGGTCAATAACTGTCTATTAGTTTTTATTGGCATTTGCATTAAATTGACTCGCCCCAAAAAAAAAAGAGAGAAAAATCATAAACAAGGTCCAAAATTCAGTGTTTACTTATCAAAATCATATCAAATTTGTTATAAATTTATTTTATGCTTCGGACTTGACTTAATCAATTAGTCTGTCAATTATAAAACAAAAAAAACAAAATAAAATTAATTGCAATTTTGTTTCTTTTTATTGCTATTTACACACATTCTACATTATGTGTTTTGAAGAGATTTGGAAGGTTTCAAAAAGATGCACATCAACCCAGCCTGAGTGACATTATTACAATCATATTTTATTCTGACTTTATGGGCAACAGTTTGTGAATCATTTATTTCTCTGATCAATTGTTAATCGTGGTTTTTACCGTTTCCGAGAAGAACCAAAGCACCTTTCTTCAGATTGTGTGTTTTGTCTTCTCAACGACCCAAAATACAAAGATTCAAGTCACTATGACTGAAATCTGATATTTAAGGATGTGATCTGATCCGATTTGGTTGTTTTTGGCCTCAGCTGAAAATGAATTAAATGAAAGAATAAGTAAATCTGATAAAACTTCTTTTTTTTTTTTTTTAGCAGATTAATTCATAGATTATTGCTCCACTTGCCTTACTTCAGCATTTATTAGATAGCGAGCAGCAGCGAGTTGACAGAAATTCAAGAGCAAGAGATGGCTGACACCTCTAGGCCACCAGTAGATCATACTGTACGTTTTTTCCTTTTAATAAAAATGAATTGCACAAAAAGGTATTCATCATCATATTAAATGAAAAAGTCAATCTTGGTGATTATGAAGGCAGAACCGGCGAGAGCGTGGCAACTTTAATTAATTTTTTACTGCCAAATGATTAGAAGAACGTAAAAAGTAATGTGTAAATCCTAATATAAGTAATCTAAATAAATCATAGCTGTCTGCGCGCAGATTCATTGACCAGATTTCGCAGCAGCAACTTTAAAAAACTGATGCTAATAGAGCAACTCGGCGGTAGTAAAAGCTGGAGCAGAAGCCGGAAAGCCAAAACAAAAAGGGAAAAGAAAACGCTTGATAGATTGGTCCGTGGAGAGAACATATGATAGGATGAACAGAGTGGGAGAGAGAAAGGAAAGAAAGAGAGAGAGGAGGCATCCTGTGGAGAAAGGAGGGGATTTCCCACAGCACAGATGGAAGCCATTAGCATGGTGTTGTTGCTTAAAAACCTTTCATGTCTTTGCAGTTATTAGATAATACTGGGTTAACAGTAAACAGCATGATTCTGCAAATGGAAGTAATATGCAGACACAGCGATTGTTTTACCATCCCAGTACCTAAAATTGGTTTAAATGTCATAAAATGTAATAATTCAGAATGTAACCTATAAAGTCTCCGCACTGAGTTTTAAATTGTCGGTTGACGATGAAAATGTTCCATGGCTCGACTTAACCGAGAAACTCCCTGAGACCGCTGCGACCACAGCTATGTGCGCACACGCGGACGCGCGAACGCGCACGCACAAACACACACGCACACACACACACTCTGCTGGGTGATGCATGCTTGCTGATGTCATCACCGCAGCTCTGGCGGTGACACACACAAGGGTCAACCAGGGGTCTCACCTCTGAACTCTGAACTCCGCGAACCCGACATCTGTTTACTCGCCGTGTCTCGTTAATGCACGTTTGGCCGTTTCTGTCGGGGTGGAATTGAGCGGCAGACGCAAACGGCGCGAGTCATGTCGTTTTTTTATTTATTTATTTGTTTTTCATGAACGCACGATAGAGCAAAGAAGTTGCTTTGCAGACTCTGTATAAGCGCTGAGAGTTTAGGGCTGCTCTGTCAGTCGAAAAGCCTACTGTACACCGCACGTTTAAAAAAAAAAAAAAAAAAGTCTAAATGTTTTTGATTACCGAGCTTACACGGGCGACGATGGGAAATGGGATAAGAGAGGAAGCTTCTTCCCCCTTCTTTTCCCTCTCTCCCCTCTTACCTTATTTTCTCCTCTGCTAGCTTTCCTTCACTCAGGCACCCCTCCATCCGCCTCGCCTCCTCTGCACGAGCTGCCAACTCCTCCACTGAGCAGGAGAGAGGGGAGAGAGGAGGTGGTGGGGGGGGGGGAGACAGAGGGAAGAAAAGTGTGAGATAAAGAGCAACAGTTCACTTCAGACACTCTCGGTTAAGATTCATTAGAGATCCCGGCCAAATTCGAATGACAGAACAGGGCCATCTGCTTTAATATGTAGTTAATAAAAACCCCCTCAGACGGCTCCTGGGACGGGCCTTATTTAGTTGCGTTCAAAGACTCAAATATGCAACGTGATTTTCACCTCTTCCAGCTCGGCGAGGTCAACCCGGCCGTCCGCCGGACGCGCACGCGCGCGCGCCGAGTCGATTATTGATTCTCGTCGAGTTGCCCCACGAGTGGGAAAAACATGAACCGCGAGTCACCTTCAAAGCGAGACGGAGGGAACCCGCGCCACAGAAGAGGCGCCCGGCGCCTTTCAGAGGCGGACAGAGGGAAAGGGATGCGCACGTTTGCGCCGCTTCCACTTGGACGGTGGGGAAGCAGCCCTTTTGTTGGGAGACAAAAGGAGTGCTCCCTGATTTTGTCAATAGATGGCACTCTTTACCTTGAGCAGGCCACTTGAGCGCATACCCCTGACTGCAGCCCTTCAATCACGCTCCCTTTTCAGCCGCCTCCTCCGACTACATGCAATAAAACCCCATTGTCCTACACTTAGTAGTTTAGCGCATTGAGCAGATGCATAATAACCCACTAGTCAGGTTTCTTGGTCAGGTTTGCTTTGCAGAACCCTCTCCAGTTTGAATTTTAAATTTAAGATCTTGCCTTCTTCCCCTCTTTTTTTTTTTTTTTTGTGTGTGTTGTGTGTGCTGTTTTGTGAGTCAATGTTTCTTCAAAGCTCTTAAAACCTTTTCACTAAATTCAGTATTCATTGAATATAACATAAACTGTCAGCCATCGGTGGCCAAGGCTAGTGAATATTGAGAAGGTGTGTGCACTGAATATGAAGAGGTGCGTGCGCTCCCGAAGTGCGCGCGCGCTGAATATTTACAGGACGGACCTTGACTTTGTGTGTGCGCGGACGTGTATTCGAAATGCGCGGAAACAGGAAGAAGAGAAATGTTTAGAGCATTTCTGCGGTCCCCCCTCTAAGGCCACGCGCCGTGCTGTGATCGCGGCGGCGGGGCCGAGCGAACGGGAAGGACGCTAAAAAACCAACACCACAACAGAAACAGAAAACGAAAATCCACATTTAATAAAGCCATGATTAATTTATGGTTTTGTGGCGTCGAAACTGTTTAAATTGAAGCCCTAGGAAAATTGAGGCTGCAGCTGTAATTGCTAAATATTTAATGGCGCACAAACACTTTTTATTTTTGTGTCTGCGTGCGTGCGGGTGCCCTACCTTGGCGGTGTTGCTGCACCCCCAAGGTGAAAGTTTGCCATGAATCTCAATAATCGATAAAGCAGAGATGTGAAAAAGTTGAGATGGGGATCAGATTCATATTCAGGGCGTTAGTTTTGAGGTGACCTCAGTGACACCTCCCACCAGGGGAGGCCACAGAGAGAGCAATTAGCGGCGCGGACTGACCGTTTACACAAACTCTCCTATTTGCAAGATACACACGCAGCTTAAACACACACACACACACACACACACACAAAAAAAATAAAGCGAAAACACAGTCTGCTCGATTATTTAAAACTTTTAGAAACATGAAAATGGACACAAAGTCGGCGCGCGCACGCTCGGTAACTGTAGACGCGTACGTAAGACGTGGGGTGTGTTTAGCTTTAGCGGGGATTGGTGAGCAAAGGCTGACAAAATTTGCCGGATCTGCTGAGGATTGTGTATTTCTCGACACGTCCAAAAACAGCAGCCCGCATTGTGAGGTCTGAGGTCTTTTCGCAGCCTGTTTTTAGCGGTGTCATGAGTTCAGTTGCGACAGTAGTCCACAATCTAAGATCTCAGGTCCCCCCCCCCCACCCCACCACTCTTTCACTTTCTTGACCCTTTCATTCTGGCTTCACAACTTATGGTATGACATTAGTCCATAATCTAACACTCTCTCGATCTCTCCCTCTGCCTCTCGCCTTCAGCGGGAGCTTCAAAGCCCATCATACGGCATCAGGCTATAATCACAGATCTGCGGTCAGATTACCCTGCTCTCACGGCTAACCTTTAACATGAGAAGGATGAAAACCTCGCTAACCCTGAATCAGTGGTTGGGGCTAGGCTGGGCCCTGCCCGGCCCTCATAAAAGCTTCATAAGGCTTCATGGGAGCTTCCTTTGGCTTTGTTGGGGGATTCGTATCGGGCTAAGGTGCTCCCGGGAGACGTCCCAAAGCCTCCCAAGACTCTTTCTCTCTCTTTCTGAAGTTTCATGTGCTTGCAACACTGCTTTTGGGTATAAGCCAAAAGGTGCGGGCGCACAGCCGCACACGGCCATGCACACAAATACACCGCCAGAGAGGAAAATATGCGCACAACGGTGAGCACTCACGAAGACAAAGACTAACACACACGTACGTAGACTCTAAAACTCACACTCACCCTCTTGCTCTCTCCTCTCCGCTTTATTTACAATCCTCTGGCAGCGGTACAAGGGCCCGGGGCTATAACACACGGCACCTAATGCTCAAACTGCCAGGTAATCTCATGTCTGACATCCCCCTTTGATAGAAACTGATCAATAGACTCTTGTAAAGGAGTCATTTTCTCTGATGTTTCTACCAACCACTTCTCTCTATCTCTAACTCTCTCCCATTCCCCCCCCCCCTCCCCTTCTCTTTTATTAGCCATACATTTATAATTCATATTTCAGCGGGGTTTAGTTTGCTCTGAGACAAAGGGGGAGGTGTAGGGGGTGGGGGTGGGGGGGAACTGCTTCTTTGTGTAATAAAGAACAATAGTGGTGAAATGATGGGGAGAAATGCCAGTGTTTGCTGCTGGTTCCGGTGAACAACAGTTTTGGGGATCGATAGAGTGTGAAATGGGATTATAGCTAGTAATAGAGGTGAATTGGAGGAGAGAGGCCTGTGCACGTGTGTGTCCAGGGATCCAGATTGGATAGCAGCGCACACACACGCGCACACGCACACACACACACACACGCGCGCGCGCACACACACACACACATAACTCGCGTACGCACAATAATGATTTCATCATCTTTAGGCAGATGCACATCAGCAGCTCAGAGGGGTGGTAATATCACATTTCTGTTTTTGTGGAAGTGCGGAAATAAGGATACAGTTGTTTTTTGTTTATGCGGTTATTTCATTTGTTGCCACACAGGATCACATTTATTCTGCATTACAGCCTGCCTTACAACACATCTCATTTCAGGTGTAAGATGACACCATCGGTCATATGTGAATATTTTAAAGGCTCAGGGATAGGGCTAGGGTTACGGTTACGGTTATG
Source organism: Mugil cephalus (assembly GCF_022458985.1). Classification (NCBI taxonomy): domain Eukaryota; kingdom Metazoa; phylum Chordata; class Actinopteri; order Mugiliformes; family Mugilidae; genus Mugil; species Mugil cephalus. Next base: position 15,268,106 of record NC_061787.1, read on the forward strand.
GTTAGGGCTAGAGCTAGGGCTAGGGCTACGGTTACGGTTACGGTTAGGGCTAGGGCTAGGGTTAGGGTTAGGGCTAGGGCTAGGGCTAGGGTTAGGGTTAGGGTTAGGGCTAGGGTTAGGGTTAAGGCTAGGGATAGGACTAGGGCTAGGGCTAGGGCTAGGGTTACGGTTACGGTTACGGTTAGGGTTAAGGCTAGGGCTAGGGCTAGGGCTAGGGTTACGGTTAGGGCTAGGGTTAAGGCTAGGGCTAGGGCTAGGGCTAGGGTTACAGTTAGGGTTAGGGATAGGGCTAGGGCTAGTTCCTGCTTGAACCTCAGAGGTTGACACCCAGTAAGATTATGTGGCACACATTCTTCTACAAACTACAGCACAAGCCTTTAATGAGTTCATGAGTCTTTAATCATCTGCACCTTTACATGTAATCTATGTTATCATCCACGTATACTTTAGTTTGCTGCATACTGCACACATCCAAGCATACTCCAAGAGATGTGGGTGACAGAGTGACAGCAAATTTCACACGTACAGCCATACGTCAAGTTTAAGGACTTTTTTTTTTCTATCCTTTTTAATCACCCCCTCTCTCTCTCCCGTCACTTCATCCGATCCTGACACAGTCTGATTGAATGCAGCTGCCTTCAAACACTTCAATCTCATCCGTGTGACACATCCCCTGGTTCATTCTCCTCTCCTATCCTCTGTTTCTGTCCTCCTATCTGGCCACAGAGGCATTTCAACTTAATATCCCTCACATCCTTGGCCGTGTTTGTGCATGCGCCCCGTAAACTGCAGAATTCACGTTGCTCAACAACTTTACAAGAAAATGCCAGTTCATATCGGTAATTGTCCAAACGCACGCAGCAAAAAATGATTGTGGAATGGCCCGAGCGTTGCTTTTTAAAGCTGATGTATTGGCCGTGACTTTCTTGATATTTCTGGGTATTTCTTTCATTTGCCACATGAATAAACTTGTAATTTTGCATAATAACATACAAACGTCTGGATATCCATGATATAAAACGGGTTGGTGGGCCAAATAAAGCGATGTGAAAACATATTTAATGTTAGAAAAATAAAAATTCTGGTGGTGAGAGCCTCCTCTTAGCACTCACTGTTTTATACTTTTCTAACATCTGTATTAATTTCCACAGTCCCGACCATCCTAGATCTACTGTTACCAAGCTGCATTCATCACCACTCAATGCAATGTTTCCATGATATACAAAGAACCTCTACAAGGGCTTCACGTTAATAAAAAGGCCCTTTGTTCATGGCAGTAATTTCTCAAGCTGACTCCTCACCCAGTTTATTCAGACCACTGCTATATACAGGTAAACAATGTCCCCTCTGTTGTAATAATGCATCTTTAGTCTTCTTAAGTCATTACAATAGGCTCTACGTTGGTGAATTGGATTTGCTGAAGGTAAAAGCGGAATAATATGTGGTTTTGTGTGGAGAGTAGAGTTGGGGGAATGCGTTTTGATCACAGACAAAGGCCAAGCTACACAGCGTTGTCCTTCTGTCTCTATCTTGTTAATGAGCAGTGTTCACTGAGCAAGCCAGCCACTGTCTGCCACAGAGAGAGACCTCAGATTCATCTCTCTGCGGACAATAGGTGATTGTGTGTGTGTGTGTGTGTGTGTGTGAGAGAGCGTGTGTTTGTACCTCGGAGAGACAGTGTGTATGTGCTAATTAAAGCAGTGGGAGTTGGAAGAAATGGCTGTGAGTGCGTGTGTGCGTGTGTGTGTGTGTGAGGTGTTTGCCTGGCGTGACCATAGATGTGTACGTTAATTCTTAATGAGACATTTCTGTGCCCGGAGAGACCCAGCCATCACCATTCCTGCACTGACACGCTACTACAAAGGCCACCGTTGGCCACGCGCTCACGTCCACGCACACTCACACACATATAAGCCAGACCATTACCATACAGCTAAAACAACGCACCATTAAATCAAACCTCTATCTATGGTGTGTGTGTGTGTGTATGTGTGTGTGTTACATTGCGTGCAGGCAGCTAGCAACTGAATCGCCACAACTACTGGCTTATTTAAGCTAAAAGATTGAGCTAACCAGTGTAGCTGTAGGTGGTTCTGCAAAAAAAGGCCAGGAGATGGTGGATTTTAGGTTGACAGTGTTAGCTTAAGGTTTAGCGGGGTACAAATGTTCACAGAGAACAGAAATATAGGGTGACGAGTGGATAAAACTAGCATGCCTTACGTATACAAATCTTGTACGTTTTTTTCAACAGTGCAACTGAGCTACTGTGACCAAGCGATTTCCCTTGTCAATAAAGAGTATCTTCGTAGAAGTATTTTATCACTGGGGTGTATTTCAACCAATATAGGATAAAAGAATGAAACATACCACTACATACAACTGAATAGTCCCAGAACCACCAGAACCAATCAAAGCCAGGACATAATCAGGTCCCAATGGAGCGAATCCAGACCACACTTTGTTGGTGGCAGAAGTTTGGGCTGGGATCCAGGCTGTAGGGGTCAAACCGACTAGTCGACTTTACTGCTGCGCCACAACGCTTTGAGCAGGAAGTCGACCAATCGCCGTTCACGTGACGATAACAACACGGACGCCTCCGAGGAAAGACAGGTGAGGAGCCCAGTGGGTCGTTTCTGGAAACTAGCGGCGGTTCACCGAGTGTGTGGAAATACTTCACTAAAGATGAAGCCCATTCTACCGTGACATGCGGAATATGTAAGTCAGTCCTGAAATACAACAGAAGCACGACTGCAATGCACACTCGTCTGAAAAGACACTCGCTCAGGCTAGCAGTTAAAAACTCCACCAGACGTCCTGTGGTAACAGACAGAAGGAGGTTGCAAAACAACAATTTGCTGGACAATGTCCTTGTCTAAAGTTATTAGGTTTTTAGCTGCTATGCACGAAAAAAACTTGTACCGTTTTTTTAATCCCAGCTACATATTACAACACGATGTGAACTACTGTTAAATGCTATTCACGGTGCCGATTTCTATAGGCTACACGTGTCTGTAGTGTATTATTGATAAGCTCATGTGTTTATGTTCTGTTCTGTTGTGTCAGACTGACGGTGTTTATGGTATTGTCTACAGTCGACTGTGGCCCACGATCAAGCTTCAATGACCTTGCAGGAAAACATTCATAGCTTCTTTTGTGAGAGATGCCACAATATATTTCATTGATACTTTCTACTGTGTTTTTATGTGTGACTTCACCACATATTAGTCCACAAGTCGTCCAACCCCTCCCAGACTGATATCAAACTCACCAATTGTGATATTTAGATTATTTTTAAAGTTATATACCTGTCATTTGGTGATTGCTGCGCAGCTCTTGCAGCTCTTGGCTGAGCTGCTTGACGTGAGCACTCAAGCTCCGATTCTCTCTGAAGGCGCTCGTCATCTTCTCCTCGACCGCCTGTAACTCCTTCCCGAGTCTCTGCGCCTCACCTCTCTCCGCATCGGCCTCCCTACATCTTCTCGCCGACTCTCTTCTGGCCTCCTCCAGTTCCTCCTCCGACTGCCTGAGGAGTGCCACTTGTACCTGCAGCATTAGTAAGAACCAAAAAAAAAAAACAAAAAAAAACAGGAAACCGTGAATAATTGGCATGTGCTTCTGTGGTTTTGTCGCCCCGGTGTTTAGAATGCACTTCAGACTTGGGCTTAAAAGGACTCTAAAATATCGAGCAACCGCTTATTGTATTGTATGATTTCGCCGGGCCGCTTGGATTAGCTTTTATCCGCAGAGAACCTTGAATGAGACAAAGTTTTTGCCTTGGATTTACTGCTAAATAAAATAGAGAAGGTGGTGAACCTGAAAGTGGACATTTAGTCCCTCGCCTCAGATACGAATTTTAAAAACTTGCACTTACGTTGGGAGCTTTTGAGAGCATGCTTTGGTCAAGTCTCCACTGCAAAGATATTAAAAAGCCCCTCATAGCAATTTATATTCATGTACAATATGCAGACAGGTGTAGTGCTCAACACGCACATTGATCAGTAAACTGCAAAAAAGGGATTTCAAGAAAGCAGAAAATCCTTGTATCAAAGAAATACATCTTATATTTTGTTCAGAGATAAGAACTCTGTGCTTACTTTAAGAATTTCTGTCAAGAAAAAAACCCTTATCCTATCGGCAGATTTTTTTTCATAATGCAAAATGATTTGATTGAATATAAGAATATTTTGCTTCGATCTAGTAATGCTGTTTTTGCAGTGTGATGTGAGCAAACAGATATATTTTTGTGTTTTTAGGTGCAATCCGATGCCTTAATCTGTAACAAAAAAAAAAACAAGTGTAAAGTATAAAGAATAACAAGACTATGATTAAATCAATTGTTAATATATGTCAATAGCTTTGATCTTTAAGCCAGAATAGGTACAACTAAGCATATATATAAATTTGCATAATGATAATGATTAACAATGCATAATGCATGTGATGAATGTAAATGCAGTCTTCAGTATATGTGTCCCTACATGACATGGACCCATTATGCCGTATTCCACAGGGGAAGGTGACTGAATGAATGGACCTCCATTGCTTACGTGCGTCCGTTTGTGGGCCTAAATGTATGTGCGCGTGCATCCTGGCAAGCATAAGATTTGTGTCAGGGGGCGCACAAATTTAATGTGCAAAAAATCAAATGTTACCACTTTTCACCTACACGTATCAGCCTACACAGACACACACACACACACACAAATGATGTGTCCAAGACTGCCAGCAATGTTGGCACTCTGCCAGGCTACAGTCACCACTTTGAGTAATTTGAATATTTAGTGTCCCATTGAGCTCTTAATTGGAGTCAATTTCGCCAGCCTTGGCACTGTTTGGTGCTTTAATTAATGGCGGGGCAATTTGTTTCTGCCAGGCAATCCTGGGACAATCGCATGAGTGGTGGGTGTGCGGTGCCCGTGGAGGTGGCTGAAGCACTCCTCTCTGGTGAAGCGAACTGCACGGAGAGCCATTTTAAGGAAAAGGCTTTGAAGGAGATGAAGGTCAAATTAATATAGTTCTCTCCTTTTAAAATAAGAGCGGAGATTAGTCACGGCTTAATACCTTCTGGGTGTTTGCCAGCTCAAGTTCTAAGCACGCTACTTCCTTTCCCAGACGTGTCACTTCCTGTTCCAGGTGGCCGCGAGCGGTCAGGTGAGCGCGGTTGGACGCGGCGAGGCTTTGCTTCAGAGCCGCCTTTTCTTTATGTCTGTGCAGAGGAGAGAGCAGAGCGTGACCGCCTCGTAAAAAATTAACACGATATGAAATAATCAAATCAGACACATTAGCTAAATAAAAGTAAATTATATAAGTAGACTGCATGTTCCGTGCAACACAATGCGTCCGCAGTGTGCGCGTGCCATTTGGTGAGAACACTGTTAAAATAATGAGAGAGCTATGGGTGGAGGCAGATGAGAAGGGCACGGGAGGAGAGACAAGGACAGAGACCAGGATCAGCAGAGGAGAATGAGAGTTTTATAGACTCCGTTATTACTGTCTCTCCAGGTCTGACTTCGTCTGAAGAATAGCCCTTTCACACTCTGCGAGGCGTTCAACCTGCTCAGTGCAGCGCTGAAACACACACATAAGTGGATGTACACGATTACAAAAAAAGGCGCGGGCGCAGGAAAGTAACTACATTTTAGCCATTTACTTTGTGCGTAATTCTACTTTCAGATGTGTCTTTTACTTCCAATGTACTTGGTTGTTATTGCTGTATATAACTGCGCTGTTTATTATGATGATAATATCCTCGATGTGTAGGAACAGTATTATCCAGGACTACCTTCTGCAGCTGTTGTCTGAGATTTAAAATGCTGAAATAGTCCTCGTCGGAATGAGAGTGGCTCTGTCGGTAGAGCCGTAGGTCGCACTCCATCGTCAGTTTCTAAAGGACAAAAGACAACGAGTGAAACAGGCAAAGAGAAAGAAAACGAGTAATATTTATCAGAAAGTTGCTTGTTTCAGTCTGATTTACACAGGACAATGCATCATGCGCCTCCACCAACAACAACAACAACCGACCTAAAACTGTGACAAACAAAAAAAACTAAGCCACAAAAGGATTTGGTTATGGATTACATTTCAACAGATTATATGTTTTCTTCGGCTGAATAATAATAATAAATAGCAGCGAGACTGATGTTCCATTATGTGGTTCCTTAACACTTGTTTGTGTATTGATTTGCGCAAAGACAGACGCGCGGCCTTGGCGGTCCAGGCACAGCTGACGAACGGCGACAAACCGAGCTCAACGCGGAGAAGAGAACAACAATGAGCAATTCACACACGGATCTGAGCATTGTTCTCTTAATTAAGGAGAAGGAAAAGGAAAAACGTACCTCATTGTTTTCTATCATCAAGAACACTGCCTAAGTCACCGCTTAACGCATCACTACCCTCAATCTTAGCCTATTAGCCGCCGTTCTTTATGCGGAGAAATTGCGCAACTAATTCAAAAGTAGACATCTTTGTAGAAAGGGAGAGAATGTACTTGTCTTATAGTGTTCATCTTAATGTTATAGTGACGTACTCCCTAGTCAGAATACAAATGAACCGGAGCAGAGATAGAATTAAGATACTATACAGTACTCACTCCAATTTTTATTTACCTCCAAATACGAGCTTCGACTGTTGCTTTTACAGCCGCGTTTTTTAACGCACAACAGTATCTCGCATATTCTACAGTTTAGATTTTCTTGTAAACAGGGAGTGAAAGCGCCACTGATTTTAGGGTTAGCTGAACTCAGCTGTGGCATGAGGTAGCGAATTAGCGGGACGTGAAGCTCCATAAGAACTCCTAACCTCTTGATAGGCGCCTCACAATCAAAGTCATTAGCCAGTGTAATAAAGGGCCTGAGATACAGCCATTCTTCAACAGCCTAACTCTTTTATAACCAACAGATTAAAGTTGATTGGATTAAAATGACATTCTGCCCGTCTGACCTTGGCGGCAGCAGTTAAGTTCATCCAAATTAAATTTCTCCGTAATAAAGATGATTCATTTGTTGCCTGACGTAGTAAATATAAAACAGAAAGAAAAAGGAGAAAAGATTAAGTGACGCACACCAGTGCACACGCACACACACACACGCGCGCACACACACATATACATGAATGCACAAAGGCCCATTATTATTGGACCTGGCAATCACCTGGGTGCACACGTGAGAATGCAAAGACATCCATCTGAGGTACACAAAAAATATATTCATGCCCTCCAAATCTTCTCGGGGATAATTTACGTTTATCTTCAAAAATACTTAATTATGAAGATAGCAACAACGCGCTCTCATTTCTAAAACGTAAAACTGTTGGCTGTGGCCACTGAACTGGTCAAGCGGCCTGCTTGTCCGCAGACTGTCTCACAAGCAGCTTCGTTGATTGATTCACACTGGTTTGAGCCATCTTAACTGATGTCGTAAAATGAATATTCCATTATTACGGCTATAATGAATCATGCTAGTAACCGAGCGAATCACGATCTCCACCGGGAAATATTGGATTAACTGTGTATTGTATGTGTCTGGATTTATGTTGTCTTGCCGCTGCCGGGCCCACACGTGGTCGTGCAATAGCAAGTTTGCCCTAACCTGCTGTTTGAGTGTGTCCATCTGCTCCTGCAGGGCTCCCATCAGGCTTTTAAAGTGGTCCACTTTTTGCTGACTCTCCCTTAGTAGGTTCTGATTAATCTGGAGCTCGTCCGCCAGCTGGTCGAGAGCCTCCTGCGAGCTCTCCCATTGGGCAGCCTTTTCCCGGTACCGCTCGTCCAGCTCGGCTAACTCGTCCTTCACCGAGTGAGTTGCTGATTGCGACTCCCTTAGCTACCGAGTAAACATTTACAAGAAGGGAGAAGTTTTAGCTTGCCAGGGCTAAAAACACATTCTTGGAAACCCGTTGAATAAGTCAAGGTCTAATGGATTCTATTTTGAGGCACCGAGCAACAAGAATGCAATTTTCTGCTAATTACATGCTAATAACAACCGTCAACCACCTGTTGCTGTGAATATCGTAGCTCCTCTTCCAGAAGCTCTACCTGCCTTTGCACCTTGTGCACCTTCTCTATCGCTGCAGCGTACTTTTGTCTAAAAATAGCGACCGTTTCTTGGTGCTCCTGGGTTTGCAAGCTGGTCGCTTTCAGCTCATCCCTGGCTCCTTTCAGCTGCTGACGAAGAACTTCCAACTCGGCCTCCTGCTTCTTCAACCTCTCTCCTGAAGTCTCGACCTGGAATTACAGTCAAATGTAATAAAAAAACCTTTTCTTTGTAATCAGGCAGAAAAAATGTGGAATTAAAGCGAAGCTGAGACAGCACTGAACAGAATGTTACTGTTAGATATAACGTAGGCATGGACAGAGAAGAATAAATGTTCTTAAATGCTCAACCTAATACGGCATCATCTTCAAAAAAATCACTACGAAACATGAATAAACGTAAAAAAAACACAACAGCTGTGTGCTAGTTTGCCTAACATGCTTCAACATACTGCGCCGCTCCACAGTAACCTCTGTCGTAATGAAAGAGGGAACCCAGGAAGTGAAACCAGGCTTAATCCCGACGCTACACTAAGAATCCTACCGTATGGCTCACCTTCCAAGGGGAGAGGTTGAGAAAGTTAAACCCGCTCTAACACTCAGCTTGAGTTCATCCACGTTAATCCCGCTGTAATCTGGATCAGAACATGAAGGTTTACGGCTAATGACAGCCAACTAGTTAGATTTCAGTGGTTCACCGCAGCTCGGTTTAACCGGGGATTAAATGGGCCCATCCAGGTCTAACGCAGGATAGAGGGCAGCGTGACTGAGCGGAGGACTCGCCCATGCGAGGGAAGAAAGAGACACAAGCCAGCGTGGAGGAGAGGAGTCATCGGATTTTTCTGTTTTAGAGCGAAAAACGGAACGACCCGCGTAGGCGTACGCCCGGCGTGTGTGGACTGTTTAAAACCACTGACTCAGGCGGCGCTCACTCGATTTTATCCGAGCGCGATGGTGGTGAATGAGGAATGTTTTAACCAGGGTTACTCGAGGTAACTGCTTTAAAATCGCACAATGTGCCAGCTTCACCTACCGTAGGTGCACGTGTCATTTTCTTTCTCCGTGCCGTTAATGAACCCAACCTACCGCCCTGCTATCAAACAGTCCGAAACACTAATGGCGGACTAAGCATGTCTCTCTGTTACTGGATGAAAGGCCCCATAACAAGGCTTAATGGAGACACCATGGCTTTCTTGTGACCATAATCAGGAGCTTGTGCTTTGAGGAAACAAACAACCTTCATTAAACATGATGAAAAACACATTTGACCCTCGTGACCTGACGAACCTCATTTCGTCCGCCGTTTGACTATTCATGGCGGTCACATGACTACCCAAGCTGACCCTCATTTGATAATAACTTATTCTTCTCTTCTTCTCTCTTCTTCTTTTTTTTTTTTTGCTCCGTGTTCCAGTGTCTGTGTTCATGTTTGGGCCCAATTAGATGTGAGAGGTTGACAAACAGAGGGTTTATTCTGTCTCGTCCAGTCATTCAGATGATATAGACGGGAATATATTATGTAAGCTGACTGCAAAACTAAAGCTTGTCCGCTGTTAATGGTTCTGATTGCTGTTCCTGGCAGAAAACTCTGACTACTTTATTGTCCACAGTGATTTAGATCACTCGCCCTCAGATTTCTCTTTTCCTCTTGTTCATTGGATTAACACAGCAGACTGTTTCTGGTGCAGGACTGCGGCTCAGCTGACTGACGACTGAACGCAACAAAAGACTCGCCTTTTTCTGTGGCTTTGTGCTTCCGACTTAAACTGTCCTTGAGCTCTCTGACCTCCAACTCTCATACCGCTGCATGCTTTATCTGGTTGAGCTCAGATTTGTTCTGCTTCAGTCGGCTGTGAAGCGGGGCCGTTTTGCCCCCCCCCTCCAGCGCTCCGCTTCAGCCTCGTGAGCGGGCGTCGCAGCTTCGCGGGTCAGGGTTCAGCTGATCTATAGATTTCACTCGAGACTTCACCTGTAGGGAGGCGAGACGAGCAAAGGTGAACGGGAGAGGGGAGAGTTCACCCTCACCTGTTGCCGGCTAATGCGGAGCCGACCGCGCAGCCGCTGTTGTTCTTCCTCCTTCTGGTCTTTAAGGAGCTCGATATCGCCGACCTTCTCGGTTAACTGACGGGCCTCTTCCTGGTGCGCTCTGACTTCGCGGCTCAAGCGTTTTACCTCTTCCTCCAGGGCTGTCACCTGAGGGAGAAGAAGGAGGAGGAGAAAACGGCGAAAAAGACGGAAATGGGAATAAGTTTACGCCAGCATAAGATGTGCACACAGACAGACAGGCAGACAGAGAGAGAAGACGGTGAGGGGGTGGCAATAGCCCCCCCCCCCAAAAAAAGTGAGCGCTTGAGTCAGAGAGTTTCCAAGTTTAGTCTGAGGACCAGGTGGGAAAATGCAGGCAAGGCAAACATGAATGAGTAACGATTCGCTTTTCCTTCGCTCCGACTTTCGAGGAGCCTTTGAGCAAGGTGCTACGCCTCCCACTGCCCTAATGGAGCTGCACAGTAGCCAACAGTAGAAGACTGTTGCCGGTTCGGGCACTTCCCTCGAGTGGATGTGGGTGTGAAACAAGGCATCGTTGGGAGAAAAAACAAAAAAAAACACATAGACACACACACAAGGGTGCTCGGTCGGCCTAGCCTCAGCATGTGAAAAGAAAAAAAACTAAAAAAATAATAGTAAGACAGGTCTAAGGCCCCTGCAGTGCTATCTAAAAGTGAATTTAAGCCCTAAGACAAACTTAAAACCTAAAAAAGAGAAACAAATCTAAAAAAAAAAAAAAAAAAAAAGAGGGACCCACTGGAAAATGGATAAGTGGGATGTTTTTCGTGAAGCGGGTTTGACTTTTAGTGGTTTTTGTTTCTGGTAAAATCTTGTAAATATTACAAACAGAAAGGTTCAACTCAACGCACCTTCTTCTGCGTTTCTTGATGCTTTTGTTTCGCCGTCTTCATCTCAGCTCTGAGCTGCACAATGAACTGATCTCTGCTTCGCACCTAAACCCAAAGAAAAGGACTTAAATGCGCATCCCGGCGAACTGCGTGGAGGTTTTGCTACCCGGCGCCGATCTGATCCCTGCGCCCACATACAGACACACATGCACACGGAGAGGAAGAGAGAGACAGAGGGAGACCTCCAGGTGTGAGGTGTGGAGTTTGTCGTGGCTCAGAGCCAAGTCGGCCTCCAGTCTCTCCTTGGCCTGGCTGAGGTGGACGCACTCTCGGCTCCGGTCCTCCATCCGGGCTCGGAGCTCGTCCCTCTCCTCGCGCAGTTTCTCCGCAGCCATCTCCCTTCGAAGCAACTGTTAAATACGAACTGGAATTAAGTCACTCCGTCAAAGCTACAATCCCACACTATTTTAGCACCGAGGAGAAAAAACTAAAATAATGATAAATGAAGAAGGAAATTTAATGAAACGATATTAATTCCAGCATCACAAAACCCACTCAGTATTATTCAACATTCAATCTACGGGGGGGGGGGGTTATTATAAACTGATTATAATTTTAATTCCATTATCAAATAAATATTAAAGTAGTTAGATTTATTCTATAATGGGATAAAAATTAATTTGGTTAAAATTAATATGAATCATGAACAGTTAAAAAAATCATTTTGGGGAATAATGGAGCCGATGTTTTTACCTCTTCTTGACAATCAGAGTGCAGCGTCTTAGTTTCTGCGAGCTCCTTCAACAGCGCACACATCTTACTCTCCCTTTTCTGCATCTGCGAGAAGAAAACCGAAGGACGTTGGACGACGCTTTTTTAAAATCCTCTGACATCTTTCCAGCGAGACATTGTGTTAAGGACGATTTATCCGCGATTCAAAGGCAGCAGAGACCGTATCTCAGGAAACAGTGGGACTTAGGTCACCGTTTACAGAACTCGAGATACAATCTAGTTTTTCATATTTGCGTTTAAGGTGATGGTGGCGGCGGTGGGCGGGAGACTGCACGTACGGAGAAACGGTTGTTTACGACTCCGTCTCTGGCGTACGCTCGCACCTCTGACTGCTGCTCGTGTTTGCCCGTTTCCTTGGTGACCTCGCCTAATTACCCACTTCAACCCTGCACGCCAAATGAGCGTACGGATGCATGTCTGCACGCGCTTTCATGTGGGTGTGATTCCTCACAAGTTTTTTCGGGGGGAAATGTTTTTAAATGTTTTTTTTATCTTGTTTATCTGTGTTTCCAGAGTCTGCAACTTGTCACGGCCTTTCTGCGTCTGAGGTCAGTCAAAACAGCCGGATGTGGGTCTGAGATATTCCAGCGTTCGTGTGTAATCTCTCAGTGTTTGAAAGATGAATCAAAGTATCAAAAAAAAGAAAAAAGAAACCATATCTTGGATAGCTGACTGATGTAATAAACAATCTCTTGACAAAACATTAGGTACACTAGCGGACATGAATGGAAGATAAAAGTTTGTGGTGCTTTATAAGCTGCATCAAAGACAAAAGTGCTTCAACAATCCAATCCAATAGTATTACAAATAAAAGATGAACCAAAATAAAATAAAACATTTGAATCTTTGTTATTTTAAACTAATGCATAACCTTCATGAAGATTTAAATGTAGAGGGCTGTTTTGTTAGAATGCATTCTGTTATTTGAACAGCTTAGTTATTGCTATTGAGCATATTTAATGTAGACTATTCAGCCGTCTTTCATGCCGAATTCAGCCACATGCCCCGTCTCTCCCTTTCCTTCTCCATCCCCTCCCCTTCCTCCCGTCCGTCCCGTATGATCCAAGGATTGTTTTGACCAGAGTTGAGGGCTCGTTTGTAACTGTCCGGGGGGATGGATGGAGTTAACTTGGCTCTTTGACCCCTCACCTCCGGCTGTCGGCTACAAGGCTCGCTAAAAACACTAAACCTGGCACACGCCGCCCGTGCACGTACAGTCCAAACCTCTTGAGACCCACACAAATAGGCAGTGCCCCAGACAGAAATATATACACAGGTTGTGCATCAGGTAGCACGAGCATGCACACTCAGGGAAAAGAAAAAAAAGAAAAAAAAAGTGACCGAAGCTTTTATTCATGTAACAAACGCAAGACACTCCACTTACCCGTGGCAAACGCGGCGCTCACTTGCTGCCAATTTTTTTTTAAATCTTACAGTGATTTATCTTTGAGTGTGCGCGAATTCCCAATGTGAGTGTGTGTGATAGGCAGAGTGGCTGTTGATAAACACCGGAGGATGTCGTGTCAAAACAGACAACTTGTCAAAACGACACGCTAACTAGGTCAATCACAAAGTTTAAGGAGAAACTTTGGAGTGGAGCTTTGGTTCATGCATATCTCCGCGCGGATGTGTGCGTGTGATAAGCTCCTGAACGAATCTGCGGGAGGGGACCTCCAATATCGAAGGTATTTTTAAATCAATGAGCTCTTAAGTGTATCTCAGTCTCAATGTGTTCACATGTAACGCGCGCACACAACACTTGGCGTAGATAGAATCCCCACTGACAGGCAATGACAAGATAAAGAGAGGGAGAAAAAAAAGGAGGGGGGGTGGGTGGGAGGGAGGGGGAGAAATAATATTTGAACAGTTGGGGATAGGGGGGTGGTGGAGAAGGGGGTGGGGGGAGGGATGAAAGGGAGAAGTGGCACGGCAAGAAAAGAAATGAGCAATAAGCGAGATCAAGACAGAAAGTGAGGAGCGGGAGAAGTCGTGAGCTACTCTGACGAGCTGTAAAGCAACGCTGGACATGTTTGTCCGTGTCTGTCCATGTCTGTCCATGTCCAACCCTGAAGGCCTGAACGACCTTCCTGCTGTACCACTCTTTCCGTCTCCTTTCATTTCTGTTTGCATTCTCGCTCCCCTCAAACCCCATTCCCATTTCAAATAACATACACTAATAACATTATGACCCCCTTCCAAATATCGTGTAGGCCAGAACAGGTGTGACTCTTCAGATGTTGGACATGGGCCTTCAGAGGGTGTTATGTGGTGTCTGGAAACAGAATGTTGTCTGTGGGTCCTGTGGGTTGAGGGGAAGGTTGTCTGTGGCTCATCCCACTGATGCTTGATCAGTTTGGGATCTAGTGAGTTTAGAGGCCAGGTCAACACCTTGTGATGTTTTCATTTTTTTTTTTTTTAAATTTGTGGGGGGGGGGGGCTGAGACAATACCAAAATTGTACCTGGTACCAGGTACTACATGATAGTGGAAACACGCAAATACCGTGCCGTGCCGTGCTGTACCATGCCAGTGGAAATGCGTCATAATCCACATTAACATCCACATTAATTTCAGGTCCAAAGGTTTCCCAGCAGAAGATTGTATTATCACAGAATGGTCAGTCAGTGTGTTTACATGCAGAATTTGACTTTCTGAATGTGGTTCTTGTCCCAGTTTACATGCAACAGAGAAAATCAAATGACTGGCGGGAACATGTCCGCTATCCCTGAGGTGGTTCTTCTACTGGCTCTGTTTACCTTCTTCTTCTGCAACTGGCTTTCTTGGATGTTGTTGTTGTTCCAGGGTCATATGCCAATGCAGCGGCCGTGGACCGTGTGCCCGTGTGTTGTCCAGTTAAAGTCCGATTAAGTATACACATGGTGGAGCAAATCGATTTCCAGACGCATTATCTGGGTGTCTTAATTGTATAAGGAGAATTCTTTTAGTTGGAGTTACGTCTTTACATGCACTTAAGTTGTCCAGTTAAAGTCGGATTAAGGCGATATTTCATTGTTTTTCACGTGCATGTAAACGTACTGTGTTATTGACTACTCCTGTCAGTGGTTTTAATCTTGTGGCTGATCAGTGTATGACTTGAAGATTTACAAAAGAGTGAGAGAGTGCGTTTGTGATGTTTGTTCCCGGCAAGATGGCGTACACCGTCTCTGAGACAAACCTTGTGATGTTAATGATTTCACTACTTTCAAGCTGCCTAGCGTGTGGAGTTTGGAGCAACACAAGATTTTAACATTGCGTTGAAATTAGAGCAACATGTGCTTATTGAGGTGAGGTGGAAAGAGCCACTAATAGAGATGAAGGGTAAGTGAAAGGGAAATCTGATTAAAAAAAGAGGTGGAGAACGAAAGGAATTACGGAGGATTTTGTGATTAAAAAATGCTACGTTATAGCAGAGCAAAATTCTAATCTACCTTTGCACGCTGAAAGCAATCAAATGAAACTGACTGACTGTTTCCAGTGGTTTCTAGAATATAAGCCTTATCCACGCCCAGGTCCAAGCAGCTTCAACTCCAAGAGGTTTTTTTTTTTTTTTTTAATAAAAGGGACTACTCATTCTCCACAGAAATGGCTAACTGCTTTCCTATTCTTCCGAGTAAAAAAGTGGAAGTGAGAGGGAGAGAGAGCAGAAGGGAGAGCGAATCAGCAGAGTACATTTAAGATGAAGGAGAGAGTGTTGACAGTATTTGTTCAGCTGTGCTAATGTTAGGACATTTAGAGCAGCAGAGGAAAATACTTAATCCAAAGTTCTCGCTTTCATTTATATTCGAGAGGGAGCAGACACACTCGCTCTCATTTATACACACCTACTACTACCGCTGTCCATACAGTGACTGAATGAAGTGTGAATGAGTGAAAGCAAAGTCAAAGTGTGTGTGCGTGCGTGCGTGCGCGTGTGCGCGCGTGTGAGCGAGAGCAGCTTGTAATAGATCAGAGAAAACCAGTTTTGGTGCATAAAGCGAGGCCAGATGTGGAGCAGAAACCAAATCCCTAGACAGGGTGTAATGGGCCATCCGTTGACTTAAACAATCCACACACAAAACACACAAGCTCGCGCACACACGTGCGCACGTGCGCACAGACGCGCTGCACAGGTAACTGCATGCTAAACAAAACGCTTTAAACCAGGTATTATACGGTTCTTCGGCGTATGAGGCAACTTGCGGGTTGAATTATATGTTTTACGAGGCATGGCGGCAGGAATTCGGATGAAAAAGTGGGCAATTTGAACAGGGCTCCTAAAACCACATTTTTTCCCGCAACATTTTTCATACTGCAGCACGCATGCAGTAGTAGGTGGTAGGGAGTCTGACCAGTTGTGATTTAGTGAGTTGGTCTTTTTTGCTAGTTTTTCCTTTCATTTCATGATTTGTCATGATGGTGAATGGTTGTGTTTGTGCAGGTTCCACAAACTGCAGGTTTCCTGCAGGTAAAGAGGCAGGCCTACTATCGTGTTTGAATCATGTACGTAAACCAGTCAGCCACATCATTATGACCACGGACAGCAGAAGTAAATAATATTGACACATGTTGTGATGATATAATGTTCTACTGGGAAACTTTTGGACCTGCCATACATGTGGATGTTACTTAGACACGTACCACCCACCCAGACCAGACCCCCCACCCCGTAGCAATGACACTCCTTGATGGAAGCAGGATACAGCCTGACACAGACAGACACACACAAAAATAGTTTAGGAACAACTCAAAAAACTTGATGAACAGCACGAGGTTTAGACCTGGCCTCCAAATTCCAAGTATCTGTGATGCACTGTAACAAGCCTGACGCACAGAGGCCCCTCACCTCAAACCATAGGACCCAAAGCCCCCCACTAACAACATCCTGTTGACAGACACCACATGACACCGTCAGAAGGCCCATGACCATTCACTGATGAGCCCCGTTTGTTTTGGAGTCACAATGGAGAACTACACAATATTAGAAGGTTGGTCATAATGTTATGTCTGATCGGTATAAGCTGATTCTCTCTTCATCTCCTCTCTTCCCCCTTTTTTTGTGTCTCTCTTCACGGTTTCTTCCTCTTAAAAGTGAGTTTGTCCTCACCACATTCGCCAAGTGCTTTCTCTGAGGCGTTCAAGTTCAGGGTTCTGTAAGTCGATTTGGGACAATTTTGATAGTTACTGGCACTATGTAAATAAAGTTGATGCTGATGCGAGCTGACGCAGTCATGAGCAGCAGTCCTTTTAGACAGAAGGGCCTTGTTCCCGAAGAAGTTTCTTAGGTTTCAGGGAGGCATGTTGAAGCCAGATCAGTTCTTTCTGTACACACAGCTGTGTTGACTGATTTTAAACAACAGGAGATACGACCGGCTGATCCTCGTGCGTTAGTTCCTATTAAATATCCATATGCAAGTGTCAAACAGCCAGTCCTAATTACAGCCTATGATACAAAATCAAGCAAGACACCTGCCCAGTTCTCCAATGATTCTCCTCTCAATGATTTCTCTCTTATTTCTCATTAAACCTCATCCGGGCTCTTCGATGCCCAGGGGGCTGATAATTATAAGGCTGCTGTTTGTCATGTGAATATGAATACACATTTTTAATCTTTACCATTGTTAGCACAGCAGCCTCACGCTAAGAAGGTTCTGGTTTTGAATCTGCCTCTCCAGCGTGTGCAGCTTTCTCCCGCAGCCAAAACACATGACCGTTAGGTTTGATCTTCATTCTTATTGTTGAATGTCTTATTGTTAGACAGAAAGAAATGAAGATGAAGTTTCTACTTAATTTGAAATTAACTCACTAGGGTCAACGGCTTGCATGTTGCTTTTTAAATCCTAGTGCAGCGTTGCCTTCCATCCTGTAGACTCACAAATGAATTTCCAAATGCAAAAGCAGTTTAATGAAAATATTATTTTTTAAACCATTCATATTATTGCGAGTGAACACGAGCTATTGAGTACACAAGTCTTGTCAATGTGAACTCTATGACGTGGGTTGTATACTGTTGCACGACCTTAACCCTCACCCTTTACATGGTGAAAAACAGTATTGTCAGTGAAGAGGCTTGTCGGTGAAAAGATTTGAACCTCATGTGTCCCCCCCCCCCTCCTTTTTTTTTCTGCAAAACCAAGCTCTTGAAATTAACCAATAGCTTGTAGATCCTTCCAACCTGGTTAATTGAAGGTTAAACGCAAGCCATTAAGTGCTAGCTAACATATGCTTATGATGTATCACAAGAAGGGCAGATCATAAAAACCTTCACAAAGCAATGTGGCATATGACCAGATGATCTTTAGGTTTTGTAGTCCCAGCAAGTAAAATCCTGTTTTTACAAGAATATTTGTCAAGTCCATCTGATCCAAAGTGTGTGTGTTTTTTTTTTAATAAGATTCTAAATATCGGAACATCCCATTACCCATTATCGAAAACCTTATTATCAGCACCATTGTAGAAATAGACAATGCCTATCGCTGTGAATACTACATCTGAAAATTTCACATTTAAATGAATCCCTCACCTACGCGACCGCTCTTATCAGCCCCATTGTAGGAAAAGACAATGCATTACATTAACGCCAATGTACTATTTAATCATCAACGCAGTGCATATTGTTTGTCTTTAGATGAACCATTTTTACCCTGACATTGTCCACTTAGGGTAGAAAATGTTTGAGGTGAGCGAGCAGATTCAGCTTAAATGTATCGTGGTCACAACAATTCACGGCCAAAGCCGGTCTGTCGTTTAAACTGTTACGATGCAACGACAGTCGAGTCAGAAAAGCAAGGTTTGATAATTAATATTCGTATGAACACCTCGGAGAGGAAACCAGTTACCTTCTTTTCAGTGGCGCGGCGCACTTGAGCCAGTTCCAGCTGCAGACGCTCCACCTCTTTGCTGGCCTGGCGCAGCTGGTCCTGAATCTTCTGCTTCTGCAGCCGGTCTGCGTTCAGACTGGTCCTGGTCTGATCCAAGGCCTCGCTCGTGTCCTTCAACGTGCACTCGCTGGTTTGTAACTGAAGAGCGAGCAGAGAAAGAAAGGGCAGAGAGACGGGCAATGAGGTCAGTATCACCTAAAGTTTGACCCTTCTTCAATGGCTGTAAGAGGAACAACAAGCTCAGGCGACAGAAGGAGGAGATGAGAGCGCAATTTAGAGATGTTTGCCTCCACTTTGTCTCCATAGCAGTGAAAGGGAACATCATAAAGGCTTTGTGCCTTGTACTCTACACATGCTGCTTTGACTCGGGAGTAATAAAGCTGCTTGACTACTCATCATAAAATTGTAGGACACTAACTTTAGAGTGGCGCTTCTAAACCCTGGAGGCAGGGCTCACAAAAAGTTGAGGTCCTGTTTCTATCCGATTCCCCGTCGAACCACGAGAAACAACGTTTTTATAGGTGATGGATAGAAAGGACGAATTACAGTCTGACTATGATGTCGTGTAGAGGATTGTGGTTCATAATGGTCCGGAATTTGCTCAAGGTCCTTGCATGTGCCGCTGGTGTCAAGGACTCCGGCTCTGCCCCTATCGCAGAGGCTGCGGAGGTTCCCTTCTTGTTAGAGCTGCCTCCTCAGCACACCACAGCGGAGAAGAGGGCACCGGCAATGAACGTCCGGTAGAACGTGTTCGGCAGCTTCTGGGAGATATTAAACGACCTCAGCGTCCTGAGGAAATAGAGACGGCGCTGACCTTTTTTTGTACGCCGAGTCAATGTTAGCAGACCAGTCCAGTTTGTGATCCAGATGTGGACCAAGTTACTTATATGTCTGAAGCACCTCTACACACTCCCCTTTGATGGTTTCAGGTAGGGCCTAGGATCAGCTGTACTGATCAGAAGGTGGTTCGCTCTGCACCCATGAGACAAACTCGTTCAAAAGATTCTTTCTTTCTAATGTACATGCATCATCACACGCAATTAACAATGGAAAAAACGGTTGATTTTTCAAACCGCTCCTAGAACCTGTGACGCTGCAAGTTTTTAAAGGGAGCCCCTTAAGGAAATGTGTCAGAATAACCGCATTTAAACTGCTGCCGACTTTTGAATACACCGGGGATGTCAAAAAGGTAAAAGGGAAATTAAGTTAGAGTTAGAAAAGTAAGGGCATAAAGTAGGCATTTAAGCGTGTGTGTTGCTTTTTATGCTGAATGTATTTCATTTAGCTGGCTGACAGGCGCCCGCGCTGGTAAAACACTAGCAGCAGACAAATGACTTGGTTTGGTCAAGGACACAGTAAATGGGTTAATTTAAGCCTAAAACACATCACTGCCACGCGCCACTCCGATATACCTGGAGGCGACGAGAGGAGGAAAAGGAGGAGAGAGAAAGAAACACAGACAAGAGGGAGACAGAGAGAGGGAGAGAATAATAAGAGGAGAGAGAGAAAGGATAGTGAGAGAAACCTAAAGGCCATTCCATTCATCATGCACACGACTCTTTAATGTTCACATTCATTACCAGTGGTTCTCATTGGGGCAAGAGCGAGGCTGGACCAGGGATATGAAAGGAGAGAGGGGACAGGAATGGAGAGAGGAGAAAAAAAAAGGAATGATCTGAAGAAAAATAATGAATGGGAAAAAAATCAAAACAATATTTAACCCCTCCCCCTGTCTTGCCCCCCTCTAATGGCTAAGTGATATTCACACAAACACGGTTCTTTATTGTACAACGAGCCAACCCTCGGCGGAGCAAAGATGGTGGCGATGAGTTATTAAATATGGAGAGAGGACAAGAGAGGGAAGGCGGAGGAGGAGGGGAAGAAGGACAGATGATTAACTGTGAGGGAAGTAAAAATGAGGAGAATTCCCCAGTGTACCTGACTGGATTTGATTTAGAGAACGCTGCCCAATTCTGTTCCTTACTTAAGAAGAGCTCCCTCCTCTGTGCGTTATGTGAGAGAGTGGGATACCTACTTTGCTCTGCAGTACGGCCAGGCTTTCTTTGAGCTCTGTGTTGTATTGGACGAGCTGTTGTGAGTGCTTCTCCTTCATAGACAGCGTTGTCCTCAGTGAGTCCTGTGTGGCTCGCAGTCCGACCACCTCCTGGTCCATGCGCCTCACTTCATCCTCTTTCTCTTTCATCTAACACACACACAGAAGAGCAGTTGGTATTATATGTACACATACACAGTATAAAGTGTCAGTAAACGTACATGGACCCCATACACCGATCAGCCACAAGATTAAAACTACTGACAGGAGAAGTAAATAACACTGACCATGATGTGGCGATTGGACCTGGCATTCGTGTGGATGTTATTTAGATGTAAAACCGACCTAGACCAGACTAGACACCCCCGCCCCATAGCAAAGACTCTCCTTGATGACAGCAGCCATCCCCAGCAGGATGCAGCCTGACGCAGACACACACAAAACAGTTTAGGAACAACGCAAACTGTCCAAGCATCTGTGGGATCCAGTGGAACAAGATGATCCACAGAGGCCCCTCCCCTCACGCCACAGGACCCAAAGGCCCCCACTAACAACATCTTGTTGGCAGACAGCACAAGACACCCTCAGAAGGCCCATGTCCATTCCCCGATGAGTCAGAAATGTCTTGGGGGAACAAGGGAGACCTAGCCTTCATTCCCCTAATGGTGACAGAGGACAGTTCATTCCTACCTAAGCTGGAGGTTAAAACAATTCATCACTCTCTTTGCATTGCTTCTTCACTCACCTGTGCTATCAATTAAAAGAAATCCTAAAAGCTTTGTGGGTGAAGCACCAACAAGTTTTTATTGCTGAATTGCTCCATTAAGGAGACCAAAGTGGATGCATGTAATGAGACTGGAAGCATCAGCGGTCGCTTGCTAACATTAGCTAATTCTTTGACATAGTTAAAGCTAATGGTTTTTGTTTTTTTTCGCAAGCACCAGGCATTCTTTTAATATTTTAACCTCGTTTGCATATTGTGACAATGCTCTGGCATCCCTCACCAGCGAGTTAGATCTTTTAGAGCGTGACTCACTGCGCCCCGTCTTTATGGTAACATCTGGTTCCAAAAACCAATGTGGCGGCAGCGAAAATGCCTGACTCAAAGCTTCAAGACGATCGTCTGCAAACCGGCGCGTGACGTCACAGCGGTTACGTCCACTTGCATAGGTCCTTTATTGTCTGGTCTTTTCTTTAAACAAACGAAAACAAAATGTGTTTGAGTAATTACCCGGCGGGGGTAGGGGGGGGCTGATCAGTTCAAAGGAAGCAGACAGTGGTTGAACTCCTCACCCCGTACGAGGCCATGGCTGTGTGTGGGCTTGTGGTTCAGAACCCCTTACCAAATCAAAGCCCCCTATTCATTAGCACTGTGTTAAATGAGCCCTGTGTTGGATTAGTAAGGAGACTCCGCAGACAGTAAACACACATCCAAACACGTCTAATACACCGGACACACATTTACGCTCTTTTGTAGTACATGTGCAAACAAGTACAGGCCTTTTTGGGGGGTTTTTGTTTATGTTTTTTTGTAATCAGGCTGGATCGTTTCACATATGTGAGAAACACACATTTATACCGGCTGCAGCATCCACTTTATCTTCTGATCACTCTCGAGCTCTATCATCATGTCCTCTACGAGCGGACTGTGTCTTGGCACCGACACAACCCAACCTCTGCCTCCCTGACAAAGCTCTCCAGGCACACTTCCTAGTATATATATCATCCGAGGCACGGGAACGGTGTTAAAGGTGGGCTTTTGTGCAGTTAAAAATTATCTACAGCATTGCTAATGGATGGTAACAGTTATAAGCAATGGGCCAAGTCACGGTATTGCGAATTAAAATCACTCTTTTATCTGGATCTTCCCCTGATTTTAGTGTGACTGTGGGGAAATAAAATAAGTTTCACAAAACTAAGACAATAATGTCTTAATTTCAGCAGTGCAGCCGAGTTCAGCATATTACACACAAGTGGGCACAAGTTCATCTAGTTTATGTTAACCCATCTATAGTGCAAGAGGGATTTCAGATGAAAAATGAAGATGAAGAAAAAGGGACTTTTTTTTTTTTTACGCATTTTAAATATTACCATAAATGTTGAACAAAGCCGAAGCGATGAGATCTCTTAAAATAAAGCTACTGTCGCTATTTTTTGCTTATGAATCACATTCATGCTATGACTCAAGATCCCATTTTTGTTATGTATGTGCGCAACTCTTTCAAAATAATTCTGTAATTTGTATAATTTATGAATGTAAAATAATATAGCGAGTCTTAGGCAGCTAACGCTAAAGAGAGCTTTAAAAAAAAAGAAGAAGAAGAAAAAGATAATGATTTAATGGTCAATGCAGCAGTGTCTGATAGCTTCTACAAAGGGAGCCATGGTAAAGTGCCCAGAGGACAAAAGAAAGGGCAATGTAAAGTGACTAATAGCACAGAGACTTTATCCCCGTCAGCTCGTGACATACAATATGTAGCTATTTGTTCTGGTGGACATGTAAAGGTCTTGAGTATTATAAACTGGGCAATATGAAGGGCTTTAAAAGTCTCTAAATGTTCTCTCGTCTGGTGAGGAATTGTGAGGACGTCAACTTTTTGCAACCGCAACTGAGCACATTTAGGTAATGCTTTAAAAGTGACATCAGCCGGGGAAACCAGAAGCATCAGTGTTACTCACTAGCGTGGAAGCAAGTCCGCAAAAGTTAACTTGGAGAAAGTTGGTCTGGAGTCGCTCCGTTAGGAACTGATTCTACACAGATTATGTCTGGATACACAGGACCAGATACTTACTCATCTAAATATAAGGCATCTTAAAGAGTGTATATGGTTGTTTCTGATTTGTCATGTCATGTAATGTTTTTCACCCATTTTTTTTTTTATAATACAGTAGGTCTTTCCAGCTAGTTAGTGTCTGTCAAAATCCCTCCTATAACTCTTTACATCATTGACTTTAAGAGGTCTATAATATTGTTACGTAATTAATACATCACTGCGATTTCCAAATCTTCCACCATCAGAGATGATTAAAAGTTCCCATGTGGTCTTTGTGAAGTCTTAATTCTCCAGTGGGGGAGTGTGGGACCCGGGCTGGAAGTCCGAAAGAAAGAATATCAGATTTGTGATTTTATTTCCAATGAGTGCTTAAGCCCGGGACTTTCATATTAGTGGAGCTCCTATTGAGAGAGAAACCTCAATCTGATCAAGTCTCATTACTTTAGCAATCAAAGTTTCGCCCCTGGGGTCCCCTCCCCGAGCTCCTGCCTCCCGCCCCCCTCCCGTCTCTCCTCTTTTCTCTCTCCTCCGAGCCATCATATGTTTTCGCCACCGAGGCAGAGCAGAAGAGAATGGGAGAGAATGGCTCGCGCAAATCCTTGATTGGCCAAAGTCTATCCTCCATCTAGGATTAGAAATGGAACATTTGAGGGCAAAGGAAGGAGGGGTGAGATGGGTAGAGACAGAGAGACAGGAAAAAAAAAAAAAAGGCGGGAGAGATTGTGTCTTAGAGAGAGATGTGAGTTGCAGAGTTATGGGCGCAGAGAGAGAGGGAGAGAGAGAGAGATAGAGGGTGGCTAATATAATTGAATTAAAAAGATGGAGCGGGGCCATTTCTAAGCAGGTGGGAGTGTGGAGTGAGAAAGAGCAGGCGAGATATTAACTTCTAATAAAAGAGAGATTAGAAAGTGGCTAGGAGGACTGCTCTGTCTTTACCTGTGGGAGCGACGGCCCCCACATAACCTTTCACTGCAATATGCACACTGATATTGGCCGCCATATTCTGAGCGTACCACACACTCGCAGGCAAAATGAATACACACAAGCGCCCGCGCACGTTTGCACCAAAAAGAGCCGCCATATATAACTATGTATATACTGTATGCGCACACACACGTGCAGAAGTATATGACGTTTGTGACAAGCACATGACGCATTATCAGCTTTCATTCAACGACCCGACAAGCGGCAGCCATCAGATAATGAAGACGCAGCTCTTTGGGAAGCCGCCGCCGTACAGACAATTAATTAACTAATTGGTCTAATGAGCTTGTTAATGCCGCGCTTCCTTTCTTTCTTTCTTTCTTTTTTTTTTTGGCAGCTTGTATGAATACATTAACAAAGCTAATTCAATTAAGCAGGTGCAGATTTCACAGCTGCCTCTCTCATGAGCGGCGCAGACACACACGCACACACGCGCTCAAATCCTACAGGTGTTGTGTACATGTTCGCTCCATTTGACTCTGATGTCTTTCTCAGTGGAACCTTGGCATCCGATCAAAAGCGTAATGATATGCAGATCAAGTGGTGTGTACTCGCGCGTTTGTGCGCGAGTGCGCGCGTAGCTCGTGTCTGTCGGCGCCTGCGCCTCAGTGGGGCCGGTGCGCCTTTGAATCAAAAGTACAGCTCAATAAGCTCCACCAGCAATGGTAATCTGTATAATTGAAAGGGTATAAAATAAGTGGGTGGAAAACTGATTGAAGCGCTATGATAGCACAGTTAAATTAGCTAACAGAATCCCAGGGGTCAACTGGTGATGTTAGCCAAGGCTCCGCAACACAATGCAATTAATTTGCTCAAAAGCTTTCCAATATTATATATTCACGCATGTACGTCTGTGTTTGACAAAAACAGCAATGAGCCGGAAAGTATGGTGTCCGTCTCCTCTTAAAAGCCTCTCGTCCTCATGTTTGGCAGCCTGGGTTCACAAACACAACCAATAGGTTAGCAGCAGTAATACGTTTTCCATCAGAGGGACACATAATTTTAAGAATTTCTAAAATTCCTCAATATTTGACACAAACACCAAAAGCATTTGAAGCATTTGTTTGTGCGCACTTATTACGTTTTGTCTCAATCCAATCGGCTCCTCGGTCAGTTGGCTAATCTTCGCCTCTTTCTCCTCCGTCCTCGCCTTAAAAAAAGCTCAAATGCACCATTTTGGCCTCGGCCTGGAACAGAGACGGCTCAGTCATTGTCACAAAGCGCCGTCAAAGCCGAGATATTTTTCAGCCAGTTTGCTTCTAATACGCATTGTCTTGACCCGGGGAGCCCTTTTGTTGTGAAAGTTGAGTCAGCCATGAGCAATACTGTGTGGAATTAAGAAAATAAAAGCTTATTGAGGCTGCTTATTACTTCAAAAATATAAATAGACTGGCACACTCATACACAAGCACACACAACCACAGCAGAACGAGTCTTCTGATGAGCGCCTTCCTAATATTGTGTAGGTCTCCCTTGTGGCTGCAAAACAGTTGTGACTCATCAGAGAATGGACATGGATCATCTGAGGGTCCGTCCTGCGCTGTCTGTAAACAGGATGTTGTTAGTGGGTGCCTTTGGGTCCTGCGGGGATCAGGCTCGTTCGCGTCGCAAAATCTTTGGTTGATTAGACTTTTTTCTAGATATTTTTCCCCACAAATTTAAATGTCTTTAAATACACATTAACATGAATCCAACATGTTTTAGTAAAGGGATAAATCGAGGTTATCTGTTAGTCAGCACTTCACTCATTCAGTGATACAGGAGCTGTCTCAACAGCCACAGTTTCACATAGAGCGGCACACATGTCAATGAAAGCCTCCTGTACACAGCAGGCCCCGCCCCTATCGCTGCTGAACGAATCAAGAGGTTGCATAATACACGCTGACTTTGTCAGGGCCGCAATTGGCCGAGAGCCTATTCAGTCCCCAGGTGAAATCCCTGAAGCACTCTGCAATATTAGCAGAGGAGAAGGTAACTGTGCATGATAAATATACTTATAATAATGTATATTATAAGCACTGTGGGAGGAGTTTAAGCTAAAACGCATACAGTAGGTAGGGGGTCCTTTGAAGACCCGCTGGTGCAAGTACACATGAATGAATACCAGGTTGAAAAGTTTCCCAGCAGAACACTGGATTGTCACAAGACGGTCAATGTCATTGCCTTCTCCTGTCAGTGGTTTTAATGTTGTGGCTGATCGGCGCGTGTCTGCACGTTCGGTATTTGTTGACGTCTGCGGGTGTGACGATTTGACGAGTTCATTTCGCAGCAGCTGCAGCAGAAGCTCGCTCACAAGGCCGACTAAAGCGCTGAGGCTGGTGGTTAGCTAAACTCCCCTGGAGATGATACCGCTGATTAATTTCCTCCATCTTCGTCGCCTCCACCCCCTTCCCCCCATCTATAGGTCTGCTTTCCTCTCCCTTCCCCCAGCCCCTTCAGCCACTGCTGAATATTAAATCAGCCCCCCCCCCCTCTCCTCCTCTTTTTTTTTTTTTTTTTTTTAATTTCCAGATAACCACTGTTCATTTTTCTCCTCGTGTCACATAACCGTGACACGGTGTAGCAGCCTATACATTAGGGGTGGCTGATGTGAGTTATTGTTATTGTTATCTTTTTTCCATTTACTGCCTGTGTGTCCTACTGTACACTATGCATGGCTAAATCATTACCTGTGCGTGCGGCGGAAATATCGAGTGACACCATTAGCAATTTGCGGCGAAATCCCCTATCTTGACAGTTAGACGTGTTGCTGTGTTTAAGAACCAAACGACACCAAAAGCCTTTCTATCACCATAGCATAAATATTGCCAGAGGTGCTTTGTGTAGTGTTTGTTTCCCGCTTGCTAATAACGAAGCCTGTGTTTGAGTGTGTGTCTGTGCGTACATGTTAGCTGGGGAAAAGGGGAAAAGAGGCGCACACGTACCGCTGTATGTTTTCAAGTGATTTAGATTTTTTTTTTTTTTTTTTGCCGTTGCGAGACTCATATTAAAGAGGCAGCTGACACAAAAGAAATACACAAGCAGCCCTGGAAGCAGACCTCTGGTTTGTGAAGTACATACAGAGTGTAGCAGATATAATTTTGTGTGACTGAATCCAGTGTGCAGATACCGTCATTAATGTGTGCACACATGAACAAAAAAAAAACAGAGAGGCACACACCATGGGTGTCATCACTCAATGTCCCAGCTGCAAATGAAATCTCATTCTCTCTAACAATCTCAGTGGCCCACTCTAAAATATCCCTCCTGTCTCCCCACCACCTCTCCTTCTTCTGCACTAAATCACGCCCGTTTTTTTTTTTTTTTTCTTTACAATATGCACACCTGTTAAATATATTTATCCGAAACACATGCTCGGGCGGCGACCGCGATCACGTACGACCTGAGAGCGGTCGTTGGTGTGTTTGTCGGCGTGATTTAATATTTATCCATTCTTGCGCATTCACCGAAGTTATAACGCCATCCCGCCACCGCCACCGCATCCGCATCCGCATCCGCGCCAGCCCCCTGCCCGCGCCAGCCCCCTGCCCGCGCCACGACGCGCGAGCGGCTCTCGGGTTTCGGCTTTTTCCCTCCCTCGCGTTTTTTTGTCGCGCCTTCCCATCGTCATATTGCTTCACATCACCTGCTTGCATAGCCTGGAACCTCGCCCTGGAAACTGGGGGAAGTGGGAAGTGATTTGGAAAAATGAGGGCAATAAAAAAAAAACACACACGCACACACACACACACGAAAACAACAACAGCAAAAGAAAAAAAAAAAAACAAAAAAAAAGAAACACAGGGATGAATGGAGAGATGCGATATAAGGTAATATGCTAACCCAATCAGCAGGCTGCTGTTTGCCGACAGTATAATCAACATATCGGGCCTAATGTCATTACGGCTATATGAGAAATAATATTGCGTGAAATGATATTGCGCGGCGCGTGCCTGCGCGCTGCACACATGAACAAGCTCACGCGTCCAGACGTATGTACCCCCACCCCTCCTTCCCGCCACCCTTCCACTTCCACTTCCCCTGACACAACAGACAGACTCGCGAACACACAAAGGGATACAAAGATGCTAAATCCTGCACTGACGCACACGCGTAGAATCCAGTTTCCCATTCAGTTCCACTTTAAAAATAAACAAATACAGAAAAGTTAAGGATTATTAAGCGATTGATTATTGATTAGACAAAAAAAAATAACAATTAATTTGTTTTAATAAAAATGTTGAACCTGCATTCACTTGAAGAGATAGATCAGTTCAAATCAATTCTTACTTTCTGCGCGCGCGCGCGCGCGCGCGTCCATACTTTCACACGCGCACACTCGAGAGTGCCCACTGGCTCTGACACAAGAGGATATTAGTTAGTGTGTGGCTTCCATATCCTCAATGCATGAGGCCGCTGATGGCCCCTATTGATGGACACTGGCGTGAAGCCATCACTCAAGTTATGGAGCTTTAATTGGAGACAGCATAAAACGATAAACCAAGAAACATGCATGGCTGAACAGCCCAATGTAAACCATTAATCATAGCATAGGCAAAGACAAGTGGCCGCCACATACACACACACACACACACACACGCTCAGTCGCCGTGTGCAGCTGCAGAAGCACGCACACGCTGCTCTCGCGCCGCACACCTTGCGTTTGTGCGCAGGGCACACACGCGCGCACACACACGCAGACACACACGCACGCTGAGCATGGCAGAGACAAGAGTCCCAGTCACATATTCTCATGATAGATGACCCATTTAACTTTGATTTCTGAGAGAAATGAGCTTGCCAGCGATACAGGGTTACCACACAAGCGCGCGCACACACATACACTTACTCACTCATTCATAATATACACAGATTCTATACACGTGCTACATATATATATATATATGAACTCATGGTGGCCATTTAGTCTATATGTAAATAACAGTTTGTTTTATTCTGCACTCTCACTCTCTTCTCACGCTCGCACACACAGCGCCGCTTATTTGCATGAGAAGGCTTATAATATGGGGATGATTTGTGATGTAAGCAATCAGAAGTGAAGTAATTCATCAGTGGCTGCGTCTCACGCACACGTCTCCGCAGGTTATAAATAAAAAAATAAAATAAAAATCTACACACGCATGCACACACACACACACGCACACCTGCTGGTAAAACCTGCACATTCCCACAGAGGGGAGAATAAATCAGGAGCACGAAAAAGTTGAGGGAAAAACTGTTAATAACGCAAACACGCATAAATGTGCTCTCACGCACATCCAAGCCTCCGTTAAACGCTTTAAATAAGAGAAAAAAAAAACTGACAGACGTATGATATGTTTTCGGAAAGTTGGAAATTCTGCGTGGCTCTCTTCGCAGCTGTAAAGCCTGGGAAACAAGTCGCTGGTCTAGTCAATGTGAGTTAGTCCAAAGAAAAGCTGCACGCAGCTCCACATATAACATTATTAACTAATTAAGTATTTTTACAATGTGACTCAAATCTTTTTATACAACTGAATCTGGCTTGGTTTGACTCAGTTTTTATTACAAGAGTAACTTATGACTTTTAAATATGCAATTCAGCAGCATCTCATCTAGCTCTGAAGCTGGGGAAAAAAAATAAAAAAATTATATATATATATATATATATATATTTTATGTCCCTTGTGGCCCCGGAATGATTAAGAGACAAGACGGAATTACCTGTACATTATGTATGTCGTGACACGTAAGTAAAAGCCGGTGAAATATTAAATAAAACGGGGAAAGTTACAGAAGCAGGTGAGGACAGACACTGTTTATTAGATGGCAATCGAGCACATCGGGATGATTAATTCGGAGAGGGGGCGGCTGCTGTGAGGAATGTCTTGAAAAGATGAATTCTCGCGTTAAAAAGGGGGGAAGATGAGAAGTGACTGCTGCCCCGGCTGGAGTTGGAAGGTTATTCTTCCAATCGGAGGAGAATGGAAGAACAGAGGCTGAACAAAGGCTCAAGGTCAGCGGGTTTATCAAATTAGTAGGCAGACATGGACTCGGAGCACGGCAGAAATTAGAAACAGTTTTTCCTGTCTGTACCGTTTCCTAATATATTTGTGCACAAGTGTGTCTACTGCCAAATACTCAGGCATTTCTGCTGCAGCTTTGGTCCCATGAGCAATTAATTATAACAGTACAATGTTCTAATCCAGATCTTTTTTTTTTTTTGTTGTTGTTGTTGTTGTTTTCCTATTTGGTCCTTGGCCGCAAATGTGAACGTCCGGCGACCAACTGCGCCCCACCGCAGCCGCTGTCCGGTGACACACGAGACAGTGTTGATATTTAGGTAGATGGATGGTCCATTAGAAGGATAAAAAACCTTCCGAATGCGGACAAACACACACAACGCGCACGTTCCATACAGTGGTCGCAGCCCCTCAGCGCTCCTCTGTCCTCACATGCTTGGTTTCCCCATCTAATTGCTGCCATTCGTCAGTGTATGCGTGCGCGTGCGAGTGCGTGCGTGCGTGCGTCCGTCCGTATCTCGCGCGCTCCTTCACTTTGTGTTTTTTGTGCTTCTTTCGTCATTCTGTCATTGTGCATTTACAAACAGCTGCGGTGAAACGGGAGGAAAGTAACGCATAATCAGGCAGACAGGTGAGATTGGGAAAAGAAGGGAAAGACAGAAGGACACACACACACACAGTCGCGCACAAACACACACGCGCACACACGCTCGCTCTCTCGCTCTCTCTCACAGAGCTGTCACAGTGCCATAGGGCATACAAAACCTGTCAGCGTTTAAAGCTGCTGGCTTGTACTCGAGCTTGCCAAGTGGAATTAGTCTCACATAATGTGCCAGCCTCTAAATCAAAAACAACAAACACCTATTTTACTCATAGCATACTAACATGATATTTTAAACCTGATCAGACTCAACAAACGCAGGTAAAAACCGGTTCACGCGCCGCTTTGTGTGACGCATGCAATGATCAGCCACAACATTATGGCCACTGATATTCCGTGGGTCTCCCTTGTGCCTCCAAAACGGCTGTGGCTCATCGGAGAACGGACATGGATGGTCTGAGGGTGACCTGGTGGTGTCTGGTAGGAGGATGTTGGTAGCGGGGGCCTTTGGGTGCTATGGGTTGAGGGGGGAGGGATCATCCCGCAGACACTTGATCAGTTTGGGATCTAGTGAATGTGGAAACCAGGTTCTGCACCTTGTGTCAGGCTGCATCCTGCTGCCATGAAGGAGTGTCATCGCTATGGTGTGGGGGTGCCTGGTCTGGTGTAGGTGGGTGCTACATGTCTAAGTAACATCCACACGAATGCCAGGTTCAAAAGAAAAAAACAAAACATTGCATCATCTCAGAAGATGATCAGTGTTATTCAGTTCACCTTCACCTGGCAGTGGTTTTAATGTTGCGGCTGATCGGTGCATAGGCCCATGTTGCTACAGTGCATACATCAGGGATGCGATTATCCATATGGCAGTGCAGTTACACGTCAGGCATAGCAGGAGGTGTAAAACACTGTAAAAAGTGGGAAAGAAAAACAGAACGCACACACACAAAAAAAATAAAAAATCCCCCACAATCATTGATCATTGGCGGAGAAGCATCCAGACGGTTTTCTGGAGTGGAGCAAATCAAAAACCTAACCGCATAAAACAAGTTAATTGCAACTTAACTTGACTTATATATGATATTGACATTTGCACATGTAAACAAATGAGACTGATTGCGCTCTTTTAAGCAATCATGGAAAAATGACTGCGCTGATGAGTGAAGCCGGCGCGCGTTCGCGAGGCCGCGCGTTTAATAAGAACGTCCGCATTATTTCGCCTTTTTTTTCCTGCATCCCTCGCGCGCGCACGCGCGCTGGTGTGTTCCCGCGCGCGTGCGTCCAACATGATAATTTGTCAGTTTATGTTGTGAGGGGGGTAAACAGATAAGCAATCCACAGCACAATCCTTCATCCTGCTCTGATTATAAATCAGCTGGAGCTCTCAGAAGCAATCAGCAAGAGCAATCTGCAGCCGGCGCAGACACCTTATCAATCAGAGGGGACCATCACACTGTCACACAAACACACACATATAACCGAGGAAACACACTCTATTTGTACCGCCCTGTACCCACACCCGCCGCTCACGCACACACACACACACACACAGCCTCAGACACGGAGGCAGGTATTGTAATTCTGCATCCCCGCCCCGCAGTCTCTTTCCTCCTTTTTAAAACTTCCATCTCTTTTCTTGTGCGTTTTGTGTATTTTATTTTTTTTTATTTTTTTTTTTTGTGTGTGTGTGTCGCGAAAACGAGATCACAACAAGTGAGTCGCGGCAAGAGTTTCATCCAGCCAGCTGCCTGGCGGCCAGGGAACGGTGCAGAGCGAGACACATCACTCCTAATTACAGTCTGATATTAATAACAGAGAAAAATATTAATCTTGGAGGTAAACACTAAGCCGCTTAAAGGAAAATTGCAAATAAATCAGATTATCTTATAGGAATATCCTCTCCAAATAGGCCAGGGGGGTAATGAGAAACCTGGGCCCAGCCTCTCTCTCCCTTCATCTCCATCTCTCTCTCTGTCATTTCCCACTCCCCGTTCTCCTGCAGGATTGAAAAAGGTGTGACTGTGTGTACGTGTCCGGGTGTGTGTTTACGAGGACGTATTTGTAAAACTGCAACGTGGCCCCCCCCCACCCCCCCACACCCCACCACCTCCACCACCTCCACCACCAGCATCACCTCCCTCTTCTCTTTCTCTCTCTCCCCCTCTACTGCTGTATTCATTTTTCACCTCCAATTTTATTTTTTCATCAGTCGGGGGGGGGGGCGCGCCGCCGAGCAGATTCAATTAGGTTCTGTGATTGGGCCGCTGGCATTCAGCGGGGTCATGGAAAGGTTAAAGAATTCAGTGGCACAAACATGATTATGGCTCTGTAGCATTTGATCAGAAGTAAGGTTTGTCACGGCAAAGTGGGGCTCTCTCTGTTTCTTGCGCCGGGACCACCGGTTTGGCCCCGGTGAGATGCGGGCGCTGGGCCCAAGTGTCGGATTACTACAGTTTTTCCATTAAATTATAATTACATGCTGAAGAGGCGGCAAGTCTGCCCTTAGGAGATTTTTCTTAATTTAAGCATAAATTCGTATTATAATAGGGTCGGATCAATAAGGAAAATAGATCGACGCGGTGTTTCATGATGGCTGTTGCACTGGCATTTTTTTCTACAAAGGTGGACAAATATGTTTTTTTGACTTATGTTTTAACCGCAGCTTTGATGGTTCTGTGCAAATATATAATTCAGCGAGGCTACAAAAGAAACACAAAACAGGGACTTTAAGTTTTAGAGCATAGGTCTTCAAAAGGGGGTTCACGAGAGTACTGCAAGGGGGTCACAAAATGTTTGGTTGATTAGACATTTTTATATATTTTTTAACCCCCCCCCACAAATTTAAATTTGTTTAAATACACATTAATATGAATCCAACACATTTTAGCAAAGGGATAAATGGAGGTGGAAGAGGTTTTCTTTCAATCATTCATTCAGCGACACAGGAGCTGTCTCAACAGCGCACAGTTTCACACACAGCCACACTAAACCTGTCAATCTAAGCCCCTTGTACACAGTAGGCCCCGCCCCCATCGCTGCTGAGCCAATCACGGGGCTGCATATTACACACTGATCTAATAATATATATTTAGAAATAGCACTAGGACGTGTTTAATATAGAACACATATAGCAGCTAGGGGGTCCCTACTTAATGGTAGTAGCTAAGCTAAACAGTTTGGGAGTCCTTCGCCTGAAAAACGTTGCTTTAGAGTGTCACTTGTTTCATATTTCAGTGGGTTTTTGCAAAAACAAACCCCTACAAAGAAAGCCGCCCGTACATGTTACATGGAGAGAAGGACGGCTCTGAAGGGGAGAGGCAGTTGGAGGCAGGGACATACACTGTACGCGCCCGAGTGCAGGATGAGTCATCAACTACTTTCCAAGAAATGATAAACTGTGAAATGCCAAAACCTGCAGCTGTTCTACATGGCATGATTCACACTGTAAGTCACCTACACTCCAGCGTTTTTAAAAACACATAAAAATGGAATGCGATTTCATGGGGGCTTTAAATGAATCACTGGCGTCGATTAACATCAGTCCACGATATGCAAACCACATTACACGGTTTCGTGGAGCTCGGCGTTGACGGCAGGGCACCGCAGATGTAGCCGAGGCTCCTCTGAAACAAAAACACCGACGTGCGCGAAGAAGAAAATGTATTCTGGACTGATGAAAGGAATGCTGAACTGTTTGGGAGGATGATGTGCAGAGGGAGGGGGGGCTATGCTATTTTTTTTGCGGCCTCTGGGTCCGGTCAGCTTCACTGAATCTTCATGGGTTTTATTGGATTTGTTCGGGCTAATCGCAGGGTCACTGTCTACCAGATGAAACACTGTAGAAGGTGGGTTGGTGGCGGTACATCTACTTGAGAATGACTGAAAAAAATAACAGCTTTTGAAACCACATTCCCGTTTGTGGCAAGTACTAACAGGAGAAGGAAATAACACTGACCATCTTGTGACAATTCAATGTTCTACTGAGAAACTGTAGGACCTGGCATTTGTGTGGATGTTACTCAGACACGTACCACCCAACTAGACCGGACCAGGCACCCCCACCCCATAGCAATGACACTCCTTGATGGCAGCAGACTGACACACACACAAAAAACAGTTTAAGAACAAGTCAGAAAACATGAAAAACAACACAAGGTGTTGATCTATCCTCCAAATTCACTAGATCAGGGGCAAAAACTGATGGAGAGATTAAGTCCCTACCTACAACGTGCTCTATATTAAACTCGGTGCTAACTGAAAGATAACATCTTCTACCTCCATTTACTGAAATATGTTGGGAAAATTGTGGGGAAAAATTAAAAAAATACATAAGAACGTGTTATCAACCAAAGATTTTGCAACCCCCCAGCAGTATCTGCACGGGCTCCCTAGATGTCGCGGTCCACCTGCTGAAGACATACGCACTAGATCGCAAACTGGTCAAGTATCTGTGGCCCCACCCCTCAACACATAGGACCCAAAAGCCCCCACTAACAACGCTATGTCACCACACGACACATGACACCCTCAGAAGGCCCACGTCCACAAGGAGACCAACACAACATTAGGAAGGTTGTCTTAACATCTGATGGGTTTGTATTGTTTGTTAGGTGAAGCACATTGTGCTTTCATCTTTGTCCCCCGTATGAAGTTCATGTGACACTTTACGACCAGTTAATGCAGAAAACTCAGTCCCAATAGTTCATATAATTTTCTTGCCATCGCACACAACTGCATGCGTGTGCGCAGGTGTGGCATGCTACGTTTATGAGCATGAAAACACACACATAAATATGGAGGAACAATCTCTCTCTCACACACACACACACACACACACACTCGGAGAGTAGCAGAGTAATAAAGCCCACCCTTGCAGTGAAATTAAAGCTAGTCAATGACACTGCGTGCTGAGCACACACTAAATCATTTTTATACCCAGATGAAACAGCCAACATAATACCAGCCCGGCACATGTATCCAATATCACCTGGAGACTATGAAACAAACAAACAAACAAAAAAAAAAAAAACAACTAATCAAATATCATATTGGATGTGTCAGATTCATGTCAGTACACGAGATTAATACTAAATATAGGAAATACGGTACAATACCAGTATGAGATCTTTTTATATTCAAAATGACCAGGCAGAGAGCACATTATGAGATATTGGATTGATAAACAGGCTGGGATGCCGTTGTTCAGTGGGTATAATAGAACAATGACACTGCTCCTGGGTTAGCAGAGATTGCAATATGATTTTAATGTGCTTTATAGACACGGGCTCTTCACCGAGAGGAAATTATGTCAATAAATAAGTGGCCGCACATTTTAAAACAAAGAGAATGATAGGCAGTGAAAAAGAGACATGCACATGTATAATTGTGCTCGGTTACACACACGCTGCTGCCGTGACATCAACCCCTAATCTTCCGTCTGACTTCTCGTTGACGTGAAACCGATTCACGCACGTATAGTTTAAATCTTAAGTTAAATATTAAAAACACGATAAAACAACAGCATCAATTTTAAGTTGCATTAAAATTTCAGCAGCTGATCCGCTGAACCGTGCCTCAGAGCCGCGCCGCACCGAATTTACGATGTTTACCCGCATTCCTGAATACTCGCGCATGCATATTTCTCTTCTCCAGTCACACATGCCCAGGAGTGGATTCAGCCTGACAGCCCGTGTCACTCATCTCATTTCGGGAGTGCCTGTCAATCATCACTTTCCCCGAAATCAGTAGATGTCACGGCCGTCAGGGAGCGTTCCCATCTGCCACTTTCAGGTGTGGAACACCGGCCGGACCCAACCAGTCAATAGACCTGTTTGGTGCTCCAGTCCCCTGCCGCGGCCTAATTGCCAGTGCAACCCTCAAATGTGTCCCTCCAACTCTTGTGATGCCGCCAATCCCCCCTCTCTCAACTAAGCAATCCCCATTCCATACTCAAGATGGGTATTTACATGCCCCACACCGTGGAGAGCAAACAAGCTCATTTAAAAGTTCACATGCTAATGTGTGACATTTAATCCAAACTTTACACGGGGAAAAGGACACGCTACAATAGATTTTGATTCCTTTCTTGTCCGTGAATCTCATCATCTTTTGCCTTCCATATTTATGAGTTGAGTAGGCGGGACACCTTGGAGGAGAGTGAAGGGAAGGGACAGGGAGTTTACTATTTGAAAATTGGGCTGGTTAGGGATAAGTACCGCAGCGTCGTTCATTATTGATATTTGTGATGTGCGCTACTCATCGATTGTTCCGTCTCGTCCGAAAGCCACGTTTCCCTAAATAGCCCCGCTCCACATGCATGTGCTATTTAATAACTACAGTAACTTTAAATGTCTCCAGGGCGCTCATTTTTTAGCCGGCTGCTTCTTCGTTTTTAGCCCCGAAAATGACAACTGGCTGCAAATATCGGCTGCGGCTAATTAATGTAGTTCATTCCGCGAGCCGGCCAGACCACAGAGTGAAACTCTTTACTCCGGCAGTTGTCTGGTAAATTCACTCTGAAAGGGGGCGTCTGCACACTCGGCCAAAGACAATTTTCCCCGAGATATACCACTCTGCGTCGTTTTGATATTTCAAAAGAGTGGAAAGAATGGAAAGTGGAAAGACCAAAAAGTCAGCCAAAGGGACTACGGTTGGGAGGGGTAGTTGACTCTCGGTGTGAGCGTGCGCGCGCTACATTTTTTTGGTTTCACCGGCTGGCTGCCGGACGCACATTTTACATTCCCATGCAGATTTAGATTTTGTTTGTAAATGCTGTGTATTTGGTGTATGAATCCTGGGTTATTTCCCGTATGTGTGTGTGTGTGTGTGCGTGTTTGTAAAGTTCTTGTAATTTTTCACTGTACCTCACAGAGAAGTGTCTCCTCCTTCTGGTGAAACTCCGACAACTGTCTGCTCTGCCGCTCCACCTGCTTCCTGCTGACCTCCAGCTACAGAAAGACCGAGAGTGGGTGATGAAAAACTATAAACACGACACAGAGAAATGTTAAAAAAAATCCCCACACGGGCTCCTTTGAAGCTTGCTGAACATGTTCGTGAATATGGATTTTGCTCGACGCACGGCACGTTTTAGACACTTGAGATTGTAACTTACTCCTGGAGCATAATTTGGGGCCAGAACAAATAGAAGTGAGCGAAACAGTGTCGAGTCAAATGAAGGGAACGCGACACAAATGGACCTACGGTGTGAATGTCTGTGAGTGTCGAAAATAAAATAATAATGAAAAAAAAAAGCAGGTTTGCGATTTACGAAAAAGCCAGGTTCTTTCCGTCTCCCCTTCTCTCCCTCTTCCTCACACACACACGCACACAAACTCAGATCGACCAGGACAGGCCAGGGATGAGCACACCCCATCTGATCTGTGGCCCGTTCATTCATTAGACCCATGCTCTCCCCTATTGATTTCAGCTTAAGTAATGAGAAAGCTTATCCAAAAATCTTTAGCATTTGGGCTCCAACTTAAGGGAATCAATGGGGCCATTTCCCATTTTGAACAGCACATACGCAGGGGTTTTATGTATGGTGAACGGGACAAATCCAGATGCTGATAAATCAATAGGCCTTTTTGTCGATGGACAGGCACGCTTGCACACACACACGCGTGCATACATGGACACACATGGCTGATAAATGGTATTTTTGAGGCAATTAAAGTGAGCTGTAAACATATGAAGGCCAATCAATTGGTCAGTGGGGTCTATTATCAAGGCTTTAACACTGATTTAGAAGGGGCTTTAAGTGTGGCACAGTCACTTATGCAGATCAGCGGCGGCAGCTAGAGAGCTGCGCCGCGCAGTGCTGCACTGTGCAGATAGAAGAAAAGTCACCATCACAGACCCCCCAAAAAACGTAGTGCAGTGAAAGAAGAGGAGACTTCTGTCATTGTCAGAGCTCCTGAGTGATAAACAAATAAAGAAAATTAATCTAAATGAGCGTAATCCTTTATAGGGCACTTATTGAAATACTTGGAAAATCAAAATTTCAGCCCTAGGGCACTTCTTTACTTTTGGGGAATTATTATTATTATTATTTTTTTTTTAATTTTCATGGAGAAAATGAATGTAAATTAATTTACCATATATGGTTCCTGGGCTTTAAGTGGTAAACAAATGTATTTAGACCAGGGGTCTTAAATGTTTCTCAGGTCAAGGACCCCCAAACTGATGGAGACATTACGTATGTGTTCTATATTAAACTCGGCCTAGTGCCATTTATAAATATACATGTTTATAATCATTTTGCTTTCAGTGTTGAGCTCTGTGTGGAACTGTGCGCTATTGAGACAGCTCCTGTATCGCTGACTGAGTGAAGTGTTGATTGAAAGTCTTCTGCCTACATTTATCTCTTTACTAAATTATGTTGAATTCATATTAATGTGTATTTAAAGAAAATATATAAAAATATCTAATCAACCAAAAAAATGTTGCGACCCCCCCTGCAGTACCCCCGCGGACCCCTTAGGGGTCCTGGACCCCCTCTTGAAGACCTGTGATTTAGACCATTAAAACATAACATTGATTCTGCATGGTACCTAATAAAGTAGTTATACTTCATGCAGAAGTGGACCTGAGAACGTTGTTTAAAATTTAAAATGTGCAGTAGTTACCATATATGGTCCCTTGCCCCATAAAGGGTTACAGGCTCATTTTAATAAAAATATATTATTTTTCGCTGCTTATCAAATCTTTAAAGAACAAACAGCGCTGTCAAGTGTGCCACTTATATTAACTCTCACATAGCCACAGGCGCTGCTGAAGAATTTATTCGTCAGAAATTGCTGTTTGCATCTAGGTGAAATAAGGAGAGGAGACGGGAATAGGAGGAGCTGTGTGCTGGACAATTCTGTTTTAGCGAGGATAGAGAGGCTTGTTAGGAGGGATACATCTGTGCCGTCCAGCCCCGCTCACCCCTCCCCACCTACCGCTCCCACTTCGCAAAAGGTGAGACGTGTGCGTTAGCAAAGCCAGCCTACAGTCAACATTTCCCTGAGGTAATTGGTTCTGCATTAATATTCATTTGACTCTGCATTCAGTGACCATGACTACACTCTCTGCTTTGATGCGCCGCGCCTGGGTCCCCTTGTCCACCACACAACATTAACCCTGTAACTATGATTTCAGATAAACGCACTGAAAGTCTCATTCTCCCAATCCCAAAGAGCGTTTTAAAGCTCAAAGCCGAAACCCTTCTCCTCGTATAATGTGTCACTTTTATCTCCCACCTCCCCGCATTTTCTCGTGTACAACATCTCCTGCTCTTTCATCCGTCTTTCAGTCTGGTTGATCTGGCGCGTGTGCATGCGTTTTGCTGAGGCATGACATTTCAATTGTGCATCCAATCAAATTGGCAGAGAGGCAGTGAGGGAGGCTGGGGAGTGATGAGGGGTGCGGGGGTGGACCGAGGGTTGCAGACCAGCCGTTACCATGGTGAATCATTTCTGTCAAAACTGCCAAG
The DNA here is from genome assembly GCF_022458985.1 of Mugil cephalus. Taxonomy (NCBI): domain Eukaryota; kingdom Metazoa; phylum Chordata; class Actinopteri; order Mugiliformes; family Mugilidae; genus Mugil; species Mugil cephalus. The sequence continues at coordinate 15,308,542 of NC_061787.1, forward strand.
GTCACAACTGCTGACCTGCAGCGTTATGGGACTTCTGAATAGAATACTGTATATGGGCATGAGGAGTCCTCCTTTTCTTTCTTTGTTCTTCTACTTTTCTACTCTCCCCCTTCCGTCACACAGTTTCCCCTCACCTTCTGTTTTTGCTTCTCTTCTTTCTTGCCGGCTTGTTTAGATTTCTCTTCTCATCTTTTCGTACAACAAAACACGCTTCATTTAGCCTCCCTTCATTCCTTTTTATATTTAAGGCCGACTAATTGTACCGTTATGAGACCTATGGTGTTTCTGAATCCATTATGTATGGCCTGCTCTGGCAGTGAGTCTGAACACGGCCCTCTTTTGAGTCATTATAATTCAGTTTGCTAACACACAGCCATTGTGCTAGCGTGGGGTTAGGGGAGATGGTATGATAAAATATTGAGGGCGAGCAAGGCAGCCGCAGATGCTAGCTGTCACGTGTGAGCGAATGAATGTTATGACAAGCATGTTTAAACATTCATGCGGGGAGGATAGTTTAGGAGGGCTTTTCATTAACACCGATATGTCTTCGTCTCCCCGGTGCAGACACTGCTGGTGGAAGCATGACAACAACAGGGAGGAGAGGAATTAACATGTCGAGAGGGAGAGTGTCACAGACGCACACAGACGGAGGGAGAGGTGGAGGCGCTCGGTCCTTTCGCGGGGAGCGCACACCGGCGTAAGTTATGCACTGGCCGACTAACTAACTTGAACGCGCGCCAAAACAACTTCCTCTGATTTACCAGGACAGCTGTGTGAAAGTGTAACATCGTGTTCCGGGAACGATAACACAGCTTACGGCAGGAGCGCGCAACACATTCAAATGGGAAGAAACAACGGTGCAATGGGTTCTCACATCAACCACAACAACGATATAATCGAGATGATTTTTCAAAGCGAGGATGTGGGCGGTTTACGTGCCAAATGTACAGTACATCACCCTCAAAGCTGTTAGGTTGTCAGGAGATTAGACCTGGTTACAGTGCAATTTCTTGACAGGTTCTGGAGACTACAGAGAGGAAAAAGCTATTTGTGGCATTTCTTGGTAGCAGAGCAATGTCTAATCTGTTTACACAACCTTGGCAAAGCTAGATGAAGGTACATTTACAAGTAATAAGTGGGCTTGGAAAGAGCTGTAGTGTGGCGAGTGGGTCACTGCGTCCATGTAAAAGTATTTTTTCAGTCTCTTCGCATCAGCATCTCTGAAGTATGTCTGCATGTGACGAAACGGACACGGAAATTACAGTCACAGCGCTACCTCATTCTTCATAAAAAAAAAGGAGGTACATGTGGTAAAACTCCATCTAATGGAGTGCAAAATCAATACCTATGCTGATGATCTCATGAAGTCAAATCAAGGCGAAGGAGAAAAAAAAAGGGGAGCATCACGTATTCTCAACATAAGTGGCTTTGACTTGCACAATGCCTTTGCATAACATGAGCTTTAGTTAATGTCATAAATGGCTTTAAATGCTGCAGGATGCATTAAAAATATGCGCGGTCATCTGTTTTACCCACACCTTGATGCAAACATTTCGGAATTAATCTCGTTTTCACTGGTCAAGCAATTCCATTTTGATATTCAAATTCGGGCGTGTATGCGTGCCCGTGCATGTTCGTGCAAGACTGATCTAATCAGTCTTAAATCAGTTAATAAGCCAAGGACACAGAGGAGATGACTCAGCTGATGTGAGCACGAGCTAATATTAGCCCCCCCCCTCACTTCATGACCTGTACTGCGCAGCATCTACTGTTTGGTCTTCCCATTACAAAAGTGCAGGCTTTGAACATTAAGCTCCACAGTTAAGCTCACCACGGTGAATTCCATTAGCACATTAGCAAAGGTGCCATGGCCTAATGCTAAGGGTGGGCGTAGCGTTTAATATCTTATTTGTTGTAAAAAAAAAAAAAAATGGATAGACCTGGAAATGTTCTAAAAGCTAAACCAACGCTAGCACACGTAAATAAAAACAGACATGAGGACAAACAGATAGCATGTAGCTGACAGGTCTTGTCAGATGAGTGAAATATTCCTCTGTTGCCCCTCTTAAAGGGCTCCTCTCTGGGCTTTCGACACACAATGCGACTCTTATCCTCGAGTGAAACTATTCTGATGGCGTCACTCTAATTAAAAGCGTGCCACTGTCAGACGTACACACACCAGACTAGAAGAGCAGATGGGTGCTACGCTGTCAAGGCCAATTCGGATCTACAAACCACATGATCATCTGCGTGCCTAAATGCTGAAAAAGAAAGGCACATGCCACGCGGGCAGGCAGACACCAGAAGAGCACTGAATGCAAACAAACATACGCTCGGAGTGCACGCGCAGAAACTTAAACTGTCTATTAATTAAAAGCCAGAGCGTGCAGTCGACTCGGAGTAGGCGGTTTGCGACACCACAAATCTGGGAGACTTCCTGTAAGACATAAATCTGCTGTGTTCTCACTCTCTCTCTCTCTCTCTCTCTCTGGCATAGGCGCAACAAAGCCGGTCTTGTCTGGGTGTCTCCCTCCCCTCTTTCTCCTCACCATTCATTAGAAGCAAAAGCAGCTGTGGTCACGTTCAAAGACAATCTACATTCTCTTTCTTTCAGTCACTCATTAATCCCCCTCTGTCTCTTTCTTTCTGGTTTGCTCTCGTTTTTATTCACTTTCTCGCCCTCGTTCTCCCTCTCTCCCCGTGTCCCTCTCCAAGTCTCTCCCTCCCTCTCTCCCCTCTCTAAACATTGTCTCTTCCACATGGCCCGGATAATGAGTGGCGGAGCTAAACGAGAGGAAACACGGCTCACTATTAGGAGGGGAACGCTGACTGAAGGTTTTAAATAAACGGAGAGAACTTGAGGCCAAATTGTATTTCCAAGGACATAAACTAATGGAACAGGCAGACATTCTCTGAACAAATACACACTCTGTTTAAACTACCATAATAGTTGTAAAAATATACATGTCCGTGTGGATCTAGGCCGGCGGAAGGCAGACGGGGGTACGTGTAAATGCAGATGTGCGCACATATGCGAGAGCAAGAGCATAAACGCTGTTTATATGGATTCAATAGCGCTGATTTCCTTTGGCGTGCAAAGCCTATTACCTTCCAGACAAAAGCGGGAGAATAAGGACATGGAAAAACATAAATGCTTGTCTATGTCATCGAAAACTAATTAGGCAAATGTGTTTTCTTAAGTGTCTCTGATACGCTCTCAGGCATAGAAATCCACACCCACGTATAAACACACAGAGGAGGCCTCACTCTATGGGGTTAATTGGGTTATCTAGGCTGATTAGCATAACTAATTAGGATCCTTGTTAACGGATAAGTATTATTTATTCAATTAGCCCTCTGTGGGTATTTATGAAGCTGCGCGCGTGTATGGATCCCCTCCATCATTGGCATAAGTTCAAATGAAAATGAAGCAAAGCTAAGTAGGCATGAAGCGAGGCTCGTGGTGGTGTGTGCGCGTTCGTCGTTTATCTATTCTGCACACACAGATGCTCACCATCAGGTGCCAGACAGGGCCCCCCTCCTCATGCTTCCCCCACCAACACTCACACAAACACACACACACACACACACACACACACACACACACACACAAGGCTCACAATGCCGTAGCTCTTAACCCACTCATCATTATCATTAGGCTTCTGATTAGCATAATTAGCATTGTTAACCAGATGAGCTGAGTGGAGCCAGGCTGTGCCAGTCAGCGGCGGCTGACAAATGTCAAGCTCCCAGCGTCAAGCTCCGGGCTGCAGAGGAGGGCACTTGTTCGCATCAGGTGGGTTCACGGGCGCGTTTCGCGTGCCCTCGCTGATTGCCGGCTGATAACGCAGCAGCCGACGTTTGCAAGGGGCATAATGACGCAACGTGCGCAGAAACGTCCAAAGGAGAGGATTCTCCTCTTTTTTTCGAGCGGCTCGTAAAAGTGACGCCGCTCTCGAAGTCGCGTCGGTTAATGGAACGACGCCGCCCGAGACGATTCCACCCATTCGTTTTTTTTTGCCCGTGTTTGCAAATGGAGACGCCGCCTTTTGTTTGTGATGCTTAACGTGCGCTTAAAGCCGACGGTAAACACACACACACACGCGCGCGCACACACAAAAAAAAAAGAAAAAAAAAAAGCAAATCAACAGCACTCCTCCGGTCTTCAACTCACGAGTGAGAACTCACAAACACACTCCACCACTCACAAATAACCAGAGAGGGGAAAAATGAAAGAGAGAGAAAGAGAGAAGGAGCGCTACATTTACTGAAATTAAACATTTTCTCATCAGCCTGAGGGTGCAGCAGGCCCACTAATGTATTATTCATCCCCACTTCACAAAGGAACATTAATCAATTATGAAGATATGAGGATCTTAAAGTATAGAGGAGAGACGAAGAGCGGCTCGCTCGTATTAATATGCGGCCGCAATCGTGCGCCCCCCACCCTACCCCACCCCACCCCCTTGGTCCTCAAATCAATATTTTGCAGATTAATTTGGAGCGGTTGTGGTGAGATGGCAGGATGGAAGGAAGGAGAGGGAGGGGGGGTGTGAGGGGGAGAGTGTCTGAGGTCTGAATTAAGGTGAAGTGTTTTGTTGTTTTTTTCTTTAACAATGTGTAAGTGTGTGTAACTGCATCCATTTGACATTGTGAGTTAGACCCTTAATACACAAATGTAAATACTGATAGTATGAAAAAGCCCATTTTAAGCTTATAAAGTGTGTTAATAATTAACTTATTCTTGTCAAATTTGAATGGTGGATGAAGGTGTGTTACTCAGTGTGATATCCGACGGAATTTATGAAAAGTATCTTCACTGATTTTCATCACGCGACACTAAAAAGTAGAGCAGGTCAGTGCACTCACTTCAGAATTCAAAATAGCCGCTTCCTCTGCCCACTTTTTAACAGCCTGGGCGCAGGCCTTTCTGTCCTCCTCCATCCTCTCCTTCCACTCTTCCTCCCTCCTCATCGACTCCTCTCTCTTCCGCCGCTCCCGCTTTGTCCTCTCCTCCTCTCCTCCGCGCTCCTTTTCATCTCTCATTTCCCGCTCCTTCTCATTTCGCCTCAATTCCTCCTCTTTTCCCTTCAACTCCACCTCCAGCTCCTTTGTTCTTACGGACAGCTCGGAGAGCTAGAGCCGGACATGAAAAGGAGAAAAAGGGGAGAAACGGTCACATCCCTGCGATGTGTGGAACAGATCAGGTACCGGAAAACCTGAAACATCAAAAAGATCCATCGCAATTCTGTGACACGGAAAAAAATACGTTTAAACAGCCAGTGACACAAAGTGATTGGACGCATCTTTACGTTAAGATTCATTTTGTGTCAACAACAACCCCAGTGCGTGTAAGTCCGCGCGCACCTGAGCGTGCGCGTCAGCCGCCGCTTGTTGCAGCAGCTCGACACTAGCTCGCAGTTTGGTGATGCGGACGTCTTTCTCGGCGATCTCCTTCACGCTGTCTTCGTGGATCCGCCGCAGACAGGACAGCTCGCTCTGCAGGTGCACCAGCCTCTCGCCACTCTCCAGCACCTGCGTCGCAGCCTTAGCGAAAAAGACAAAAGAGTCGAAACGTGAGAAGTTGCGTCTTCTTCTTATGCAGATTACTTCTTCTGAGTACTTCTTCACAAATGTATTACAACAATCGCAATTGTATTCGGATTTGCAGATTTCCAGAGCTCAGTGTGATCATGGAAGTTTATCATTTACCTCAATTAGTCCATAAAACAGGTTTTAGTAACTTTTAGTTTAGTAATCTGTGATGTTGTCAGACTGTACAAGTGGACGGAATCCAGATTCAGATCCAGATCCAAAACAAAATTATGGTAATTCACATGTAACTGCCAAATGAAATTCAAAAGAAATAAATGCAAACATTGTTCTGTGGATTAGGAGTCTTTTCACTCGGTCTCAGATTCTTTAAACTGTTTCGGTTCATGCAGTTATCGTCTCGCAGAGCGTGTCAGCGGATCGACAGTGGTTCGGCATCTGCGCTGCAGACGTACCAGTTAAACGGGAATACATCAACATTTGTCAAAAATATGATTAACATTACAAGCTCCAGTTACTCTACTTGTTTCTCCAAGGCTGTGTAATCACACAAACCACTAATTAGCGGCGGTGCAAATGAGTCAGCTCACAAGCAGCATAAACAAATCTTAACCAGCCAACACACACATAAACAACCAACAAGCCGGGGTTTACCACAAGCACAAACGTACGTGTGTCTCAGCGAGCCTGTGTGTGTTTATGTGCGTCTTAACCATAAGCCACAGAAGACAGTAAAACAGCAGTGGGTATAATTTAGTGACACCCTGTAAGGAGGTGTGGGAAGGCCGTAAAAAACTCTCCCTTTTAATCCCGGCTGGCGATGCCATGTTTGTTACCCAGGGCTCTGAGATATGCTGGTAATTCATCACACACGCCACGGCTTCCTGTTAAACCTGGCTGCACATGGAGCGCCAGTAGCGCAGCTGCCAAACCAATATCGTAAAAAAAAAAAGAGAGAGGGAGAGAGGGAGAGAGAAAGAGAGAGAGAAGGGAGACTAACCCACCTTTCAAACAGGCTTCTAAACAATAACAACTAACAAGTCATTTCACCGGGTTGCCTTAAAACCGCTAAACTAAAAGGTGCTGCTTCTGAGTGCGTATTTTAGGAGTTAAACTGAGACATTTGGCAACAGTTTGAAGTGAGACATGCACAGATCTGTTCAGTTTTATCTGGGAACAATGGTCCTGAAATCATTTCAACTGATAAGCAAAGTAAGTCTGTTACCTTTTGATTCCGCTGTAAACTCTCGCTGAGCTCCCGCTCCAGATCAGAGACGACCATGTCCTTAGTCTGGAGCTGGACTTTCAGGTCTTCTGACTCAGATTCAATCTGGCCCAAGGAACCAAAACTAAAAAGAAAAAAAATCCCCCAAAAAAACAGAGAGATGATAAATAATTACTAGAAATTACATACAGAAACCGGTTTTACACAGACCATCACATCATTTAATTAAATGCAGTAAATCCTTATGAATAAACGGTGGCGTATAACGTTGTTTTCATCAATCTTTACACAGGTTATAGGTATTAAGATTCACACACAAGACAAGCTCTTAATGAACACTGAAGGTTAATTACATGTTCAATTAATTCCCATTCATTCATTTTCAGTAACAAGACGGTCGTGGGCGCCCAGTGACAGCCCATCCCAGCTGTCACAAGATCAATTAGTTTTGGTTTCCTAAAATAAAGGAAACATTGGGAGTGATAAGTTAGCAACGTGCGAACAGCATGCACTGTGTTATATAAACTGTAAATAGTGATTTTAAAAAAAATCTAATTCAGAAGCAGCAGAAGAGATGCTGAGCCTGGTGAAATTTGTGACAGCAACTAGAACTGATACGTGTCTGTCTGTGACTGAGTGTGTGTGTCTGTGCGTGTCTGTGTGTGTGTGTTCCCAGCGGTGAAAATACGTTAACTCTGCCCAGACACCTTTTCTGAGCCACCAGTGACAGCTGTCACACACCCAAGATGGAAAGAGGAAGAGAGAGAAAAAAAAAACAGATCATACGCTGCTGCGCGGTACTGTTCGCAAACACGCAGCCACGCACAAAGACACACACGCACGCAATTTCATATTTACCAGCCTTGTGAGATGAGCTATTCTGATGAAACTTTGCGCGGATTAAAAATGTTAAACTCAACATTTGATCAAGCGTGTCGACATTTTTCGCAGAGAGGGAAAGGCGAGATTTGACAAAAGTGACATGTGAGAGCATAGAGAGCGCTGAGAGTTAAATCTTTCACTTGAGGAGGGAAAAAATAATAAAAAATATAAAAAAAAAAACAACTTCTCAGTCAAATGGAGTAAAAGCCACAGAGAGAAGTGTGAAGAAGCCGACTTTAGATTTTTAGTTTGTCTCAGTATAAGAGAATGGGAAAGCGTGTGCGCCGCTGTGCCATTAATTCACTTGATGTTTTTTTATTCTGTTCTAACTACCGCGTTCCTCTGTTGTGAATTATCACTGCGCTGAGCAAAGATGTACAAAACTGTGCGCACACCTAAGTGCGCAAAGAAGCCTGTGTGTGTATATATTTATATATATATATATATATATGTATATGCAAATGACGGAGGAAGTCTTTTCCCTAAAAATAGGACAGAATATTTACAAATTCCCCTCCTTTCGTACAAATTTGAGAACTTTTACAAAAGGACACAATCTTGCACAGCTGCATCATAATGTGATTTTCTTATTATTTTAAGGCCTTTCAAATGGAGGGCAAAAAGCTTGGTATGGCCATTAGCAATTTGAAAACTTATTTTCCTGCCAGTTTGGTGGGGAAATGCTTAAATAACTCCAAATTTAGCAGAGATACTTTGGAGGCGAATGGCCTGAATTGGGAACAAGCTGTAAATCGAAAGAGGGTTTTGAATGAAAAGTAACAGCAGCCAATTTCATCCCTATTTTCACCTGCACAGTGGGGCAGTGGGCTTAGCGTGATGTGTGCGTGCGTGTGTGAGAGAAAGGGAGCGTGTGCGCGCATGTGACTGCTACAGAAAGCACTCACTCACTGAAATAAGGCACGTTGTTTCATCTTGGCCAAGGACTCTTTTTTTAAAAAAGAAAAAAAAACTAATACAAGCACAACAACCTCAAATGCAGTCAACAAGGATTAAAAATAAATAAATAAAATAAGCATCATTTGTATTACTTAATGGTACATAAGCTTCTATTTTCTGCACCATTAATGGATGAAGCGGAATGCATTAAACAGAGGGGGTGCCGTATTTCACAATGCTTCGCGGAAAAACGTGCCACAAATTCTGATCGGCAACAGGTCGGAATGCGAACGTGTTCGCGCCGTTTGTGGAGCGCCTGCCTGCGCGCGACGAGGCTTGTGCGCGCACGATCGCGGGTCACGATTATGCGTGTATCAAATGAGGCCGTATAACGCACTGTATCGGTGCAAACAATAAGTAGCTGCGCTGAACAAATGACACAATGTCAAACCAACAAATGAACAAGGAATTCCTATTTAAAGCCATAAGTGTTGTTATGATTACTGCGCGGACAGAAGGAAGCAGGGTGAGTGAATGTGACTGAAGAGTGTGTGTGTGTGTGTGTGTGCATGTATCACTTTGAGTGTGTGCGATATTAAAGCAGGCTCTCGATTTCTCAAGCTGTCACTCAGGCCTATTAAGCAAGCCTAACAAAATTAGTCATGAATATGCAGTAATAACATGCAAATTGCCACCACTTCCCCCCACCCTGTGCGCACGTGGGTTTGTGTGTGTGTGTGTGTGAGCATCTATGTATGTGTTTGCCCTCAGGGCTGTAGACATTGGCTCTGTAAACCCAATTCTTTCTACATCATTACAGGAACAAGGCATAATTCATAAGACTAATACAAACATGCATGTAGCCTGGCACATGCACAGGCGCACATGCATGCACTCAGACAGCTCGCCTGCGTCGCCCCCTCTTCACGGGACGGGTAGGATGCGCCCGGTCCCGTGCGGAGGGTAGCATCAGGTTGCTCGTTGGATGTTGTGGGGGGAAAAAAAAAAGAAAAAGAAAAAAGGGGTTTTACCGGTGTCCACCTTTTATGGTTAAACACACAAACGCACACGTGTTGGCGCACGCACGCACACAAACACGTAGATAGTCTGTTGCCTCCGTGTCCCCAGGGTGATGTTTAACACAGCCTGGGTGCTGCCACAGCAATTAACCTCCCTGTTAATGAGAAGAGCTCTGTCAAGCTGCCAGATGGCACCGCCTGGCACGCTGCCATGCGCAGACACATATGCACATATGCCCACACCGGTTCCTCCGCGGATGCACGCTCTCGCACATTTGCGAAGACGCACGCGCAACCCTGCCGCCTCCGCCTCCACCTCCGCCTCCACCTCCGCCTCCACCTCCTCTGCCTCCTCCTCCTCCGCCTCCTCCTCGCTGCTGCATGTCTAACTGTTGCTGGTTGTCAGCGTCCCTCACCCCTTTCCTGAGGCGGCCCCCTCCCCTCGGTCTTCACTCTCCTCCTGCATTGTCCTCTCTCCACCCCCCCACCCCCTTCCCTCCCCTGCTCCGTCTCTGGCAGCTGCTTATCCATGTCGCAGCGCTGCAGATGTCACAACTCACCAGCTGGGAGAACAGCAGGGGGAGGAGGAGAGAGGACAAGGTCTGAGAGGAGAGGAGAGGAGAGGAGAGGAGAGGAGAGGAGAGGAGAGGAGAGGACTCTTCTTGTCGCTCGACGGAGGAGCAACCGACTGAATATAAATTTAAATATTCAAATATAGCCGTGGAGGGGAATCGAACCAGTGACCCCGCGATCCCAAAGCTGCTTCTCTAAGCATTAATCAATGTAGTCATTAGATCAGTTTTGTTAAGATTTGTTAAGAACTTTTTTTTATGTCGGGATTTAGATGTGTTAAACATCCTGCATTGAAATGTTTCACCACTCAATCAGCCACAACATTAAGACCCCTGACAGGAGAAGTAAATAACATTGACAGCTGTTTTGGACACACAAGGGAGACCTACACAACAGCTTTGACATTTGGTGTTATTATTAATACACGTTATATTTTCATGAGTGTATGACTGGCTAGATATATGTGTGTGTGTGTGTGTGTGTGTGTGTGTGTGTGTGTGTGTGTGTGTGTGTGTGTGTTAATGAGTGTGGCACTTGGCCGGGGCACTGCCGGTTCGCGTGTGCCTGTCTGCGCGTCCATACAGCGGCCCACCAGGCCCGCGTATTGATCAGTTAGCTTGGCCTAATAGGAGAAAAGGAGCCTGACCTGAGAAAGTCAATATGGAGAAAAAGAGACATATCCTCTTCCCCGCCCTGAGAGAGAAGTGGGAGAGAGAGGTAAGGAGAGGAAGAAACGGAGGGGGAGCGATAGAGACGGAGGTAGAAAGTATTGTGGATCCGCAACACGACTGTCAGCGCGGAGAAGAAAAGAGAAACAGGTGGACGGGAAAATGAAAACAAGCAAAACCATGAGGAAAATAATAATGTAACCATGACGTACCGCCAGTCTCTCAAAGCCTAAATATCTTATCTTTTCTGTTAAGAGAGAAAAGTTCAGAATTAGAACAGTTACACTGAGGGATACTGTCTGAGCGTGAAATAAGATAAGTTTCTCCCTTTCCCAAATGAGAATCAGGATATTCTGTCAAAGCTTTTTTTTTTTTTTTTTTTTTTTACCTAACTAACTTTCCGCATTTGACTGCTTTTGGCAAAGGAAAACAGCACTCAAGTTAACTCAAGCGGAAAAAACTCTGCAGGAGATTATACTGAGGGAAAATAATTAAAAAAAAAAAAAAAATTGGGGGAGACTGAAACTGACACCCACTCACACATCAATACATCGATAGATCAATGCGCGCGTGTCTACGCGTGTGCGTTCTGTGCACCATTTTGGCAGAAATATATAAATAATTTTGTAGATAAACAATAAAAAAACAACAACGCAAAAAAAAAGAAAAAACCAGAGAGAACGGAAAAGCAGATAAAAGACTTAGGTTTCACCATGCACATGCACACAAATACACACACACACACACACACACCTGGCTGAGTGATGCTACCCTGGAGGGTGGCTTCAATCTGATGTGTTTAATGTTGACGCTGGTGGCAAGAAACACACACACTCACCCGCTGTTTCAACCTGCCTGTCATTTCATTTCATGAGACCTGATTTACTCATTTCATTTATTTCATTTTTTTTTTTTTTTTTTTTTTTTTATTGTTATTATATGTGCAGCCATTTAAAACGCTCAAGGTGTGATGCAAATCCCCGCGTCTCTGACAGCAAGTGCGCCGACTGAGGATCCATCACGTCCTTCGGAGCCTTTAACGGGAGTGGAAAAGAAACCCCGAGCAGCCGCAGACCTGGGTGTGCCACAACCGTGCCAGACCACTGATTCCTGCTTGGCTGGGTGATTTAATTGGCTGCACTGCAGACTGTCAAACTACCGGCCGCTTTCTTTTTGACTATGTTTGGACGTGCTTTAAAAAAAAAAAAATACAAATATTAACTGCAGCGCTAAAGGAATCAACTGACCGATTTTATGTCGTTACAAAGAAATCCAACACTTCGTTCAGGACAATGGAAAGTTGATGCGAGGAAAGAGCTTTAAAGTACATGTTGTACTTGGAGGATAGTTTTAAATGGCAGAAAAGTAAAAATTTGAATAGGCGCACGTGTCTGAGCATGTACATTTACTTTCAGAAAATCCCACTTTCATTAGTTTTGTCAAAATGTCTGAAACTTGAAATGAAAATCTGTCTTTCCAGAAAGGTCTAAAGTAGAAACGGAGCAAGTCTTTTGGGGCCTCGGAGTGCTGCATGGTGGGAAATATCATTTCGGGATTTGCATATTGCCATGGGGACAGTGGTGTTGCAGCGACTCCCCGAGGAGCTCAACTTCCCTAAGGATAGACAGAGTCCCCGAGGCCAACGCTGTTACCTTCCTCTACAGTGGGGTAACTGTGCGCGTGTGTAAAACTATGTGTGTGTGTGTGCGTGTCTGTGATCCATGAAGTTGTTAGTTATTTCAGACAAGAGTAAACTTTTCCAAGTCTGGTTGATGAGAAGGGAAGATGTAGCCTGGGAGCCAAAACCGCACATCCCACGCCCACAACATTTTTGTGGGAGCAGATTTGAACTGGAGTCACTCCCGTGCTGAATAAAACACAGCAGTAAGATAACAGCGACGTGGTCCTGCATGTCATCTGAGATGTGCAGCTCAATTTGTTTCCAACGGAACGGCTCTGATTGGTTGCAGGGTTAGTCGGTTTCCTGCTTTTGTTTTGTCCGTGAGTTGAAACACGCCCCATGATGACATTCAGATTTCACATCAGCAGACTCATATTTTAATGAGAAATAACTAAAAATCAGATATTTATCTTAACATACCTGTGTGGGACGTGAACCACAGGTCCAGTAAGATTATCCAGCATCAGATCATCCTCAAACAGCTAGAAGAGAGTGAAGAAAGGGGAATTATTAGTCACACGTAGACATGCTCATGCTCTTTCTGAACAAACCCTGATAATAACATTTTCACCCTGATACAACTTTGACACTGACTTATTAATTAGTCTCTACTCAATAAAGAAAAAAAAAAATGTTTTGTAGAAATTGATTTTCTCAAGTGCTGTAAACTGTGATCAAGTTTGACAGCACCCGGGAGTAAAGGTGTGAAGTGTGTCACCCCTGACTAATTGCCAGGAATTAGCATCTCGTTGATCACAGCAACACACACACATCGCGGGAGAAGCGGGTGAAGACGCCGATACACAAAGTGCAACCGCATAAACAAACTACAGACGGGAAGAAAAGGAAAACGACTGCGTTTCGGCTTCGCTCATTTTCAAAACGGGGCCAGCTGCACACAAATCTCCGAAATTGAATCAAAAAGCCGACAAAATCAAATACAGAAGAAAGAATCAAAGATGAAATTAGAGATACGATTACTCTAATGACATAATAACTTGGCTTCCCTCTTAGGGGAGGGGAATATATTTGATGCAATAATAGCGTAGGACATTGCTCGCTCTGAAAGGAGGACACCAAGAAAGAGGAAATATTCAGCAGGTAATTCCATCGACTCAAAACATTTTTTGACATTAGGGAGGACGGAGTGAGAAGAGCTGAGGTCAATCCGAACCGTACACGCAGACTTATTGAGGAGGGATGTGGACGGGGACAAAGGACGGGACGTAAAGAGGGGAGCTCGAAAGAGTGCGATAAAGACAGGAGGAGTGAAAGACAGGAGGCCTGAGTGAAAGAGAGAGACCCGGCGGTACTGGTGAAATATCGGCCACTCTATCGCCACGGTGACAGGGGTCACTCTGGGAAAAGGAAATCAATGCTGACAGCAATGACTCACAGGTCAACACATAGAGCCTCTGTGCCATGCATATGTGTGTGTGTCAGTGTTTGTGCGCGTGTGTGTGTGTGTGCACCTTTCAATTATGCATATGTTAAGTTATGTGCTCGGCTGTGAGTTTGCGTGCGCGCAGGCTAAACGGTAGTGAAACAGTGACCCACATATACACACAGGAAAGGTATTCATGAGCTGGTGCGCACTGGAAAAAAAAAAGGGGAGATTCAGTCCATTTAATGTGATGTTAATATTTGATGGCTAATCCTGGCAGACTGGCTTTGTTTATGTCTGCCAGATGCATTTAGGACACCAGTTTAAAATAGTGCAAACAACAAATGATGGACAGGCACTTCTGAGAAGAAACTAATTTAACTACATTTTTCAATAAAGATGACAAAAGGGTGTTTCATACTTTGTTGTAGAACTGGTTTCTGTACGAGCCTAATAAATGTATTTGTGTCTATTTACAGTATGTTGTATATTTTATAGAGCCAGCCTCCCATTACTAGTCTATATTAATAGTGAGAATAAAACAAGTAAGACTAGGCATTTACTAGCTTTGTGGCCTCTGAGTATCAATCTGGTCACTAAACCACATGCATAAAGGAACGCAATTACACGTATGTACACACACACACACACACACACACACACACACACACACACACACACACACACACACAACACGCACATCAGGCCTATCGTAAAACATTTAGATTCCAATGCGGTTGCAATGTGACAATGAGAGGACCCGGCAAACGTAGAGGTCAGCGGCTAATATAGGTAGGCTGTGTGTGTGTTTGGGAGTGTGGCTGCGCATGAGTGTGTGTGTATGTGTGTATATATGTGTGTATGAGCGCCTTATGCACCCTTGGGTTAGCAGGAGTTACGACCCGCTTACATTATTAAGGTGAGTAGTAGGCTGTGTTATGTATGCCTAAACAGCCAGTCAATTCATTACAGATGCAATCCCCTAAGTACATGAATGAGCGTGCGGCTTTCTCTTTTTTTTTTTTTCTTCTCTGCCTCCCTGAACTGTAAAGGAGACGAAATATTGGTGTGATGCGGAGGGCTTTAGATAAATCAGAAACGGGAGCAAATTAATAATAAGGAATAAAGAAACATTAGCTGATTAAGTATGTATGGTAGAGTGGCGGCTGAAATTTACAGGCAAGCTTGGTTGGGTGTCCGGAATAAGGTCTCATTACAGGTCTGTGTGTGTGTGTGTGTGTGTGTGTGTGTGTGTGTGTGTGTCCCGCTAGTAATCCGTCACCAGTGGCCTCAGCTTTATGAAAAGGCCTGCAATCTATGATAATGAGCCCTGTGAAGGTTATGACCACGGTAAACTCATTTGTTAGGAGCTTACGTAGTATGTGTGAGTCTGTCCGTGTGTGCGTGTGACACAACTATATCGTTAAAGAGAGAGTGGTGAGGAAATGTACCATATGCTATCCAATGGTCAAAATCAGCAGCGGGCATGAGTGAGAGGGAAAACAAGCGAGGCTGAGAGAAAGCGCATTACGCGACTGTTGCATCACATCAGTGTTTCTCACACAAACAGAACAGGCACGCAATGCAACACCGGATTGTCATAGAGGGTGTCGATAACAAGCAGTGTCGGCGCTTCTAAAGTCGACAATGACAGTCTCTGGTAGAGGAGGCAAAGGGTGCAGGAAGTAGTCAAACGAATCCTGTCACCACAGGTTTGTTCACTGTTAAACACCGGAGGAAAGTAGTGTCGGGGATGAAGTAGGCACTGTAGGACTGGGAATATGAAACGCAGAAATAGTAGCAGCACTTCGACTAGTGTAAGGAAGAAGCAGCCATTCACAGAATCCTTCC
The DNA here is from genome assembly GCF_022458985.1 of Mugil cephalus. NCBI lineage: Eukaryota > Metazoa > Chordata > Actinopteri > Mugiliformes > Mugilidae > Mugil > Mugil cephalus. Next base: position 15,324,275 of record NC_061787.1, read on the forward strand.
ACGCACCGACTTCCGCCGTCGCTGCTCCCCTTTCTCCTCCCCTCTTTGTTTCCAGGCTCCAGCCTCATCACATTCACATGTCTCCTCCTGTCTCAATCATTTGCCCCTCACCACCACCACCACCACCACCACTACTACCACCACCCGTCGCCACCCTCACTTTCCCCTTTTCTTCTTGTTTCTTTTCTATCTGAAAATAGTCCTCCATTTACGCAGTCGTTCCAATTTCCCCCCCTACACACACACACAAACTCCCTTCCGATCCCCGTTGGAGGGAACGAGCGTGTGCGTGAGTCACCAGATCACAAAGGAGAACGAAGGGTGGAAGAAAAAAAAATAATAAATAGGATAATGCGACTCGTGGTGATGGTGAGTGGAAGGAACACGCCGACATCTTGTTCTGCTATGTCGAGGCCTGTATGTTCCAAGCGCATGTGTAATAAAACTGTGAACTTTAATCTTGTCCAGAGTGAGTTTGATTCAAGTTTAAAGTGATGCAACTATGATGATAGCCTGCAGGAATAGCCGCACATCTGCTGCCTTACTGCGGCCATCTGCTACGTTGAAAAGATACAGGGTGGCACCGAATGTACTTGATGAACCAATGCAAACACACACAAACATCACTAATTCTTGTAGAAGCTTTAAGTATAAAATGTACTACTGCACAATTCACTCCGGAGCGGCTCGGCGAACTGGCAAGGAAATGCTGGGCTGGTTTATTTTGCAAAAACTTATCCAGTGGAAGAAAAATGTGAACTCTGTCAGAAGCACCAGGTCTGTGAACTGTATATAAAGATGGATGAACCCTTGGTGTCGTTGGTTTCCTGTAGATCTGTTTTGAAGCTCAGCGAGGTGGTTCGATGTACTGACTTCGTCTACCTCTTAGATAATTTGAAATGGAACCTTGATGTTATTCAAAGTGAGTTGTATGAGGACAGCTAAAGAGACTAAAACTGTTGTTTTTGCACTAGGCTGTTAACATTTTAACATGGAGGTATGTGGGAGCTAGTTCTGTTTTGGTACCCGTGTCAAGTGGCTGAAGTGGCTGTTTGAGGAAACTAAAGTGTTTCTTCCTGGTTGGCTTAATATTTTAGTTCCAGTCATTCCTGATTGGTTCAGTAATTACAAGTTTAGTTTCAATACGAAGACTTGACAGCTCTGAATCTGCAGTACAAACCCGGGAGGACGGGAGGAACAGCACGAAATACATTCGAGGATCCCAAGTCCAGACTGGTTACTTACCGACATGTCCTCAATCGGAAGCCAGGGCAAGAACTTATCAAGACATTTGGTTCATACTTGGTCAGAGCAGATGTGTATGTGGAACAGTGCTTGGGCACGAATCCACAACAGCACAAGTGTAGATATTGCAAAATGTGCGTGGTCTGGAGTTGCCCTTGCACACATGTAACAAGAGTCTGTCTATATCAGATGCATTCTCACATTCTTGAATACTCATGTTATTTTAGTCGTTGGGTGTTTCGTGGAGTTGGAAAAAGACAAAAAGCTGATTACAACAAATCGATGGCAGATGAGGCTACAGACTTATAACACTCAGGGCGTTTACATGCAGAGCTAAATCGAGCTATGCTCAAAATCCGACTTTCTCACTACAGTCCTTGTCCGAGTTCACATGAAGCGCAAGAAAATCACATAACTGTTCTCCTCCTCCACACTAGGTGGCGATACATGTCTTTTCAGTGGGATAATACCACGTTAATTTCCGGCTGACCTATTACGTGATATAATAAACAAGAGTCGTTCATGCATTTCAGGCATTTCAAACAACAACCAGACGGATAATAGTACATTTTTTAATCTTGTAAGTAATGTTCGCGCTACTTCTGATGCAGGTAAGATCCGCGCTATCCCTCAGAAGGCTCAGTTTCTCTTCTTCTTCTGCAATCGGCTTTCTTGGACGTTTTTGTTCCGGGGTCACATGCCAGCGCAGCGGTGGTGGTGGAGCATGCGCACACGCATCATCCGATGAAAACTCCGATTCCAATCGCATTATCTGGGTGTCTCAATCGGATAATGAGAACTCATTATCCGTGTTTAAATGCACTTAAGTTCTCCCGTTATAGTCCGGTTAAGGCAATAATTTGTTTTTTTCACGTGCATGTAAACGCACTGACTCATAACAATCTGTTTTTAGGCACCTCAGGCCGGTGTAACAGAACGCTGTTCGCCAAAACCACCCGCCACAAAGACAGTTTCACCCCTGGGATGTCACTCAGACGAACTCTGAGCATTCACAGAGTGTGAGACCATTCACATGATCAACAAATCTACATTAAATGTACATACTCACTGTTCAACTGTTTAGTCTTACAGTCTTTAGTCCTACAGTCTTATTTTTTACGCTTTAATTTTTACGCTTATTTAAGTTCTGCGTTTTTGTACAAGTAAAGTCCTTGAGAGTGCACGCATACTTAGCCAATAAAACTGATTCTAAAATTCAGGGCTAATTTGGAGTTTCTCTCTTGGATATGCATCACAATATCAACAATCATTTGGAAAGAAATACACAGTCAAGGAGGACATATGTATGAGTGGCATGGTAAAAGTGTCATCACACCGACTCATTTACTGCAAATTCACCGGACAGCGACCTACTCTGCCCACACACAAGTGGAGCCGACAAGATAAAGTCTATTCAGTGTCTGGTCCGTCTGATTTGGACATTTGCATTCTCACATGTAGCTGCTTCAGGTATACGCAGTCATACCAAAAAGTTGGTGTCTTCAAATTGTGTTGCCCAGCTATAAAAGCTCTGTCCACTGAACTTTTGGGTTCAACTAAAACTGAAATGATTTTAAATCAAGTAAATTACCATACAGGTTAGGGAGCTGCACTCGTGGATCAGATGGACCAGTTACAGTTCCATCCTGTGGCTGATATATTAACAAAGGTTTACAAGGGCAGAGCGCTACATATGTAAGCTTGGCCTTATGGCTGACCTTACAATGCACTTAGTATCCTGTACAGGGAGTAATGCTGCAGCCACTCCTACAAGCCATTTATTCCAGCTAACGACCGTCAAGCACTCATAAATCAGCATTAGGAACCTCTTTCGCCCTCTCTCTCTCGTTTAGTTTCCCCTCTCTTTGGCTCCCTCCATTCCTCTGATATTTTCTGTCTCTTTCTCTCATGCTTCCTTGTCTTCACTCTTGTCTACTCCTTTTTATGCTTTTGTTTGTCTTACATTTGGCCATAAAAAAAAAAAAAAAAAAAAAACTTCCTCACCAGGTCAAATATCTCCTTCCTGATGTTGACATTGTCCTCGCGTCCCCTTTCTTTTCCCTCTTTTTTCCTCTTCTCCTTTCACCCCCTTTAGTCGTTTCGTGCACCGCTCCTCTAACCCCGCGCCATCCAGCCCATTTCACCCTCTCCCTCTGAAAACTCGCTTCGCCTGCTGATAGAGATGGCGGCCATGAAATGTCTAACATGGTATTGGCACCTCTATTGATTTTAATTAAGCTAATTAGTTCATTATTCCAAGGATCAAACCGGGGCATCCATTACCGCGCGGGGAGAGAGCGACTTGGGGCCCGGCGGGTGGTGTGGGTGGGGGCCCCGCGGAGTTAATATGGTAATGAAGACGATCAATTATCACTCACAGCAAAGTCATTAACAACAGCATTAGCATAGTCAACCAACGCAACCCCTTGACCTCCCCTGCTCTCTCTTTCTCACTCCCTCCAAGCAGCTGCTACACAAGCAAATGCTTAATGTTTATGCGAGTTGGAGGGGGGGGGTGATAAAGGTCACGCAGTTCAGAGACTGTTTTTAATGCAGACCTGAATTGAGTTTCCACAATCTCTCATTGACTTGAGCAGAGCAGTCACTGCTCCGCGGGGTCAGCCAGGTTTGGAGCGAATGCTTCTACGCGCCACGTCCAAAGAATACACAAGCGAGCCAGACTAATTCTGCTCTTGATCAGTTGTGGCAAATAAATTATATGAATAATGCTATTAGAATTAATCTCACCGAATTGCTGCGGGAAATTGGTATACATATATTTGTGTCACTGCTGTCACATAGAAACAGATTAAAGCTGATTTTAATGCATTTGTGTGTGTGTGTGTGTGTGTGTGTAGGGGGGGGTTCAAAAAAAAGTTGTGGTCATCCTGAAAGTGGGGATGTTTTATTAATTCCAGACAAATTCCTGTTTTGGAGATGAAGAGGTTTTTCGAGCAAACAGCTGTGGTGTAACTTACCAACTTCTTCATTAATGCGCTGTTGTCTTGAACCACAGCCCGGGAAGAAAAATGAGCCTTAAGAGTGCCACTGCGAAGGGTGCTCCACATGACGGGAAAAATTATGTTCTCATTAGCGCGGATTAAGTCATGAGACCAATTTTCTCATTTGCTTCCGCGGCCTTAAGATTTTAACAGCCGCTGCTCTGTGGTTTATGCGAGTGTCATAAATAGTCACTTTGTGAGTCACACACGTACGCACAAAATGGAGACTCTCATCACAGCTGGAGACATTCCTGGTATTCGGTTAGCGAATTTGCCGTCAACACTTGTAACCTATTTGTTCCCTCCTCGGGTAAAAATAAAACAAAGGAAATTAGGTCTGCCTCGTTAACCATGTTTTTTTTTATAAACAAGGAACATCTAACAAGCATGGCAAATGGGATTCTTCCAATTGAAGCCACCGCACAAGAGAATACTTTACATTTCCAGTGCAGGCACACCGCAATATTACATTTTCCCGTCACGTGGGTGTTTCAACTTCGATTAGGGGTAATTTTGAGAAATGTGTGAGAATGGTGAGATGTAAGGATGAGTACATCAAAGAGGAGGCCGGCGATCCCAAATGATCCGTGCTCATCGGCTCTGATCTATCCTGATCCTACCCCTCCAGCCCACAGTCCCCCCACACTGCCCCACAGGCCCAGGGCTAAACTCTGGGAGTTAAAACATAAGCGCACACAAACAAATATACAGATTCATGCAAACGCACCCAAAAAAACAACTCACTGTTAAATTTAAGTTGAACCTGAACCACTCCTGTCAGCCCCTGTATGAAATCTTGGGTAGCTCCTTCATCCAGAGACTGCTGCACCCGTAGAACAAGAAGGAGCTCTACCCGAGATCCCTTTTCCCAACAGCATTCACACTCTTTAAGATGAGCTTATCTTAACACTGCTGCTGGGTTTCCTCCTCACCTAAAGGACCACATGCACCATGCGATACCCTGTCTATCCATATTTCAGTCAATGCACTTATTCATCATTCTGTGCACTTTGTTTTTCTCAAGAGCAACACTCCTATTGATGATATTCACAATGTCCATACTGAACATTGAACCTCTACCACTTCTACGTTGTGTGTTTACTTAATTTACTTAACTTTGGTTGTTTTCCTACAGTAGCTGTAAATGTATCGCTAACCTTTAAAATATTCGACTTTATGTTGGGTTATTTAGCTGTCATCTTATTTCTATATTTTATGACATGTTAAGTTATATTATCTACTCTTACATTTCGTGATCTCCAACTGGACTTTCGAATGAAATTTTAATCTATATTCTATTCATCTGAGAAACAAATAAAAACATGAACTGACACCCTTTTAAGTTTGAGTCCGGCTATGTGCAGTTTCAGTCTCAAATTAAAGGCAAGTGCTTCATTCACCCTGTAACTGTCGTTGAAATCCAAACCTGGCCAGATCGGCCGACAAAAGTCTTTAAAGTAGAGACTGAATCCCTGCCACCTCCAGAACCTTTCCTGAATGCCTGCCTTTGACTGACTTGGAATATATTTGGAGGAAGAAAAGTATTTCTACGGGACTAATAAAATTTCTGTTTTGTTATATTGCATGATTAATAATCCTTGATCCGTCCGACCAGAGTTTAACCCCTAGAAAATAACCGCAAAGAACTATTTTCCCCCCAAAAGTCCTCATCCTTCAGAACAATGCCTTTTATTGTAACTGAGCCAGTTAGGCACTTTTTTTTTTAAACCAGAAAACGAACTGCGCATTGAATCTGACACCGCCAAGCCAACATCATAACACTAATCCTGATCTCTGTGTGAAACAATGCGGTTTAAGGGTCTAACGGCCAACCAACTATACGTACAAAATCCCACATACACGAGATATTGTCCTTTAACCCACTTGAAGGGCGCCACAAGTTAGAACAGCTGTTCGGTATTATTCACAAAGTACTGTTAATTCAGGTTTGTGCTATATAGAGGGAACACGGTGATGCTATATCGGCCCAGCCTTAGATGACAAATAGACCACAGGCTAATTGCAGCAGTCTAGAACAGAGAATACAAGCTTTGGATTTCATGACATTATGACCACAAAACAAACTCTGTTTAGTGTCCATTATAGTTCAGCCCTATTGTGCATCAACAAGACCATAGACTACGATTCAATCAGACGTTAGCCAAGCTCTTATTACAGAGCTCATTGCATCGTTTACATGGTGGAACGGTCCATAAGTAGCTCTAAATGCTCTTCATTTGATTGGATTTCACATTATGGACATCAGAGCAGAAACACACACTGTTGTCCCCTGACTACCCTAATAGACTGTTGAGTGAGGCAGTCCATTTGTTTGTATTTGTTTACCAATCCAGAGCCTGAAAACATACGAAGTAACATAAACAGACAGCGAGAGCATCGTTTAAGATGGGCGAAAATGGAGATTCACAAGCTCCGAAGATTGGGTCGATAGCGGCAACGAACTATTATGTTCTCTCACGCTCGCGCTATGTCTCTTTGGCTGCCCAACGAAGCCGTTGTCGTCGCGGACAATAGTCAAACTGTGGATGAGCAGAAGGACTCTTGGTGACCAGGTGAACGTCTCTTTGCGGAGTTTTACAAACGGCCCTTCACCTATTCCCCTTTCGCTGTACTATTAAATCAGAAGAAGAGAGACGGCGAAGTTTGAAAATTAACGAACATCGCGGCCGTTGTCACGATTCCATAGGCGCGCATTGTGCCGCAGTGTGCAACGAGCACACAAATTGTGCAGCCCGTTCACAACAAAGGTATCGGAGAAAGCGCTGCGGAAGACAAACCGCGGAGAAGCTGGTATTTCTGTTGCCAAAGCAATATGTCATTGAGGAAAATCAAGTTTCAAATTGATGAACGTTAAAGTTGGACAGCTTTGAATGCTGAGAATTGTAAAGCATTGTGTTAGAGTGACATTTGTGGTAGCAGCGCAGAGAGCACACAAAGCTAGCCCTCTGACCTTCTCCATAATAGCAAGTAAGTACCTCGATGTATAATAGACCATAATTACTTTTCTGTGTGCAAAACCCACTCAGAAAAAGAGCGAATATTGATAGAAGCCCGGCCATAGCTGAAATGGAACAAGGTCACCACATCAAGTTGTGATGATGTCTTGCCTTGTAATGATGCAGTCTTGAAGAAAATAAAATAAATAACTGCATTATGCCGTCTAAACTTCTGCAGAATGTTTTTGCACGCAGCTCTCCACCTCCAGTCCACTAAGAGCGAATTATAATTTGTGGTTTCCTTCAGAAAATGGTTAAGGCCGCAACCTTAAAAGGTAATTACAGCAGACCTTCTCCGCTTGACTCCATCTTCAGAAGAGTTCGGCCTATCTTTAACAAAGAACGCTCGCCATTATGCACAAAGCCAGAAAACAGTTGCACGGCTCCGTGCTCTTCCTAATTGCTTTTCTATGTTGCCATTATTCCACGTTGTGATATTATTCCAGTCTAAACAATGAAGGATTTTCACAGAGTTAACTGTTCGCCATTCAATATTCATCATGATCACCACTGATTGGAGAAGTGCTGGCCTCTATTAGTGTACACAAACACAAGATCCTGGAAACAAAGTGTTAGGGGGGAAAAAAGAAAGCCATGAACTTCTCTCTCACCCAATTCTTTCTTATAAGATTCTTGACAAGACTTTTTATTCTATTGACATGTAGAACTTTTCAAGACAACTTTTTTTTTTTTTTTTTGCTGTGGTGGATACCCAATAAAATGTGTAAAAATATTCTGTCTATATAAAGACTGCGTTTTGTTATACAGAGGACATTTCCTATGGGTCTCCTAAAAACATGGATATTAATCATGGGAAGAAATACCAAGTTATATTTGTTCAGAAAACAGCAATATAAAAAAAAAAAAAACTATTTGAGCCAAGCTTAAAATGTTTATAAAAAACTTACGCCCAAGGTGTTCAGCTTCACTGCCATATTGGAAACTTTGTGTCCAGCTCCTCTTTGCAAATCCTCAACGGTCTGAACCAGCGCCTGGTTCTGGTCTGCGAGGTCCTTCGCATAAGACTGCAGCAAATCCAGTTTCTTCTGCAAGGAAAACAGCACCGGCTTCAGTTACTGTAAAGCTGACATTTTAAAGTTTCATTTTACGCAGTTCCTCAAACCAAGAAAGAAAAACAGAAAATATCCAACTAGTGCATCAGATTATGTATCTGCTGCTGAATAAAGAAATGGTGTTGTTCACCCTAAGATTTAAAGAAGTGTTTAGATAATTTCGAGATGTTTCAAAAAAACCCATTTTATGAAGTTTTCCCTTTTGTTTTGATACATTGGCAACTTAGAATACAGTGCACCAATCAGGCATAACATTATGACCACCTTCCTAATATTGTGCAGGTTTCTCTTGTGCCTCCAAAACAGTTGGGACTCATCAGAGAATAGACATGGGCCTTCTGAGGGTGTCCTGTGGAGTCTGCCAACCAGATGTTGTTAGTGGGGGCCTTTGGGTCCTGTGGGTTGAGGGAAGGGGAGGGGCTTGTTCTAGTCCATCCAACATACTGGATCAGTTTGGGATCTAGTGAATTGTTCAGGTTGTGATGAGAAACTCAAAGTGTGAGTCTGTTTTTCTATGTTCACACGTTAGCAGGTCTTACCCAATCTCTTCCCCCAACGTCACCAGGGATGACTGAGGTTAAGCAGCATTTCCCTTTATGGGAAGGCAGATAAACCACAGCCTACAGCAGCTTTTTACACCAAAATGTAGAGGCAGACATGAATTGCTCTACAATACATACGCATCTCATAAGAGACGGAGACGCAAACGCGACATCTTCTCTGACCTATAAGCGTAGTACTCCCTGTTGGCAAATCAGCATTTGTCGGATGTCACTTTGGCGGAATGAAAAAAAAAAAAGAACAAGCACTATGGCCACAAATGAAGGCCTCACGGGGGAAACAAAGGAGCCAGACAAACAGAATGACAGAATCTTAAAATGTATGTTTTATTAAGTTGAATGTAACCCTTGTGTCTTTAGGGTACTTGCATTAAGACGGAGAATCCGATTTAAGGCCAAAGCACATTGGGTAGGGACTCAATAGTCTTGCAGGGCACGTTGTGATGCTTTTACTTTGTGACAAACGGAAACAAATACACATCTAAAGACAACTAGCAGAAATCGTGTTAGTGGTAAAAACCTACACCTACTGATGGCCATAGGCTCTGGTTCCACTCGGAACAATACCCGACGCCGTTTTAACATTAGGATGAACAACGCAAGAGCTTTTAAGTGAGATAGAGATGAAGTGAGGTAGTCTATTGTTTTAAAATTCAGAGTAGAATAACACATCCGACACCCACAGAACTGTTGATACCGTTCAGGAGACTATTTTTTAAATGTCTTTAGTGAAGTGATTTAGGCATCATCTTCACCGAGATACTGAATCAGTTTTGACATTCAAAACTGTATTTTCGACAGCCTCTAAATAAACTAAACACACCAGAGGAGGAGGTCAGATCCGACTGGCTTTCACACAGCAGCCCGCCAAGGATTCACAGTAGACGTTCTCAGCGCCGCATTATTAGAAAGGAATACTTCATGAGCGAGCGAGGGTAGGAAGTTGGTCAGGGGGTGAGGTCAGGCTCAGAAAGATTTTATTCCCGGCTGCTGCTTGAAGAATGACTTGAAGAATGCCTTTCAAAGTTCAAATGTTGTTGTTTACAAAAAAAATAAAATAGGTCACCCCAGTATGCTCCTCATCTGATACGACGCATTAAATCCGCGCAGTGTCTTCAGCGCTCTGTATTTCAGGTCGGAAAGACTGAAATAAATAATTAACCTGCCTGCACGCGCTTTTTCTCCTTTAAGGGATTAAAAATTAGCGAAACAGCCTAAAATAATGATTGCCGCTCCTGTGTCACAAGATTTTTAGAATTAAATCGTGAAGCACCTGTACATTCGCGTTCAAAAACCTCTGTCCCCTTCAGCCGAAAAGCAGTTCATGCCGTCCCCAGACGCATAACATAACACTGATGTATAGCTTCAGGGAAGTAACTTTACAAAGATGGCAAATGTGACAGTATCTAAGGTAACATTCTAGGGTTGACATTATTATTATTATTTTTTTTTTTTACTTCAGTATTTTTCAGCGTTGGAAAAGATATTTGTGATAACTGCCCTAAAGCATAAGACAAACATACTTTATATGAAAATGAATTCTTGTTTCTTTTTTTTTTCTTTCTTTTTTTAACATTTTAGGAAATATCATGAACCTGCAATGGGTTAATGGAAGAATGGGGCATTGTATTTTCAATGGACAAGCTTTATGATTAACTGTCCACATCAACCTTTAGGACTTGGGAGCTCCTGGGTTCTAAACACATAACCTTGTTAAGTAGGGCCTCGACTGGGGCCGGCTGACCGAAACCCATCTCTGAAACCTTGTTACCCTTGCTTTGATGCACAGTCCAGCTCGCACAGGCTACATTCTGTAGCTAAATGATGTCACATGACAATCCCGATGATTAGAAACCTCTCTTTTTTAAATATGAGTGTGGATCTGTGTTCCTGATCTCTGCTGCTCAGATGGAAACATAATGCAATTTGCCACCTGTTACAAGTGCTGCGGCTTTATGAAAGCACCGCTGCGCTTCCTCCTGTCATTTGTCTGATAGGACAGAGGTCATCTTCTGATGCTCGAGTCAAGGTGGACAGGATGCTCTTTGATTTGTAATGGATGGATGATAGCCTAATGACAATAGATGTCAGACAAAAACTACACATCCTGAACCGAGACTTTGGGTGTGCGCAATAATGCTTTGTTTAAAATACTGTTGACTGAAACCATGAATACAAGCCAGTGGCCAGAACATTTAAGGTTTAACAGGGGACTGCCGAGTCCCCAGTAAAATACAAACAATCTATTCCAATTTAGTTGTTACAGAATTATTATAGTTCCGCTTTTTATACAATATGTAAATAGACAGTTACACTTGCCTGTACGAACTTTTTCGTAAGAACAAATGACAACATGCGCAGAGTGCCAACATAATGGCAGCGGTGGGATTCGAACCCACGCCTCCAGAGAGACTGGAGCCTAAATCCAGCGCCTTAGACCGCTCGGCCACGCTACCGACGACACTAACTACCGTCACTTGTCAACTCACCTGTGACAGTTCCTCCCATGTCATGGACGTATCCAACTCCAAGCATTTTAGCCTCTGCTCGTAAAGTCCTTTAAACTCATCTACTAGCTGTTTAATGCCGTTTGCACCTTCTCCGGGACCATGGCCGGTAACTTTCAGCCCGGTTTCTCCCGAGGGAGCGGGTAACGCTGGGCTTAAAGTATCACCTCCCTGTCCCGACACATTGGCGTCTCCCTCTGACTCTGGAGTGCACGCTGTTAGCATAGCCACATTAAAGTTTTCAAATGAAGACCTAGCAGGCTCGAAAAAGCCAAAGCTAAAACTCATAATCACGGACTGTCACTCTGGTTAAACTTTGAACCGCATTGTAGTTTACATCACTGAGCAACTGCTGAGACGCCTGAAAAAAAAGTCAATTTTCTGCCATTCTAGATGTATGCAAGACATTTTCTGTGTTACTTTGAGTGAACTACCGCTGCTTTGTTGCCAATTCGGTCGCTATGTGCTGTTACTACAACTGAGAACTATGTGAATTAGTTATTTACAGGCGGACCGGCGCTTCCGCCTAAGGTTTACCGCTGCGTTGGCGCTGTGTGACTTTATTGGCTAAATTTGGTCATGGGGTTCTCAGTCATGACGTTCCAGCACACCATTGGTTATTTTTTCCCTAAGAGGCGGGACAAACGGTCACAACCCGGAAATACAGATTGTTTTCTTTCTATCAGGCATATGGTATCAAGGAGGATTTGGTCACATTGAGTTCGCCTTTCCCCTCAAAAGAAATGGGTAAATATGCATGGATTGCTTTGTTTAGAAAACATTTACTCCATATCTACGTATTTCCACAGGAAATTAAAGTACGTCATGTCTGCTTCGTTTCAAACGGTAACGTTATAAGGACTAATGCTGTCACCGTACTGTGACAGTATGATTTTGTTGCTAAATCGCCGTTTATTGTCTGCTTTTACAATATAATCGATTGTTTATGTCTGTCGGTGTGTATAGTGCATACCTCGCGCTTCAACCGACAAAATGTGAATTAGCATTCATTACAAGTATTGTGCAGGTAGATACACCAACTCAAACTTTGGATGGTAACCTTGTGACTGGGCTCCTTCAAGTGTATGTTCTGCAGCTCCGCACATAGTTCCATTATTCCCCTAAATAATCAGTGCTAGAGATCAAAACCTTCCACATTGAGATTCAAGGCAAAGTTGATCTTATTGATTTTCAGGAGACTACTCACTTCATTTCTCCCATCCCAATCATCACTGCCCTACTCTTATCAGTCTCTTGGTTATATCTCTCATTGCCAGTGGCTTTGACTGTACGGCTCTCACACTCTCTGCCAAAACCTAATCCCTGCTGTGATTATCACATAATGCTCTTGCCCTATTATCAAAATGGAGCAGATTTGGGTTTTGTTGTTGTTAAAGACTGATAGGCACGAGCTCCAAAAAAAAAAAAAAAAAAAAATTAAGCGGACAATGCCATTAAGAGGAGAGTGTGGAGCGGCTGATTGCATGAGATTGAAGTATAAACACTTAGTTTGATGAGTGTGTGTTTTTATGGGAGTTGCTGAAGTTCAATTAGGCTGTGATCTCACTCTGGGGTCATGAGGTCATTTTAAACCGTTTCCAGATGAAAGCAAGTAATAAAGGCTGTGGGATTATGTGCACACATATTTGGAAAGAATTCCACCCAAGATTAATTTGTTCCACAGTTGAAAAAGAAAAGTGTCATATTGTGTGTACGGTGTGACCTATTTCACTGAGGTCTACGACTGACTATTTACACTACGTTGCCAATTCATTAGGTACACTTGCGAATATAATTACATTCTAAAATAACAGTCCTGAACTACATCCCCTTTGTGACTATCATAATGTTTGGTTTGTGTTTAAACGTTGGTTAAGTTGGTAAGTAAATGTATGATCATTTTGAAGGGTGTAGTTTGTGGTGCTGATAAACAGTATTAAATTTAACACAAATGTATTTCTGTTATTTAGCCACTGGCTAAAAATAGGGTTGTCAAAATAATAGAAACATGTGTTGATACAACACAGTACAGTTTGAGAGTAGTCCAAACCACTGCTTCCAAAATGAAAGTTGAATCGAATACTTTAAAAAAAAAAAAAAAAAGAAAAGAAAAACATGCTAAATACCATAACCTTCATGAAGCTCACATTCAGCAAAAGACCATCAGTGGTAAGTGAGTGCAGTTTTCTCATTTAAGCAACAAGAAAAAAGGAAAAGTCGCAAATGTACACCATATTAGATGTCATTATGACTAAATTAAGCGTTTCGCAAGAGAAATAACTAATAATGTTTTGACAATCTAATGTGTCACTTCAGTACTACTCTACAATCTATATTTGATGTGCTTACATAGACTAAGAGGAAGCAGCAGAATAAAATGAGCATTTTTTTTTTTTTTTTTTTTTTTTTTACATAAGCAATGTGAGATATTTTCCAAACATGCAGTGTGCTATATTAATTGTGATTAAGTCTATTAATCATCATGAGTTGTCTCTCAGGTAGTCTTTTTTGTCTATGCTCAGGGGGAGTTCACTAGCTGAAATGTGAACAGTGCACGTGAAGGCAGACTATTTTCTTATTTCTGAAGTAAATCCAATCATTAAACCTTCAATTTGAGACGAATGAGTAAGTCTTAAACATAGTGTCCCTATTATAAAATGTCTCTTCCTGCAGTAGCCTTCACATTCCAGCAGATTATGATGAAGACAAAAAAAAGTAGCTACCCCTTCAATTTAGAATAAAAAAAAGACAAGATGTTTTTTTTTCTTTTATTATCTCTACGGGTTTTCCTGCATAAGGAGAGGTTAAGAAATGGGCTGATCAAATATTCCTCATGATAACACATTTTATTTGCATGACTTGCTCTCTCATTGACTCCTAAGAAAGATACAACTTCACTTCTCTCATTTATTAGCCGTTCTGCTTTTTCTTCCGCGTTCATTGTGCCTCTCTGCCCTCTAAATGTTTCATGACTTTTTAAGTTGTTTTCTGCATACCCTTGTACTTATTACTCATACAGCCTTAGCATACTCCACCTTCCTACTCATGAAATCAATTAATTCTTTTAAATAATTCACCTTGCGAGCAAACCAGATTAGGCAGGGCACATTCTTTGTGTGTCAAATGTGCTGTTCTAAGTGATGTGTGTGTGTGTGTGGTGTGTTTTTTTTTTTTCATGTTCAGGCATTAACTTGGCTCTCACCCCGTGGCTCGGAGAAGTCGTGGGTGATTAGAGAAAGAGGAGAGCCTTGATAAAGCATTAGTGTGTGATGCACGCGCACACACAGCCCGAAGACCCCTCTGTGCATCTGCGCACATTCATTTTTCATGAAACAGACTCATAACAATTAGTCTGGTTACCGCCTGGGTAATCTTAGTGTCCCCGTAATGCCTGTGGTCTGCTGTATGACATCACTCTCTTAAAGTTCTAAATCTGACATTCTCATCCGTTTTCATAGTGAGGACATTAGCAGGCCTCGGCTAATAGGCCCCGCACTCGTTCCTGGCGAAAGAAGGGCAATAAAGTGAGGGAGCGGGAAAGAGGAGGAGGGGGGAAAACAAGACGGGAGTGCTCAGAGGAATAGGTCTTATCCACCAGAGCTTTTACACAAATTAATTTACATGAGCGACAGAAGAAAATGTAAAGTTGTAATCCTGCGCGCTTTGCCAACGCATAGCCTATTTCTCGCTACAAGCATCATAGAAAGCCAAGTGAACATTTATGCATTATTTCAGCAAATGCATTATGCTAACAACCGTAGCTAAGTACCCAGGAATTTGAGCGGCACACTGCACGAGGAGCCAAATCGAGACTTTTGGCCACGTTGGCGTGGAGCGATGGCCTCGTGAGCGGCTCCGCGGCACGTCCGCACCGGAAAAAGAGAAATGCATTACTCCAAGAAATACTCCATCTTCTCCGCGTCCCACGGTCTTTGGTCCTTCGCCCTAAACACCCTCAGCCCCCTCCCTAGGCACCAAAGCCAAGGTCAAGAAGAAAGCGCAGCCTCCCACTGTCTATACGCTATTCCCTGGATGCCCGCACCTCAGTACGCCTGAGCCCTGTATGCTTGAGGAGTGTTCCTTCCTTCCTCCTTCCTCTTCCTCCTCTATTGTGACCGTCACTCTCAAGGTCAGCTCGTAGGGAAAGGTTTGAGCTTATCTGTTTTTCCCCACCCTCATTTTTTCCCCCCTCTCCTTAGCTATCTTCCCCTCAATTTCTCTCTCCCCACACTGTATCAGTGGACGGCAGCTCAAAGCTCCCAGCTGGCGGATTCATGACGTGGCATCTGACGTGTCCGTCTCCTTTGTCTGTCTCTTTGTCTATCCATCTTTCAGTTGGGTAGCTGTCATTAGGGCCCGTTGTCTAGTTTTGAGACAGCCCTGGTGCAGCTGCGAGGCTTTAGACTGATGCTCTGTGCACTTTCGTTGCCTCATCTCTCCTGCCTCACACTGGTCGTGGCCTCTTTTGCCTTGAAGCGATGTTGCAGTGTGTTCCCCGTTAGATTGGATATTGTTGTTGTTGTTGCCTGTACGCTATGGCAGTCAGCCTTGAGTCAGTGTGCTATCTTTGTCTGAACAAGAGTCTAAGGGAACAATGGGAGAGGAAAAAAAACTCCCCTGACCTAAATCAAAATACTCTTAAACATTCACAGGAATACGTTTACAGAGAGCGCCATACAGCTCTGATGGAACAGCACGACTTCCAATTTTTCAGGTGATTTTGTGTTGATTTTCATTGAACTCCTCTAACCTACTTTGTTGCCAGCCACCAACTCTCCAAAAAGAGGACATTCTGTCTCTCAGCAGTCTCAGCAGGTTGCTTGGCTGACCCGCGAGTGAATTTTCAAGTCAATATCAGCTGGTCATATGCATATGAATACGTCAGCTTGTATGGCTGCGTTCGCGCGTGCGCGTGCGTGTGCGTGTGTGTGTGTGTGTGTGTGTGTGTGTGTGTGTGTGTGTGTGTGTGTGTGTGTGTGTGTGTGTGTGCGTGCGTGCAAATGATGCACTGTCTGGTCTCTAACACACACCGTGTCATTACTCTGTAAACACTGGCATTGACTGTGACTTTTGACTATTACATAAGGA
The DNA here is from genome assembly GCF_022458985.1 of Mugil cephalus. Lineage (NCBI taxonomy): Eukaryota > Metazoa > Chordata > Actinopteri > Mugiliformes > Mugilidae > Mugil > Mugil cephalus. The sequence goes on from NC_061787.1 coordinate 15,340,767, forward strand.
ACATGGATTTCCAGCTGTCCACAGTAAAAGCCCTGTAAATTCAAATGCTTAATTTTTATAGGCAGCCTGGCATTGACTGAAGTGTCCGCTTGTTGTATATTTGGCAAGTGCTGCAAGTCTGAAGGGAAGCTGTCAATAGCAATCCCAGCTATTGATATAGCAGTGGGCAGGAGATGTTACTTGGCCCCCGACTCCAGCATCCCTCTGATCCCTCTACATCATAATTACATTAATATTGACAGACCCTTGACAATAGTCACATTACTATTGATAGGTAGTTGTCAATACCGTGTTTCCCCAAATAAAACATATTCATTCATAACTTGTAAACTGCTCGATAAAAGGCTTTGAAAAGACTATTGGACCCGGCCGGGTTTACTCTCCCGAGAGGGCTGCTGCTGTGACGGGGATTTCCACCACCTGGCAGTGTGTGTGTGACTGTGCGTGTGTGTGTGTGTGTGTGTGTGTGTGTGTGTAACTACGGACTGATAGATTAACTTGGCGCTGCATTAGAGCTCTGCATAGATCAAGGCTATCCTTGACATACGTACACACAGGCGTATAATCTCCACATTTTCTCCCATCAAGAAGAAACTTTCAGATTAAACTAAACAAATAGAGTCTGTTTATTGGTTAGCAAACACATTCAAAGTACCTCTCTTTTTTTCCCCCCCTAATCCAAACTCTACTCTCGTCGCAGGCGAGGTTCCCATCACTAAACATGGCAGCATTTCAAACGCAGCTCAATGAATTTGTCATACCTGCTTACTTCGGCGTGAATTCACTCCTTTTTCATTCATTTGCTAATTCTAACTTCGTCGGTCGGTGCATCCAGGCTCTATTGAAACACCTTGAATACGCAGATGGTCCTGTGCGCCGCGGTATAGACTCAGGCATTGCCGCTGCATGTTAGAATATGGGTTTTTTTTTTTTCCTTCCACCTCCTCGAGAGACGTCTAAAGTGACCATCATCTCTCTCTCTTTCTGTCAAAACTGCCATATTTAACCGGCTGAAATCTCTTTTAAAGCTTCGTGACAAATCCTGTTCAGGGAGACACAAAAGCCACTGTCAAAAGAAGGCCTCTCTCTCTCTCTGTCTCTCTCTGTGGCCTTCTCGCTCTGTCTCTCTCTGCGGTAGTTAGTCTTCCACTTCTTAAGCATTTCATTTGAGGAAAGGGCAGATAAAACTGAGGGAACTGCGAGCAGTTTGGAAACCGCAATCGGCACAAAATAGCCCAGCCGTCACAATGGCGAGATCCCACATGGAGTCGAATCTGGGGGGAGGAAAATTGTTCCACATTTGGCAGATGTTTACGGTGTACCAGAGACTGTGCCGTTAGCCTAATCCCTGGTGATGTGATTTGTACACACACCCCTATCTCCAGAGGGAGCAGGCACCAAGAGCCCCTGGGCTTCTGCTCTTGTGCGTGCATGTGTGTGTGTGTGTGTGTGTGTTACAGTGGAGAAAGCAGTCTAAGACTCCCTGCTCCTCTGCATGGCGCAGCTCAAAGGTTGCATTAAGGACGGGTTTTACATGTGAAAAGTGATTTCCGTTCCTATGTGTAAAGAAAAAATAACCTTCCTAACAGGATGGGCTTCACCTCCGGGGCCTCATTCCTCACAGCAACCAGGATGCCCTTTTAATAGGTGTCCCTCTGCATATATTTAATTCATCACTTAAATAGAGCAGAAATGCTGTAGCCTATGTGTTATTAAGATATTTAATAGTCTCAAGTCATGAGACATTAATGTACTCAGTAAAAAGTTTGCTTTGTCAAAAATATACTCATTGCATATAATATCATGATGTCCAGGAGTAAAATAAGATTCTGTCCCTCATGGTTAACGTGTACCTTGTTGTCTTCTATTTTTCCGGCAGGTTCGGAAACCGAGAGCAGGCAGATAAGAAGACCTGGGAGGACGGAACCGGATCTTGACTCGCAGATCCCCGTACTGCGCATCAGCCAGCTCGATGCCCTCGAGTTAGACTCCGCCCTTGAGCAGCTGCTATGGACTCAGTTCTCCCAGTGCTTCCTGAACTTCCGTCCGGGCGTACTCACCCCTCTCGAGCCTGAACTCAAAGCCCTGCTTCATCTCCTCTTGTGGAGGTTCACGCTGTACTCTAACAGCGCCACCGTCGGCCAGTCTTTACTGAGCCTGCGCTATCACAACGCATCCTCCTCGTCTCCCGGTTACAGACCTCTGACCTCCAGGCAGAAGTTGGGTCTGGCTCTGCTCACCGTCGGCCCCCGCTGGCTCCAGGAGCGTTCCCACAACCTGCTGTCTGGCTTGGGCTTCGGTGCAAGAGGACCCGTGCCCGAAAGCAGTGGCGGTTTTCTCCGGCCGAGTCTCCGCAATGCTCTGACCCTTGTTTCTGGTGTCGCCAAGTTCGCCAGTCTCATCAACTTTTTTGTTTTTCTAAGGAATGGACGGCATCCTGTAGTAGCTGAGAGGATCACGGGAGTCCGGGCTGTTTTCAGTAAGCCCAACGTTGTCAGAGATGTGACCTACCAGTACATGAATCGGGAACTGCTGTGGCACGGCTTTGCCGAGTTCCTAATCTTCCTGTTGCCACTGATCAATACAAGGAAACTAAAAGCAGCAATTTCTTCAGTAGTGTTTGGAGGAGTTCGCGATGATGGGCAGGGATCAAAAGAAGGTCAAAAAGTGTGGAAGGAGTGCGGACTATGCGGAGAGTGGCCAACGATGCCACATACAGTGGGCTGCCAGCATGTTTTCTGCTACTACTGCATTAAAAGCCACAGCATTGTAGACGCTTACCTGACTTGTCCGAAATGTGGTGCGGAAGCTGGGCCGCCCCAGATGGTCAAGATGGAGGTGGAGATGGAGATGATTGCCAGGTGATGACCACATCTTGCTTTGTAGAAGCTGCAATACACAAGGGAACACCCATGTCATTGTGTAAATGATAAGTGAAAGTGTTTTGATGAAATAAATATTTTTGAACTAATCACAAGATGCACTTATGTTAAAGCATGGAGAACACGTAACTAAGAACGAGTCACTCATGTCTGAGGGTGTGACCGGTCTTTATGATGTCTGTCTCTTTTCTGAACACACATTGACCTCCTATGTTTAATGTATGTGCGCATATATTGACAGTCGTCTGCCCCTTCCGTTTCTCTGGCTGGACTTTGGACAGAACTATTTGTCTTTGCCGCACTGGACAGACTACAGAGAACCGCGCAGAGCATATATTTGATGAGCGAACGTGTTGATTTATGCTCCAAATTGGCTTAGTGTTTGCGCCCGTCTGTGTGTATGTATGTGTGTGTTTGTTGAAATGGGAATATTTGTTCTGATGAAAAATGCAGAAAGTCAGCTGAATAAATAATGGGAGGAATTTCTGATGCCTCTCATCATGGCCAAATTAGCATTTGTTGTGTATTTTGTGCCTAAATTGTATTTCAACATCATTAAAATTGATAGAGTGCTACCTCTTGGGTGTTTATTTAGTTAAGTGGAGGAGAGAGAGATGAGGGAAAGTTATAACAATCAGCACACTTCTCTCTAGACAGGCCCGGTCGTTCTTACTCCCATTATCCATTTTCACAGCACCCCAACATGCTCAAGATCAAGGGGGCAGCCGGGGGCTTGGATTGACTCACGCACACACACTTGACAGCCAGCCTCTCTTTTCCCTTGGCCTTTCTCTCTTTTGCTGCCTTTCCATCTCCCTCCCTCTGTAATCTCCTGGGCCCTCGCCCCTATAAGACTGTAGTAAACTGTACCAAAACCCTGGCAGTCGTCTCCTTCCTCGCAGGCGAATTACTCTCTAATCCCTGTAATGAGTCCAAAGATGCTTATTTATGCTGGAGTTAACCTCCACCAGTGAGTCCAGCCCCGGGCCAAACTCACCCCAGCTGAGTGAAGCCTTTCCTGGGCTGACAAGAGAGGAATGGGGCGGGGTGTCGGGGGGCTACCTCCTACCTCTCCTTCCCACTCCCCCTCCTCCGTTCTCCCGCTCTGATCACTACTGCTTAATTGCTGATTGCCAAGACGATCAATCGGAACTGCAGGCGTGATAGAAAGCCTATCGTGGGGGAGCCGGTCTCAGATCTACTCGCACAGAAACACACTTTTGCACTCAAATGAGGTTAATGTTCCTGTCGGTCAGAGAGGATAAAGCGTGAAATATTTGTCCTCGTGAGGTACATGAATGCCCCGAAGAATACTCTGTGTGTGTGCACCAGGAGAGCTGACCTTAAATTATTTATGTTACTGACCAATGTGATCTTTATTTCTCCTAGAACTTCTGCAGGTCTGTCATGTGTACGTCCTTGGTGGTAATGCAAGGCTAAAATTAATAAAGTGCATGGTTTAAAGCAGCTATGGATGTATTGAAGTAACAAAACGTATGCCTTGAGGTGGGAGATACAAACCCAGATGATGATTGGTTCGACATTATGTAAAATACATACATACCTCTCTTTCACATCAAGGACATTTTGACTAATGAATCGTGCACTAATGCATATAAAGCCACAGACAGAAAAGGCTGGTTGTCAATATTTTATGCAGTACATTACTTTAATGCGAAGCAAGTCCCAGAAAGTGAGATTAAAGAGATGTTTGAGATTAAGGATGCATATATGATCAACCTTAATGCCACTGGGACATGTCATTGTCTTAACATTCAGACAGACTTACAATCCAAACCTTTTGCTGATATTACTCTGCAACTCTTAATTGAAGTCCCCAATCCCCAGGAAAGAGAAAAGATAAAGAAGAAACATTGCATTAAAGTCTATTAATTGAGTTAGGCCGTGGATTGAATTAGCTGGAAGTTGGAACGGGGCTCTGGACTTAAAGAAGGTAGCTGGGGCTCAGTTAAGCCTATCTGTCTTTGGATCTTTTCTAATTCACAGGCTCCGTGTGGAGAAGAAAAAGAGGAAGAAGCCCAGATTCCCAGCGGCTATGTAAAGCAATCTGCACATTCACACGCAGCCATTTAGGGAGCAAATTGGCCCTGTGCCCCCTCTGACGATGGTTTTAAGAGAAAGGGAATTAGGGCGTTGAATCCCTAACTAGATCTCCTTCTTTGATGAGCCTCTTTATCCGCCTGTCCCTCATCTCCATTTCTTTGATGTGAGGCGTTGATTTTGCTGATTAAATAGTTTTTAAAGTAAAAAGCTCTTCTCTGGGCTGAGTAATACAGGGTACTTTACTGTACCTATTGTAGGTTGGTATGTGTGCATGCTTGTTGAATGGTCCGTCTGTGGTGGTATACTTTAATTGGAACCAATTAAAGTCACATAATAATACGGATAGTACATGCATATTTTTCTCTGAGAAAGAATGTTATCATTTAAGCTTATGCCTGGCTTTTACCTCTTCATTTGAAATGGCTAGAACGACTCAGGGAGACCTATGAATCTCTAATGTAATTAAAGAGTAAAAACACCTGTGCTTTTTCTCTTCAACTAAATTCCATCTCTGATCCGTGTAAGCTTTACCTACTTTTCAACAGGAAAGGGAATTACATCCCTCTTGAATTGGAGAGATATTTCCAACAACTGGCATCACTTTCAAAGAGCAAATGACATTATTTTCATTCCAAGTAAAGATGAAACAAAAATGCACCATCTATTTGTTGACACCTCAGAGGAGTTTTGACACCTGTATATATATTTTTTCTTGTGGTATGTCCAATACGTCAATAGGAGTTACGAGTATCTCATATTTCATCTATTCAATAAAAGACATGCCAAACATAAAACGCCAAAATTCCTCCAAGGTAGTGAAATCCTAGGTGTGCTGAGGTTCAGGGCTGCAGCCGCTGCAGGTACCTGTATTATGAGAGTTCTTTCAACACCTGCCGGGCTTTGGATACCACCGGGCCCAATTATCTTAGTCTGCCTCTTCTTCTTAACCACCTCTTCAGTCTAACAGGTCAGGGGAACAATCAATCACACCTAAAATAAGGAAGTAATTTCCTGAGCTTTTATCACAGTGTTGAGGTTTTGTCTGGTTGCATTTCACACCTAGAGAAAGATGGAGCGGTGCCGGCTTGGGAATATATAGAATTTGGCCTTTTCTTTTTTGGACATAAGAGGCAGGATAATTTGGGATTTATACGTGATCTATATGTTCACCTCAATACGTGCAGCCAGGAAGAGCAAATACAAAGATCAAGAGAAAACACAAAAAGAGTGTTGTACCTCATGATGCATGTCGATAAAGGTTGTGCTACTCTATAACTTTAAAAAGCTGTATCCTCCTCCGCCACATCAGAAACAAACATATTGCTTACAGCATGCATACAGTCAGAGATGGTGGTAGGAGTATTATACACCTTGATATACTGAATATCTATTTATTTATATTTGCCCACATCTAAACCATCTTCTCAAACGTCTTGGACTGTTCATCCACATCATCCTTTTTTTCTCACTGAGCTGACTGGTTAATTTCATTCAGCATGTGTCTGTACAGAACATAACGCACACCGTGCAGTTTGATTTGGCAATATATTATACATTTCACATAATCTTGCTAATACAGGAATAAAGGGATCGAAGCAAACTTTACCTGACCTGTGTTCTGATTGGATGAACTAGGGGATAGGACAAACGACCAGAGGGCATCATGGGGGGATTACACTCAGGTGTGTTGTGTGCGCCCGGGGTAACATCTGCCAAAGCTTTGCCTGTTTGTGTGTGCGTCGGCATCTTCCCGCCTGTACGTGCGTTTAGCCCTCTCAGTCCTCTCCCTACTGATGTCTAGAACAGACTAAATGAGCAATAATCTGCACACATCCCTCCAGATGTCCCAGTGAATTTCCTGTGGCTTAAGGCGCCAGCTGAGCTCTTTGAAAGTTTTGATAACTTCTGCAAATGTGATTGAACCTCTGCTTGTTCAGGAATGTGGTGCAGGACACAATGCGCTTACTCCTATTTCCTCTTAAAGAGATGAAAAAAGAAGGCATGTGCTCGGCTCCGGTGCCAGCGCACCTTTTCGTACAATGTAGCCGTTAGCTCTTTTTAAAAGGAATTTGACTGAGGGATGTTAAATGTATGGTGTGGTTTTGAAATATACTGTGATATTCAGCATCTCTAAAATTGTTATTATAAGTTGAATATCAGCAATATTGTTGTATGATACAAATGTCTATCTGTCCATCTCTTTTTCTTTAGATCTTTTGAAACCAGCTGGGAGACTTCAGATTTTTTTTTAAGTCAACTATTGAGTGGCGAAAGTCGAGTTGACTAGTATCTGATGACGTCACTAATAAAAGCACAGTAGAAAGTAATGCTTTGCAACAATGACATTTAGATTCTTGGCCTGGACGCACATAGTAGTGTCTCATACAAAGGAAGCTACAGAGGCTTTTCTGCAAGATTACTGAAGCCACTTCTAATATGCTTTACCATAACTTCCATCTCTTGCATGGTGCATTCACTGACATCAAGGATAAAATAAACAAAATAACACGCTCTGCAACCACAGTCACAATGTAAACGAATAGAACACAAAACATTTGAATATAATCACACAAGGTTATCAATACTGTGTGCTGCAGATAAGCTGCATAAATTGTCACCGTCAATAGCATTTAATAGTACTGTTGTCAGATAAAATAATATAGCCGAGATTTAAAAAGCCTCCTTCCTGTACGGTAGCTAAAGGTCTACTTACATATCAATACTTCTGATACCAGGTCTTTATGCTTTAAAATTGATTTTCAAATCAAAATATCGATACTTTCAATACTTCAGTCCTTGGAGGTTATGTTGGAACAAAGTGGAAAGTAACCAAATTACTGACAACACACCTTGTAAAACACATCAGGTTAAACCACAACACAGAAGAGGAGAGCACAGTGTCACAATTAAGATGCAAGTTTTCATTTTATAGTAGTTCTTACGTAACAATTTATGTCAGTGGTTTGATTATTTTACTCATTCCCTTTGTTAGTGTTTGAAGCAGCATTTTCACATTTTTTTGTATGATTGGTTACATTTCTTGTATTAGCTGGCTATATAGTAAATGACGCAACTACCTGAAATACATGCTACTTCCAAGTTTAAAATAACTAAATAAATTACTCCGATGTCTTATATTCTTTGCAAAGCTATGGTTTGAAATACGCTACTTTTTTTTTTTTTTTTTTAGGTTTACCAGACACATTAGAGTGTATTTACACAAAGGACCGGATCGGTATCGCCAGCGTAAATTGTAATCGTTATCGGATCGGAGAGGAAATCCGTGGTATCGAACATCACTGCAGTCTCTCTCTGTTACGTTTGGTTAATTGGCCGCTGTGGAGGATTAAGATCGTTCCTCTGCTAGCTTTAGCGGATGACTTCTCACATGAGTGTGCATTGTAGTAGGCTAGTACTTCAGCTGTATTTCTATTTGTACTTACTTACGGAAATAGTCTTCATCTTTAGTTAAGTATTTCCACACACGTGGGGGAGTTTGCTGCAACTACTCACTGGGCTCCTCACCTGTCTTCTCCGAGGCGTCCATGCTGTTGTCATTGTCACGTGATTGGGGACAAGCCGACACGTTACTATAAACGTCATGGCGCACCAGTAAATCAACTAAAGGACTAGTCCACTAGTCGTCTGTACAAACCCCAGTACCAACTACACAGTGCTTACTGTCTATATTTGATATAAGATAGTTTGGGCTCAATTTTTTGATTATGATCATTTTTGAAATCAACCAAACATTGTCAGTTACCACAGAGGAAGACAGTAAATTAGAACAGAGCTTTATTCCCCATCACCTGTCAATCAACGTTACTGCAAGGCCCTCAGTACACACCAGCAACCAAAGGCAAGCTGAGGCACATGTAAAGTGTCATGAATATTTGATAATAAGGTCCTGCCAATCAGACTAACATTACTTCAGTTCATTGACAAACTCCTGCATTTTGAAAAAAAAAAAATGTAGAAACCCAATAATGGCCACGAATGAAAGGAATATCAGGAAAGGAACCTCACGCACAGGCAAAGAGAGATAACATGTTAGGATAGTATGGAGTTTCTCTCTGGGAAAGGTAACAAGAGGAATTTTTAAATTACATGTGTAGGCAACACTGAACAATAAGAACAGCAGGCAGAAAAAAAAGCCTAACCCTGTTAAGTATGAGGCAGCCAGGTAATGACAATGTATTTGTGCATTTCAGCATCCTGGAATCTCCGGCTTGACGGGGAAGGAAGAAATATAATTTTTGTGGTTGCCATGGATACCCGCTTGCGAGGGGTTTTTGCTGCGAGTCTCGACTCCTCCAGGAGATCAGTGAACCGCGTGTGTCAACCAGCATTAACCTGCTCGGTCCAACAGATGCACAGAGACACACAAGCACAAGAAAGAATAATAAACACACTCAAACCTTTCTCATCTCAGCATACAGTGCAGTACAAACTGAGCTGCACCTACTAAACACACAAACACACAACTGCGAGCGGAGCTGCACATTGTCAGAGCTGATAGGCTCTTGAGTGAACACGTAGCGCTAACCTAAAAAAAACAAAAAAACAAAAAACAAAACGTAATGCTGTTCTGTTGTACTACATGAGGTGTGAGCCTCCGGTGTGGAGCTGGTGCGTGTGTGGCTCTGTATGCGGTGCAGTTTGTTTGCTTTGCATTTGTGTAGTGCTTCTAATAATTATCATCTGTCATGTCTTAATATTGTGTAATTTCTTGTGAAGGTCCAGTGATGAGTCCTCATCCTCATCCAGCCAATTCATGTGTGATATTTTAGCTTAACAGGTAGAGCATTAGGCCTGCGTGAGAGGATTGTTCCAACAGGGACCTTGTCAAGTAAATTATGCATTTATATTCTTGTAGCACACACACCAAATGAATATGTATGCATGCTATAACTGACCCTATTAGAGCGGGGCTAAGTATAGTGTGGCATAATATACAAAACACAGCCTGAGCCTCTTGGTCTGAGCCTCGTGTTATTATATGGTCCCTTTTTTTCACATGATTTCAACTAAATCCCAGAAATAAAACCAATTTTTTGTAATCACTGGTTACCCAAGAATAAGACTTTTGTGGTTTGGCCAAAGTGCAATACCCTGCACTGCGAAGTGATGCCAGATTGTTTAATAACTAGACTTAAGATTTTCTTAAATTCCAGCTAAGAATCACCATTTCCATATGCTTTGTTTTCATGCTCTGCACAAACACGCCAGAGTTTTCTCTTTAGGGCCCCAAACTGACACTCTGGGCTTGTTGTCAAGTATTATGTTCTCAAGTGTTTGTGCTTGTCTGCTGCGCCAAGCTGCTGGAGTCCTCTCTACCCTGTCCACAAAGGCCTCCGCAACGTTCAGCAGTCGTATCTCTCGTTTGTCTATCTGGGAGCCCGGCGTGTTTTCCCTCAAAGTCAAATTAAAAAGGTATGCCAGAAAAGAGAGCGTATCTGCAATTCAGAACACATTTTTCTATCAGACAGGAGATATATTGCCGACTAAGTATTGTCAGATGTTGGCAAATTCCACATATTTTTCATATCCGGCCCCCTGAAACTTGGGGCCGCTTCAAGACTCAAGGCACATCATCGACAAAGACTCTGTTTGACCCTAGAAGCGCAGGCAGAAATGAACCAAATATTCAGTCTGTTTTGTGCGAAAATATTTTCCCTGATCTAAATGCAATATCACCGGCCATAAATCATTTAGGAATTCATTTGGAAATCATTTGAAAAACACATTTATTTGGGGGGGGTGTTCATCAATAAACGTGGCTCCTGTGGAAAGTTTTATTTATATATTCATGCATTCAGTAGATTCAGTTATTCATGTATTCACTCATTCACAAGGCCCAGTCAGCGGCTACGTGTCTGGCTCTGTGTGTGTGTGTGCGCGCGTGCATGCATATGTGTGTGTGCGCGCGCGTGTTTGTGTGTGACCTGCGGCACGGCCCTGCTGCGCTGCGGGCTAGTGCTGTTCCCCAGGGGGCTCTCATCTTTTACTGAGCCCTGACAGAAGATGGAGGCTGGGAGAGGGGTCCGCTGCATTAAAAAGCCTTTACCTAGCTCTGATTTATCACCCCTGCCTCGCTCACACACACACACACACACACACACACAAGCCCGCTTGCCAACCCCACGCCATCTCGCCATTCCTCGCTCAACTCTACACTCTATCAAACGCACAGACACACAGATGAGCGCACGCGCACGCTATCGCTTGCGCATGGAAGTCAAACGGACACACATTCACACACCATCAGACACACACTCATTCCATCATAAGATGGCTGCCTTGGAGGAAAAGTGTGGGTACAAGGCGCCGCACTGCACCGCAGTGGTGATTTTGCATTTTAATGGTACCCCCTCCTCTCCTCCCTCCACCCCTCCACCCCCCGCTCTCCTCTCGGTTGGTAATTCTGGTGAGTCGCATGCGGGCAGGCGGCAAGCCGCCAGCCACCTTGCCGCAGAAAGACAGAGTGACACAATTACAGGACAGCATTTCCTGGATACGTCACCTGCAAACGGCAGCATTTGAATGTGACTGCCACTGAGGAGGCGGCGGAGGGGAGTGGGGAGCGATAGGTGTTTGTTTGCGCGCGAACCGCAGAGTGGGGGCGAAGGAGATTGTCATTGCGCCACAAAAAGCACCAGAGAGCCCCTAAAGGACAGCCAACACAAGTACACACTCATAATGCACCTTTAATTGGCCATCAAGGTGCCCACACAAATATTTTTTTTATTTTTATTTTTTTTTAAAAAAGGCCACATTCGTGCATCCAAAACTGAGAACTGGACAGGGGTGGCGTCTTATTCATTTGCAACAAACTCAAAGACATACAAGCGCTCATGCGAAGCGGTTAACATCACACACAAAGAAGAACACAACACTTTGTCCTTGAGAGGGTCCGAGACTTGGTAATCATATTCATTCATTCATTCATACATATGGGTGGAATACATTTGCTCCATCTCTCCGCTCGAGTTATTGCATGAGCGCTGATAAAAACTTGGGACAAAAAAAAAGAGAAAAGAAAAGGGAGGAAAAAAAGACACAGGGAATGAATATAATCTCTGAATAAAAGCCTCTCTCTTCAATACACATTAACATGAGCTGACCGCACAAGATGAAGTTATGGGTTTAGCATTTACTGATTTCTGTGGTTCACGTTCAACCTTTGTTTGTTCGTGGCACCAGGTGATCTCTTTTATTTGGACACAGTTTTTTCTTTACTCAGTATTCGTGTTAAATTGCTAAACACAGATGATCAAAAAGCCCTAGCTGACCTGCTATGTATTTTTTTTCTTGCATTTTCATGCATTTGTCTGTGCACCTGATCTTGCCCCAATGTATATCATTATCCATGCCACAACTCACGATGAGTAAATCTGGTGCGTTTGATGCGTGACGCGACGCCGGAGGACGCAGGATCTCTGAGGAGGGCGCCAATCAGAGTGGTGCGTGAAATATTTTAGGGGAAAGCCGCGAAGAGGTCAAGCGGACAGAGCTCGGACGTATTGGTGAAAGAGAAGTCCCTTTCATTTTAAGTCTTGTTAAATGCTTGAAAGTGACTCGTATGGCTTGTGTGCACGCGTGGAGCATCCAAGCATTCGAGGGTCCGTGGTGCCAAATTTAAACCAGACACAGCCATCGCTAGATCAGAGTCTGGACTAAGAGCACAAGCTCCTCCATCATTTTGGGAGCGCGTGTCTGGTACTACATGCATGCATCTGTGGCAGAAGAAGGGGAGGAGGAGGAGGAGGAGGAGGAGGAGAAGGAGGGAGGGGCAGAGATGGCTGGTAATGGAATAATTTCTCATTTCTTGTAATAGAGGTAGCAAACAAATGATAATAATAACACTGCTCAGGCTGAAAATGGGAATAAATCCTTTGTTTAACTATTACGAATTTTCAAAATAAGGCAATTTTCAAAACAGGGTGAAACGCAAACACGCTGTGGCACCGATGAGACCGTTTTTGTCTTTTCACACTTGCGTTTCAAAGACTCACGGCGGATATGTTCACGATCACAGATGCCACCACCGGTCTCTAGTTTACAGTAAGATGATGAGGATGTGTGTGTGTGTGTGTGTGTGTGTGTGTGTGTGTGTGTGTGTGTGTGTGTGTGTGTGTGTGTGCGTGCAGGGATGCGCCTGATTTACTGGACATATGAAGCCATTTGTTTTTAAAAGCAGTAACGTTTACCTACTAATCTGCGTGATTGCGAGCGTGCGCAGTCGTAAGGGTAAGACTTGCTGCAGCTGTTGCCTCCGAAACCATAATTCATTGTTGGTCATGCTACAATCTAGATTACATCTCTTGCAGCTTAAAAGTATATTTCCCCATAAACAGCAATCTACAGCTCATAAAAATTCATTCTGCTTCAGCATAAACAATCCCCTTGTCCTCTCACCCCTGCACATGTGTGTGTATATGTGTGTGTGTGTGTGTGTGTACGCGCGCGTGTATTGTGTGTATACATGTATTTGCCCATATGGGATAAACAATCCCCCATACTCCCGTCAGGAGCACAGAGTGATCCATCAGTTTCTCCACGGAAAACCAATTTCACTGGAGATGTTCAGTTTTTCCCAGACACACACTGCCTATCGTTGCACGGGGAGAGGAAAGGGGGAAAAGAGAGGAGGACACACACATATATACACACGGTGCAGGGGGAGATAAAGAAAGAGGGGAGAGAATGGCAAGGGAACGGAGCAGAGAGGGAGACACAAGGCAAAATTGAAAGGGAAGGATCGGCGGAATAAGACGAAATGAGAAAGGCCCCGACTAGTTGCGTTTAATAGGACACACTGTTCTCTGCCGTCTCATCAGCTCAATACAGTACCTAAAAACCACTCAGCTGTTGCCTTACACACCACATGTAGTGGGAGTTAACACCAGGCGCCTGTCAAACGGGCGTCCTGCGACTGCTTCAAAGAAATCCGACTTTCAGTCTCTAAACGTTGGTGTTGCGAGAAAAAAAAAAAAAAAAAGAAAAAAGAGGAGAGAAAATAAAGAAACTCCTCTCTTTTTTTACCGTTAAATCTTGAATTATGAGTGAGGCATGCTGCGGCGGCCCAGCTTTTGCCTGTGTCGAAGCGGGCAGATGACAGCATAATTACAGAGACTCATCTCATGACACGTGATTAAACAAACAATGCATGTCGTCTCCTGCTAAGGCACCCCCCCCCCCCCTCTTTTTTTTTTTTTTCTGCCGTCTTTTGTTTTCATGCATGTGTTTGCCGAGAGAGAAAAGAGACGGGGCGGCGGCGGCGAGCGCGTGTGCGCAGACACGGTCAGACAGGCGCATTGCACGCAGGCAAACGCGAAACGGACAACAGGCTAATGCATCTTTGTCGTAATGGGCCTAAGTTAGAACAAGATGAGAAAGGCCTTCATTTTAGAGGAGCTGCATTGCTACTAATGACTAGAGGGCCTCCAACTGCCATCTCAGCCTATTATAACTTGAAGATGGCTTTTCTGTGTTTTTTAAAGATGAATGCAAATTAAAAAGCATTAGGCTACATTCATCTGCGGTCTTTGGCATATAGGCCACTTTTGGTCCGAGGGCCACTTAAGGCTGCATTATTTCTTCAAATGACCTTGAAATCAAAGAAGGAGCAAGTTTTAATGATTAAGAGGGCCTCATAAAGACTCGAAAGGAAAAGCAACACAGGGTCTCATTAAAAATTTCATTTAAACATTAAAAAAGCTTTTTGTTACAAATGCCCCTGCCAGGATGGAGAGCTCATGCACAAAGAAGACCTTAATAATGCCCAGCATCTGAGTCAATTCGACGTCGACGCATCTCCTCGTGCGGTTCTATAAATAACAGGGCTTGTTGGCTGTTTTATAATTTTCTCGTCGAGACCCGGGCCGGGGCGCGTGATGAACAACGAGCCGCGGAGCGCCGTGATTTGGAGCGGGGCCAGTGAATGACCTGGGGAATGCATAGTGTCACTTTATATTTAGCTTCCATTTCCTCACCGCCCGCTCGTCCACGGCGCATGGTATGATTTCAGCGCGTGCAAGTATATATATATGTGTGTGTGTGTGTGTGTGTGAACAAAAAGTGAGACATATCCCATCGCCCCCTAAAATTCCTTCATTCCCTCCTCCATTGCTCCCTTATTTCCCCAACGACTCTGCGTGCCTTGTAAAAACCTTAGTCTGGCGGCTCTGCGCCCTTTAAAATGTAAAGTAATATTATACCAAGTCTGACACGATGATCTCTGTAGCCGTGGTATTGTTTCAGGGGTCCAATGAATGTAAAGAAAGCTGTCTAGATTTCACTCAGTGTGTGTGTGTGTGTGTGCCAAAATGTTCAAATTAGGTCTTGTTTTCACTCCGAGGGAGAACGCGTAAGGAGCTGATGAGAGAACTGTAACGCTGTTTGTTTGTTACAGGTGTTCGTGCCGAAAAAAAAAAAAGCAAAACGTGTCACATATTTTTCAGTTTTTGGCACGTCAGCCAGCCCCTCCATAACTTCACCTCTCATGTGTTTAGTTATTTACAGCCCCGACAACAGAAAGCCTTGAACTGCTCGGCAAACTACACAGCACCCTTTGTGTCACAGGCAAAACAGGAAATCAGGCTTTTGTCCGCACGCGATGGCATCAAAAAACACCTTGTTTCATCTGTCTTAAGCAATCCCATCTTGACGCCTTCACACGTCCCCATGTGGGGCTGCGCCGCTCCTCAGAACAGATTGGGAAACAGCACGATCTGCCGGGGAAGTCCCAGCGGGCTGCCATAACATGCTCGTTTGCAGACGTACCTCAGTTGCACTGAGCCCATGTTTGATTTCTCTGAGGTCGCCCCTCCTTTCTCTTCCTCTCCTGCTCTCACTCTCACTTTACTCCCATCACTTGCTCATTTCGCTGTCTATATCCCCTACTTTCCTGCTCTCTTTCCCTCTCCCTCGCTCCGTCCCCGAAACTCAAGTCTCTGTCAACCTGTTGGCCTGTCTGTCTGCGTCTCTTTTTCCCCCCGTTTCCTCCCGGGCCTCCCTCCCTCCCTCCCTCCTCGTCCTCACACCTCTTCCTCATCCTCTCTCGCTTCAAAATACGTGTTAGTTGGCTGTGTGTCTTGTAGAAATGCCAGCAATGATTGTATCCTTCATCCACAATGCAATAATAAGGCAGGTGTACTCCTGCCCCCTTCATTTTCCTCACCTTCTTTCTTTCCTTTTGTACCTCAGAAATGAGGTATTGCAGCAGTAAACACTAAAGGCAGGAAGGCCAAAAGAAAGGTACACAGAAAAAAGATTAGATTGCCTTTTTCATATGTTAGTTTGTGTGTGGCTTTTGTTGACACCTGGCTAAGTCCAGAGCTGTTAATGTGTGTTACTCACGTTAAAAAAATAATAAAATAAAAAAATGCACCACGGCAAGAATTGTCGCCCTTTGTTGCCTATTTCTCTGTCCTCGTCCCCGCTGCAGTCTGTACAAACAATATTTATATCCTCATTTACTAAAAAAATCACCCCCCTACTCCCTCCTGCGGGTAAAACGTTGCAAAGTTTTGCAGAATCAGTCGTTGGATATGAAGAAAAAGTTTCATTACACCTGTTACCGGGAAAACAACAGGTTCTGTTTTGGGTGCATATACCCCCAAAAACAGCTCGCAATAAATAATAACATTTCATGTTGAGTATTTGTGCACGGGGGACAATGGTTTCCTGATTTCTCAGGTGGAATCCTTTGGTGGATGAATCGCAGGTGTAGGACATATTGCGTGGTGGATGGAACCCAGGTGCCGGGAGTTATTTCCAGTCTGCGCCGTTAATCACTAACCTGACGCTGAAATATGGCTTACATTTTAGTGGTTTTAAAATAGAGTTCCCTTGACTGCATATACTTAGGTAGGGAAATAATAATAATAAGGGCGAGATAAAGTCAAGAGACTGCGAGGATGTTTCATATGCTGCGAAATGTGCTCTGTTTTATCAGCAAATCTGGGCTCAAAGTCTACAGCATAATAGGAACTAAAAAGGATCTAATGCTGTCTGCCTGATAATAATTTGACAGTTTCAATTCCTGCGCGACAATCAGGGCTTTGATGTGAGGGGCTGATTTATTAACTTAACTTAAGCACAAATTTCTTTTTTTTTTCCACTTTCAACAGAGGCTGACTTTTTCTTTTTTTTTTTGCGTGCACTCATGTAGTTGCACTAAATTGAACGGATGCACGAGAGGGTGAATGACATCGTCCCGAAACATCGCCCTGTGTTCCGTCACTTGTTTTGTGCGGTGATCCCTCGAAGCGTCAGAATGTCACAAAGGTTTACATCAGAAACAGACTGTCTAAATGTCTGATTATAAGCTGTTTATCCTCGTTAAACGATGACAACATAGTAACGCCAATGCGCGAGTGGCCTCAGATGTGATGCTGGTCAATATCTATTGACAGACAAATCATTGTTGTTGTTCTTTCGGTTCGTCATTGTCCAGGCCCAATGCATGAGGGGCTAAACCGGGAGTGAATGTGATTGGATTTTCAGTCTCCATCATTAAATTCCCATGCGGGGAATACTAATTCCAGTATTTAGTGCGGTGATGCTAGGGCTTGCTTTCATCTTAAACTGATTCCAGTCTAATTAGATTGGGCATGTGGGGGGTGGTGGATGTATCCGTCTGGACTAATCCCTGCCTCTCTGTCCCAAACATTGTATTATCCAGAGAAAATCCATTGGCTGCAGGCTATTCAAAGCCAGATCTGCCTCCACTGCAGCCTCTGTACTGTATCATCTGGAAAGCTGTGGCTAGAAGGGTGCACTGTGCAGTGAGGGTGGAACCTAATGGTCATGAGTGATGTATGGGTTGCAGAAAACGCCATTTAGAATTTACAGTAAACCTTTTATCGCGTATTCAGGGCAAGACCGCTTGCTACTGTGGCCTCTTTAGCGAAGCTGCGTCCAAACTACCAAGAACCGCTCCTCCATTCAGCGGGCCTTTTCATTCTGGCGCGGCGCAGTTAGGTAGTCAGATTGGGTGGCCGCATCAAAATTTAGTTTTAAAGGTTTCATCTTTTGTTTGGCGGCATATAAAGAGGAAACAATTGTGTACACCCACAGTGGCACACACAGACACGCTACTGTGCGCAGATCAGCCTGTCATCCTGCTTGTGAATTACTGGCAGACCACAGTGAAAACACTGTGTAAAGAGGTCCTTCTTCTAGGCGCTGAGAAGGCCAGAAAAATGAAAGGCCTTCAGCCATTGTTCTCCACAAAGGTCAAACGCAATTCAATCCCATAATATGGAGGGGGGGTGGATGTGGGGGGGCGGCGGGGTGGTGGTGGAGGGGGGCTAACTCGGCAACCGCCTGTGCTTTAAGGGTGAGCAACAGGAAAAAGCCATTCAGCAGAACAGTTGCACCCTGTGAGCTGAGCACATTCGTCAAGGGCGAGGGGTGAAGTCAGAAGTGGTGGGGTGGGGGTCCGGGGAAGGGAGGGGAGGGGAGGGGGCGCTGTTTTCGAAGGCTTCCGCATGCCGCGGCTGTTTCGACGCACGCTGAAGTGCGCGGCGCGAAACAATAGAGGCCGCGACTGATTCTGAGTGAAAAGATCCTCACCCCCCCCCCGCCCACTTTCATTTTTTCTTTTTTTTTTCTTTTTGCCGTCCTTGTGAAATTTCATTAGGTGGATTTAACAACTTGTGAATGTCGGCTTTCTCCGTGACCCTGACACTGGTGGCAGGCACGTCTCGCTGGCAGAGTGTAATATATTGTGTTGAGGTGTTCTTGAGGTGCAATTTTTAATGTGACAGCGTCTGTTGACCGCAGATCTAAAGAGTCAGCCCTCTTGTCTCCATTTGGCTTCTTAATAGAATTTTAAAAGCAGTATACAGTCGGAGGCACAAAAACAGTTTCTCATCTATCCGTCTGTCTGTCTGTCATAGCACATCTGATAATCTATAGATGTGATTTATTACGGCGGACTTTTCCCTTAACACTGTGTGGATTCTATGGCAGCACCTGATCAGATCCAGATTAGTGGACACTTCCAAACATAATCCCCGGCATCTGCTTAGAGTCAGATTACCACAAATAGCATAATGACAGGAAAGGCTCATTATATGATTTAGATTTTTTTTTTGGCATATCAGTTACTGGAATGGCAACTGCTAGTGGGATGTTTAGGGAATTTTAGAAAAAAGGATGCATCTCAATTGAATGGGAAAGCTATATTAAAAACCCCGTGTGTGTTAAATTTCAGTCTAAAATACTACTCTCATGTACATTCAAAATAGATTTGTAATATAATGCACCACTCTACACAAAACATATATACATCACGGCATAATGTGAGATTAAAAAGAGCATTTGCATCGTCAGACACATCAAAAGTGTCTGACGGCGAAGCGTTTGACCTAAATCTAAAAAAGCCGCGTGAGATGCAATTTAATGAAACTTGAGGAAGGACGTGAAGCTCACAAAGCGCAAAGCGAAATGAACGATATTCGATGAGACCCAAGTGGTTTGCAGATACAGTTTTTAATGTATCACAACAATGAGCAACAAACATACTTGATGAACTATTTCCAGAAGTTGTTCAAATACCATCTACAATAAACGTCATTTCAACTATGACAACAGGTCTGTGACAAAATAAAAAAAAAGGTTTCAAAACCATGTTATTACCGTGATACGGTACAGTTGAGACCTCAAACAGTACAGTAACAAAAACTAATGCGACTACTCTCTATATATAAAACATCAATAACATTTTTGGTTTAGTTTATTTAAAGTTCTAGCCATAGGGGCTTCTTCTTATTAAAACCTCAGGGTGCATTTCCTATGTAACCCAGATGTTGAAGAGTACATATTGTGTAGGATATGATTGCGCCATGAAAATCCCTTTGACATCCAGAAGAACAATTCCAATTTCAACCTTTTGAAGGCTGTCCCCATAAACATGACACAATCCATCCATTTTTTTTTTTTAAAAAGTTCTTTTTTTTTTCTTTTTGGCTGCTGTGCAGTTGCAATATCTATGTACAGTTATATTGTTGGACCATCCTTTTTGTTGGTTTGTTAGCTTTTACCAGTCCTTGGTGTGGAAAGCGTCCTGTCTGATGCTAACATCTTAGCACATGATGCTAGCTGACAGTTCAGTCTTATGATGCTGAGCCACAGAGTGGGGAAAGGCAAAAAGCCAGAGTTGTGAAAGCCTTTGGAATCAGGACAGTCGCTCATGTTTGTACAATGGCAGAATTGCACCTTGGGAGGCCAGGATGTCTCTTATGAAACACAATCGAAAAGTGTCTTCAGGAATAAAGTAAATGTAAAATACTAAAAATCCAAATAATGACATTTAAAAAGCTCACACAGAAAATTAAAAACTGACATTTTGCCTTAAAACTTTGGAAAAAAAAAACACCTTTACAATAATAAAACATAAGAGGAAATGTTATTTGATTTCATCGTTTGAAACAATAACTAAGCATGATTTGATTTAACCTGTCAAACAGTTGCATTACATGCTACTTGCTCATCTCAGAATAGGAAATACCAAAAGCAATACATTTTTGCATTTCTTCATATTAATAAATTTGTACCATGCACAGCCAACTACGAATATGTACAACAGCTTAGCTTTCTTTGTTCACAAGCCTTTTTCTTTCATACAAATAGCCTTCTGTTACTTTGGAATGAATCACACTGGTTACCAAACTAGAAAGTGATTCGTAAAAAATTGAACACCCTTTGACAGCTTTCACATTCTTAGTTCCACAGCAAAATAACATAAGAAAACAAAAATAGCAAAGCAAAGCAATTAATGGATCAGTATTTTGTCTGGTTGAAAGTCGAGAGAATTTATGGCAAGCAAATTAACATTACACAGTAGCAGCAAAATGTTGTAAGGTAATACTTTGCAATGTCTGAAATCACTAAATGTGAAAGAATTCAAATGTTGACTTTGACTGTAGATCATCAGAAGTGCCCAGAGAACTGATGGGAGGACGTTAACCTATGCACTAAATGGCTGCGTATAGGTGTAACACTGTTTTAAATCCTACAAGTACATGAGAATGTTTTAATATACAACACAAATGCTGTTGTCCCCCTTTTAAAGCAGCGTATTTGCAAATGTATAGCAAATGACCATAACGTTTTTTTTTTTTTTTGTCTTTTTTTTTGTTAACATTGTGACCAACTTGTACCTTAACAGTTTCAAGTATACAGTACTGCTTTCATGGATGCACCAATTGTTAAATAGGTCTCTAGATTGTTAGGCATCAATCCTGTAACAAATATGGACCAATATGCTGCTGCAATAGACACAAATAATAATTATAACACAAACATACATACATACAAACAGAAAAAAATTCTATTAAATTAACAAATGGCCTACTCAAATAATAAAAAGACAAATAAAAACAAAATAAGTGCACTATAGTCCAGACACAAGCAGGTACCGTAACAGTACAGCAATTCACAAATGAAAAATGTTATATTCACATAATCCGAGAGAGTCTATCAAAACTAGAGTTATTACCTCTTCAGAAAAGGGTGTGAGCAGAGGTAAAAGTGAGAAGGTAAGAGTTGGCACAGATTAGTATATACTACAAGAAAAAAAGGGGGGTGGGGTGGGAAATAGATACAGCTTGTTGTAATACAAACTGGCAAACACAGGGGCATCATACACATTTACTTCACCATTCTAAATTCCCTCAGTGGCAAAACCATACTGTCTTTGTAGGGCAAAACTAAAAGGATATGCACATTGTCCATTGTAACAGTAATATTGTCTCTTGGTACTCTATACACATCAAGGAAATGCGTCCGATAAAGCTTGACATGTTTTGGTTATAAGCCAAGTGTACCCAGGCTTGTTGCTGCTTTAACAAATGAGAAATGTTATGTTCTGACCTGAGAATTTAAAGCTACTGAATTACACCTATCTAAACTAAGAGAGATTCTCTTTGAGGGTTCTGGATCGTCATCCCATACAGTACATGCTAGCATTTGGAAAACAATCCAGCTGAGGTGCAATTTGCTATCGTGAGAGTTTTTGGCTTGAAACAAGCTCCCAATGGGAGCCTGTGGGATTTTTTCCTACTCCTTGTTTTTGTATACAATATAAGCTCAGTCAAGCATCTGCAACAGTTCTGTCCATAACAAAAATCAATCAATATCTTGCCAGCATATCAATATGGGAAAAACAATCCTGAGTCAATCATTTGGTACTGTAATTTTTTGGGTTAAGAGAAACTTTGGAACTGCAGTTTAAAAAGTCTTATTTTTTTCTTTAAGCAAGGGATCCTTTTGTCACTCCTACACACTGAACATATCCATTCTGATACTACTGAAGCTCGCGTCTAGGCCAGAGGCCGGCTTAGCCTTGACTTCCAACGCATTATCTAAGTCATCCAGCTTCTGGCTTAGCTCATTGTCAGACTCATCTGAACAACTCTCGGTGGGTAGTGAGGTTGGAACCCCTGAGGTGCTGCAGGAAGTTGAGGTAACCGTTGAAGGTGAGGAGAGGGGGGGAGGAGGAGAGGCAGACGGGGAGGAGGAAGCAGCTTTCCGGGCTGTGGTGGCCTGGAACAGGACATTTGGCCAGGACTTCATGGACAAGCGAGAGAGATGAGGAAAGGTGTTATTAGAAGAAGCTGCAGACTGCGAGGTAGATGTGGTGTTAGGAGTAGGGGAGCAGACAGAGTGAGGTAATAATCTAGTATGCTCTTTGGCATTTCTCATTGCTTGTTTGATTGTTTTCTCTTTGTGCAAGCTCGACTGAAGGTGTTGGCCAAGTGCTTCATTCCCGTTAACAACCACATTGCAGGCAACACAAGTGTAGTTGCTCACTGCCTTTCGAAGCACTGTCTCTTGCGGGTCAGTAAAAGGATGTCCGAAGTAACAGAAGGACTTCTGATGACGCACCACTGAATCTTCGTCAGCAAAAATCATCTGGCACTTCCTGCATATAAACTCATGCTTGACGGACGGTACAATAAAAGCGTCTGGAAAATCCGTGGAACTTTTGGTATCTGTTTTCGGTTCTTCTTTTGTGCTTTCTGTTGAAGAGCCTTTGTTGTTGTCATCCTTAGCATCTATAGCTTCTTTTGGTTTGAAGGAGTTGGTTGTGGTGCTCTGTATGCTCTGGGGTGTCTTTACTGGGGTTGGTTTCTGCTGCTGCTGCTGCTGTTGTTGTTGTTTCTGCTGCTGCTCAAGTTGTTTCTGCTGCTGTTGCTGTTGCTTCTGCAGTGAATCCTGGAGGGACTGCTGGTACTGCTGGTACTGCTGCAGGAGAGCGGTTGGGGAGAGACCAGCCATCGCAGCTTGTGGCACTGCTGCTGGGCCATACGGAAACAGGTTCTCCATTCCACACAGTGGTGGGAAGTAGCCCCCTGCCTGGACCCCTCTAGGAAGCTGGGGAGAGAAGCAGTTGGGAAATCCAGGAAGGAAGTACGGCAGGAACTGGCCCCCAAAGAAAGAGCTGGGATCTCCTGCAGCAAGAGCATTCTGAAGTGCTTGAAGCTGTGTGGCATCCAGTGACGCATCACTTCCTGGTTTCCCTGGAGCTGGACATGGTTTCTCCCTTTTTTTGGTCATGCTGGGGGTGTCAGGGCATGAGCCGCTCTCGTTCTCTCTGTCCTTCACCTTCGCTTGAGGTGGCTTGTCTCCAGGTTTCTTGCTGTCTCTCTCTGAGTCCTTTCCTTGCTGCTCTGTATGGTTTACTGCTGCCAAAGGTGTGGAGGGAACAGGAGGAGGAGGAGGAGGTGGAGGAGGAGGAGGAGGAGTCTGCAGAAGAGTCTTGGTTGGGGTAGTGCTGAGAGACATGGCAGGAGAGGGGGTGGCTGGTGTAGGGAACCCAAGCATGCCAGCACCGGGAGACGCTAAAGCTGAAATACAGTGGTATATAAATATGGAAATATTCAATATTTAAATATTCAACCCAAATCACTTTGGAAATTTGTTTGTATAAGATAAAGATGCTTAGTTTTTCACTGGCTTAATCGTTAAGATTTTGTTATGGATCAAAACTGTCACATGCGCTTTATGATCATTTCAATTTGCCATTATATTATAATATAAATATACCAAACCTACAATAAGGGGAAAAACAAAATCAAACAAAAGGCAAGATATAAATACATTTGTTGTAAAAAATCTCTGAATTAGCAATTAGCAGTTCAACTCTGATGCTGACATTATGCATGCACTAACTCCCAACATTTTTAATTTTAAAATAGTTTTAAAAAATAAGACTTCTGACAAACACCACTGTGATACAGAATAACCAGTAGTATAGTAGAATAAAATAGTGCATGATAAAGCTCAGTTTATAAAGCTTCTAGTCTGTTTCACTTTCTTTTTTCACTGTTTGTCATACTAACTCACCAGGTGTGTTGGGTGGGAAAACAGGAAGTGATGATGGCCCGTTGACCCCAGGAAGTAGCACTGGTGGAAGGCCAGATAACCCTGGGTAGCCTGAGGGTAGGCTGAGGCCATGAAGTGCATTATTGTTGTCCACTGAAGTCTGTTGCTGCTGGCCAGACAGGCTTAGTCCATCACCAGCTTTCTTCATGCGGTCCAGCTCTTGCTGGGCCATCAACTGACGTACAGTGGTTGGTGCTAGGTAGTCCTTTTCTCTATCCACCTGGTTTCCCAGGGTTTCTTGCACTTTGGTGATGTGCTGTTTGGAGAAGATGTGGTCTCGGACAGACATCCGGGCAGTGTACTTTATACCACACAATGTACACTCAGGCCTGGGTCCCTCGGGTGAGCCTTGACTTATCATGAATGGCTTTCCAATGTTAATCTTGAATTTCTTTTCTTTAGCACGGGCATTCTGGAACCACACCTGGACAACACGCTTGGGGAGTCCAATCTCATTGCCCAGCATCTCACACTCTTGCATTGTAGGAGTGCGATAGTCACTAAAACAGGCTTTGAGCACTTTAAGCTGAAGGTTACTCATCTGGGTCCTGAATCTTTTGTGGCCTGGTCTATCCCCACAGTTGCTGCCTTTGCCCGACTTGTTGAAGGGGTTTGCAGACCCAAACGGACTCGGGGAACTGGGATCAGTTAGGCTTGATGATTCACTCCTGTCATTGTTTTCGTCCATTTCATCATCTCTGGAGCTAAAATAAGATTCACAGTCTCTTCCAGAGAAGCTGAGAGAAGGGCTCACCATACTGAATTGGAACCTTTCATTGCCACCGTCAGAATTTGTTGACAGGCAACTTTTGTTGTCACTCATCTTGTCCCCTCCATTGGCAGTGAGGCTCTCAACCTCATTGTTATTACACTCATCTCCAGTTGTAGCATCGCTAATGGCTGTGTTAATTGATGATGTCTCATCGAAGTCCATCTTACTGAGATCATAAGATGAAACTTCTGCTGAATTAATATTAGGCCCTTCAGTTTCATCGCAGTTTTCAGCTTTTAAGGATGAAGGGCTTAAGAAGTTTTTTACCTGTGCCTCAGATGGTTTGACTGGGGTTGAGGATGCAGCAGGCAGCTCATACTCATTTGGCTCAGTCTTGGTAGGCAGCTGTGGGTAGTCAAAAAAATTATACTTATTTGGGCTTTCACCTCTGTCATTGTCTTGATTCATCATTGGGCTTGGTGGCAAGCTAAAACCAGCCTGTTTAGCTTCATGCCAGTGCCTGGATCGTATGTGGCTATCTAGTGCAGATTTAGCCTTGAACAATGCTCTGCAAAAGGGACATTTCTTGTGGGACTGGGAGGGCCCTATAGCCCTGAACTGTCCCTTTCTCTCTCTTGCACGAGTGTTTTGGAACCAAACTTGCACAACTCTCTTTTTCAAGCCAACCTCTCTTGCAATGTGGTCCAACATCTTCCTCGTTGGGTTAGAGTCAAGTAGGTATTTGTCATACAAAATCTCCAATTGTTCTGGTGTGATGGTGGTTCTCAAACGTTTATCTCTATGTTGCTCCTCACTGCTGTTTCCACCATCTTTATCATTAGCGCTTTCCTCCTTGTCATCCAGTTTTCTCTTCATTGCCCCAGAGCCTGCAGCAGAGGTCATACCGGAGCTACCCTGAGAGGGGATTTGGGAGAGACCCCCAGATAAGAGCTGGCTAGCCATTAGGGGGTTATTGGGGTCAAATATCATATACGGCATGTCAATGGGTCTTTCGAGGAACTGAGAGTGAAGGAATTGGTTCTGAGCAGCCAAGAAATGCATGTGTTGGTGCTCTTGCCATAGTTCCATAGTGGGGAATGCAATCTTACATTGGTCACACTGGTACTGAAGCATCTGGTGGGGGAGACTGTTTGTGAGTGAAGAAAGTGCCATGGAGAGTGGACTTGAGGGCACTGCGGCTGCCTGAGGCTGGGAATGGGGTCTTGTCATTTGTGGCTGGGGGGTTTTCTGAGGAGGTGGCTGAGGGGTGCAAGCTTTAGATGGTCTGGGTTCTGGTAGTGACTTTATCACTGGTGATGGGGCAGTCTCATTCTGTTTAGGTTCAGTTTCCAGCGCAGTGTCGGGCTTGGGTGAGGTTTTCCCCATGGTAGTACGTGGAGAGGCCATCACAGGTGAGCTTGAGCCAGAACTGGTGGCAGTTCCTGTTTGGGACTGTTTGGATACATCCAAAAGTCCATGGGGAGTCCTAACTGGACCTTGATCAATATTATCCATGAATTCTTCACAATTGTTGTCCTCATTGCATTCCTCATCTTCATCCTTATAACATTGTTTTTTCTGATGGGTAATAAGGTCAAAGATGCGTGGGAACACAATGTTGCACTTTTTACACTGGTACTGCATGTTGCTGGTTCTTATGTATCGCTCATTTGTCAACTCTTTTTTCTCACTGTCTTTAGCATCTGCCTGGTTCTCATAGCTCTTGCGAGCCTTCTGGCGAGCATTCTGAAACCATACCACAATGACTCGAGTTGGTAAGTTGAGCACAGTGGACAGCTGCTCAATCTCATCATCTTTTGGATAGGCATTAGTGTCAAAGAAATCTTGAAGTACCCGCAACTGGTAATCAGTGAATCTGGTCCTGGAGGATCTCTTGTTCATGGTTGGGTCAGTTCTATAGTATTCATGTGCACTGAGCTGCGACTCCAAGCGAATATCTTCCAATGTGGTAATGGGAGGAATATTAAAATTATAAGGAGAGTCTTTACTTCGCTGCCTTTCTTTGAAAAGAGTGTTACGGAACCAGTGCTTTATGACTTTTTGGGGCAGGCCAGATTTTTCTGACATCTCCTGAATTTGCTCTTCATTGGGGGAATTGTTGATGTCAAAGTTTGCCCTAAGGATTTTCAGTTGGTCATCAGTGATACGGGTGCGTGGTCGCTTAAACTGAGACTGACGGAGGAAATTTGGATCAAGACCCAACTGTTGCTGGCACAGTTGTGTAAGGTCTGTTGAAAGAGAATCCATGGTGGGCAACTGGAGAGCCAGCTGAGGGGGCAGGCCTGGGTGCTGGACAGACTGCATCATTAGAGGTGGGAAAAGGGGAAGATCTAAGGAAACAGGGAGCTGCACTTGGGGTGGTGCAGACGGTGCAGTAGGTGGTGGAGGAGGGGGTGGTGGCTGTGGTGGCTGTGTCTGGTGAGAGGGCTGGTGTGTGGTCTGATGGGAAACAGAAACTGGTGATGGTACTGGAGTTTGGGGCTTGGTCACTGATGTAGAAGGAGGCTGGGGAGCTGTCACAGGGGTTGGAGCAGGAGGAGGCGGAGGTGGTGGAGGTGGCGGCGGAGGTGGTGGCGGAGTCTCAGGTGACGCAGGGTTTATTGGGTAGAGTTTATCGTAGGCCTCTCTGTACTGCTGGGCAAACTTTTCCAGCTCCACATATGGGAAAAATTGACTGTGTACATGTTCCTGGTGGCTTTTTAGAATAAGCATATTGGAAAACAGCTTTCCACACATCCCACACTCAAGTTTGTCTGTATTCATTTCCAATGGTTCAACACCTTCTTTGTTCTTCTTTTGGTTTTTCTGTCTGTTTTCATTGTACTGGATAACCAGCTCAAATCCAAAGTTCTCTAATAGTGCTTTAGCTGCATTACCCCTTGCTCCTGACACAATACGTGGAGGAGGAATCAATGGCTCAGAGAACTTTGACTTTTTGGGGTCTTTGCCATCCTTACTTCCATCACTGAATGCATCACCTCCATTTTCGATCTTTGCTCTGATTTCTTGTTTCTCTAGGTGGTCTTCTGCCTCTTTTGACATCTGTATTTCTGACATGGACACAGTGCTAGACTCAATTTTAGATTTGTTTTGCAATTGCTGGTTTTTCTGTTGCTGAATTTGAGACTGTGTCTGAGAAGCTTGATGCTGTTGCTGCTGCTGAGCCTGTTGCTGGGCCTGAGCCTGCTGTAACTGATGCTGCTGTTGCATCTGCTGCTTCAGGTCTTCTAGGAATGATCCAGTAAGGCCAGGCATGCCAAACGCTGCTGCCGAGTGTAGGGCAAGTTCTGGGCTAAGGTTGAACTCTGCTCCTGGTATGTAAAAGGGGAAGAGGAACTGTGGCTGTTGAAACTGCAACAGTGCTTCTGGTGTCATTGGGAAATGTGGGAAGAAAGCTGGATTCAGGAACTGAGGCTGGAAGAAGGCAGCCTGTTGCTGAAGTTCATGCTGAAGTTGCAGTTGTAGTTGGGCTGAGGACTGTGCTGACTGGTGGCTGCTGGCCTGTGCTGAAACATGTTCAGTAGTTGCTGTTTGTTTTGAGTTGCTGCTGCTGTTAGTATCTTTGGATTCCACAGTGTTTTCTTTGTTAGAAGAAGGTGTTCCACTTCTAGCAGTGTCTGAGTTGCTTGTGTTCCCTTGTGCACTTGGGCTTGGACTTTTTGCAGCTACGGGACCGCTACTACCTGTGATACTGGTGCTGCTGCTGCTGCTGCTGCTGCTCATGTCAGATTTGGCTGTTCTGGCTTTGGTCTGGTGGAGAACTGACCTCATGTGGATTTCAAGTGTTGAGCTTTGGCTGTATGCAACATTGCAAATATTACATTTGAATGGTTTGTTGTCAATGCTGTTGCTTGTCTCCTGGGGAACTGGGCTGGATGCCTCTTGAAGTACCTTCTTCAGTTTATGCAGATGGGAAACTGAATTGTAGTGGACAAGAAGGATGTTCTTCTGGGTGAAGGACTCCTTACATACTGTGCACTTGTATGGTCGAGAAGGGTCCAGAAATTTCTCCATTGTAAAGTTGGGCCCTTTTCTGAATGGCAGGGTCCGTTTTGGTTCTGCTCCCATGTCATCTAGAAGAGAGCTACTGTCACTTCCTGTAGGACTGGGCTTCTCTTCCTGGTCCATTTCATCATCTTTGTCTAAGTCATGTTCAAAGGCCTGAGCTTCCTCCAAGGCCCTGGCCTCGCTCTCAGTGATGTCTCCATTCAGTGGCAGATTTCCAATCAGTTGTTGCACCTCAGCTTCACTAAGTTCAGGGTGTCCATTTTCCAAATGCTTCCTGAGGGCCAGGAATGTCCTGAAGCTACGCTGGCAAAGGCTGCACATAGTGGCCGCTCTGATGGCATGGTACTGAGAATGTATCTGAAGCTTCTGCATTGTCTTAAAGGCTAGGCTGCAGTGGTTGCAACGATATTTGTAGACATGACGGTCAGATACTGAGAGCTGCTGTTGTTGCTGTTGGAGTCTTTGGAGCTCACTGAGATGGTCCTGAAGATTATCAGGAGATTTGCTATCATGTCCTAACCCACTGGCTCTCTTCCAGTCTGGAGCCTCGGAGGCCTCCTTTGGGGGTTTGAGTTCATCACCTTGCAGATCTAATTCATTCTTGTCTTGATTGGTCAACTCTTCCTTTGAAATGTTTCCTATAAGTAGAAAATACAATTTGAAGTACAACACATTGCGTGTTTTATGGTCATACTAATTTACACTATATCCTTACATGTCAGTTAAAGCTTATCACAGAGCAGCAAATTAATATCCGAAAGAAAATACTTTAAGTACCATATTCTGCTTACCTTGAGACTTTCCTGACCCATCAGTAAGAGAGGTAGAGGAATCCAAAGACAGATTTTTTTCTTGTCCAGTTTGTGGATGCATTATATTATTTGTAGTTGCTGTGTCAGGTCCAACAACCTATAGAAACCAAGAGAATGGTCCTTGTCATTACAATTCAATTCAATTAGTCTGCAGTATATATTATAAAATAACTGGAACCATGTCAACTAGTTTCTTGCCTATAAAAGAGTACACCTACTCATCTCAATGCTAATTCTATTTTTTATTGGACAACATTACACAGGAAATGTCAATAAATGTTTCTCTATTTAATGATAAATCAGTCAGTATTACATTTTCCTGAATATACATTGTTATATTCTAATAATTTTTAACATGCAAAGATACAATTTTGTTGACACACACACACACACACACACACACACACACACACACACACACACACACACACACACACACACACACACACACACACAGTGTTAATAATCATTAGTTATACATACAGTGAGAATCAGCTTTTCTACACAGTCAGGAGCCACGCTGTGAAGGTGAGTGAGATGCAGCTGCAGGTGAATCTTGTTGCTCAGGACATCCTGGCACAGCGGACAGCGGATCACTGGCTGCATGGAATGCTGGGACATCACATGGAGCTGCATACGGTTGGCGTCTTTACTGCTGTAGTTGCAATATGGACACTGTTGGACCTAAAAAATAAACAAAAAACACGTGAGTATAATAAATATCTGGTGGGGAAATGGAAATATAATGAGATGATATCCAAGAACACGGACATCCTGAACAATCCAAGAATAAGAATTGCTTCTTGCACTTGATGTAATAAGAGTGGGTATCACTCACTAGTCAGACGCTACTCGTTAAAAACCAACAGGCGTTTCATTAAGACATACATAGGCCGTATTTGCAAATAAATTTGATTTTTTTTTTTTGTATTCTTCACTGTTCACTTACCTCATCCTAACACATTCACCTCTCACCACCAATTGCCATGCTCTACCACAGAACATGTGGTTCAAACATGTTTCATGTAATTCACTTAAGTCTTTCAACTCATGCAATTTTATTAGCAGAAAACATGATTGGCCAGAATTTCTCATCAGGAGATTACAGATGACAAAGGTGTGTACTCTCCCAAGCTACGCCATGTCCTCATTAAAGGGAGTACTCTGAGCATAGCTGCCTCCCTACCACCTGTCTTAATAGAATCCATTTCTGAAATGACTAAGTCCTCCCTCCTTGCAGGGCCCAGAACCAGACGAGCTAATACTTCATAATCTAATTTAAAAACACATATAATTTAAAGAGATGCAAAAAGGGGAACAGGGGCAGGGAGGGAGGCCTACGGCTGGTGCAGGTATTCCACTTAAGAACACAATGGCTGGTCTATTGTACTTGATGCTAAAAAGCTCTGTCAGGAAGGGAATGGTGGGATGCATTTAACCCTTTGTACAAAAGCTGGCGCCAGCAATTGCTAAACGCTTGGCTTAGCAATTCTGCTTCTTACAGTTAAGTATCTTCCCATTAGCTCATCCCACGGTGACAGTGAAGGTTAGATTTCATTAGTACTCATGAAGACAAACTTGCGTCATTACATCATTAGTTATTATTTCTATACACCCAATGACAAATTCTGATGAGTGCCTGAAATATAATACACAAAAACCTCTGTAACGTTGATGGATTTTACATGACAAGATGAAAACAATAACAGGAGCAAGGTTTGAGGATTAGGTAGGAGTAGATAGAATACACCCTCTTTGACTTGGACTTACACCAGTACTATTTTTAAAATTGTTTAGCTAGTGTAACTGGCAGCTTTTTCTGGATATAATATAAACCTTTACCTGGTCATTTGCTGAGGTCTTCCCCTCAGCAGACTTTGGCCTTTTGGGTGGACTTTCAATTTGACGATCTGGCATGAGGGAATGTTTAACCATAGCATTCGGTCCAGTAACCTCTTTAGACATGGCATTCACTCCTGGCAGATGGCAGAGAGAAAGAAAAAAAGGGAGAATGGAGAATGTTAAACGTTAGAAATGAATGCTTTTCATCACCTAATTAGTTTTTACACTTGTATTTGCTTGATCCAACCTTAGACAGATTAATAACAAAAACCTTCACAGAAAAAGTATGATAAAAAATACCAACAAAAGTATACAAAAATGGCAGCTTTGAATGACTGAACTAAATGTTGGCACTGCATCATTATTGCCATACAAACATTAGAGGGAGTAGCATAAACAATCTACCAAATTAATATTCAGTGGGACATAGGTGATGATTTAGAAAATGACACCAACACAACATTAGCATGGACACAAGCATGAATTGTATTATTCACATTCATATACGCTGACGTGTCTCTGCCCTGAGGACATGTAAAATGGGAAAAACTCAGGAAGGCTCATTATCACAGCACGACATACATTAAATGTTATGGTAATATTATACACTTCATTAGTTCATATACATTTCCCCAGCTGCCTCAACAACTCCTGTGTCTGTATAAGATGCTAAATTTTCAAGGCTCGGTCACGGCTGGTGGTACAGTAGCAGCAGCACTGCTTGTGTGAGTCTATTTGTATGTGCGCGTGTAAGCGCGTGTGACGTTAACAGCAGGGCTCAGTGTGGGGAGATCAGCCTCTGGTTGTATTTAGTAAATGCTGCAGCCGCTGATAAATCTTTCATTAGCCTCATCCTAAGATACAGGCCGTGCAGGCCCTGCTATACTCTGCCACTGCAATTTACCCACTCTGCACAACACAAAGACACAACAGCAACTCTCCCTCCCTCCCACCCTCCCTCATTCCCTCCCCCTTCCTTGCTCTCTTCCTCCTTCTCTCCCTAAGCCCCCCCCCCACCACCACCACCACCACCACCACCACCACCACCACCCCCCAGCCCCCATCCCCCAGCCCCCTTACATCCCCTCCCTCGTCTGGTCACTCAAGGCAATATGTGAGCCTCACTCTTGCGAATCAACGCTTCACGCTAGATGCACAAATGGAAAAAAAGGGAAATCAAAGCACTGATACATGGAGAGGGGGTTGAAAAAAAAAACATTTTGTATTTCATATTATTCTGTGGCTCGTGTTTGTATTGGGCGCATATCAATTCCTCCGGCCCGTTCATGCATTTTAATTCTGTTGCATTAAGTAGGCGTTCCACTTATTTTATTTGTAATCCCCTATATCTGGAGCCTGAAATATTGGCCTGTCAAGGAAAGTGACAAGAGAGGGAGGGAGGGAAGAAAGGGAGAAAGAGAGAGAGAGGGGAGAAAAAAACACAAGGGCACAATGTGAATTTCCAAGAACATCCGAGAATTGCTCTGCAGCTCAGACGAGCGAGGTAATCTCGTCTTCCACTGCTTGTGATGGCCCCTGCAGGGATTGTGTGTGTGTGTGTGTGTGTGCATGTGTGCATATATGTGTGTGTGTTACGCGCTTCATATCAGGCCTCTGACACTCCATTGGCCAGATCGGTCCAGGCTGGAAGCACCCGTCAAATCACCTGACCTTTCCAAAGCCTGCGCCCCGCCTCCCATATTTATTATAACCATTTCTAATTTCAACTTTCAATTTTTGCCTCCGTCTTCCAGTCAATTTGCAACTAAATTACATCCCAGCGAAAGGAGATGAGGCGATTGTCGGACAAGAGCCTGCAAACACATTTACAATGCGGCAGGGGAAAGGGCCCACACATCACCATTGATTACTGTCGTGTTGAATGTAAATGTATGTTTGTGTAACGCGCGCACGCGTGTGTGTGTGTGTGTGTGCGTGTGCAAAATGAAGATCTGTCCTTCTGGTTTAGATTTGTCTTTGACCTAGTGCTTTCATCAACACTTATGAAACGCAGACATAGGAGAAAAAAAAAAAAACTGTTGGTTAACCCTGAATTTTGAGAGAGCAGTTCTCTCTATGGCCACTTAGGAGATTTAAATGGCAAGCCCTGCCAATGAATAATAAAATAGGGAGCTGAATCAGATTCAAAAGTATCAAGAATATCTGCCAAGGGTATACCGTAATCACCTGTAAGACACAATGGCTAGTTTGATCCAGACTATAGATTTGTGAAAGAAAAACCAAAATATCTCCCTTGCTGCAGGTTTTAACCAGCTTCTTATCCTTGCCCTCAATAGTCCACAGATTAAATAATTTTAGAGAGTAAATGGGCAAGAGCATGATTGAGAACAAGGAAATAGAAGGCGTCCCTCCTCCCATTCGCTTTTGTTTCTGAGCCTGCACCCCATACTTAATGGCTGTCCTGTTTCCTCTTCCTTCTTGTTCTTTTCCTCCTCCCTCCCTGCGTTCCCTCCGTCCCTTCATCCATATGTGGGTCCCAACAGCTGCAGACTAGTGAAGTGGAGGGGCAGAATAAAAACCTGAAATTGCCCCTACTCCAACTCCCTACCCCCTTTCCGCCAATGACAAATGTCTGCATGGAGCAGGACCTTGCTTGATTAGATAAATCAAAAGGTGATTTATGACACTCAACCCCTTTTGCATTGCAGGGGGAGAGAGCGGCGCACACGCCACCCATCTTTATTTGCAACTGTCAATGGTGTTTAGGGAGCCGCATATACACACACTTATATACACGCAAGTGGGCGCTCAAATGGAGAGGAGGCAGAGAAATGCAGAGAGTGAGGAACAAGAGAGATGACAGAGAGGGGCAGAAACGCCCATAGCTTAGCCTCGGGGTTCCAAATTGTTCCTCGAAAGGCTGAGAGTCCAAGAACACCATCGTAGCTAATGCTTTTGCTGTGGATAGGTTTTAAAATCTGCCCCGTTGTGTCGGAAAAGGGTAAGACATTATGTGCAAACTGACCCAACCAAATCAGATCTTCTCAAAAATGATCACATTGCTGAATCTTAGGGCTTATTTCTTTCTTACTATTACCTCACAGTGCTTGGGAAAGATTTCAAAACAAACTGCGTTCCCGTCTTCTGTCTGGTTTATCATTCTCCTACGATCTGGAAATGAACTCCACTTTTAATTCCACTATTAATTTTATTTCTTGAAAATACAAAAAAAATATATAAATAACACAAGGGGAAAGGCTGGGTGGCTTGGATTTAGTATTCAATTTAGCTGTCCTGAGCCCTGGCAGACTGGCTAAGGTTACGAAGCAGTAAATCTAGAAGGGAGAGCTGGCCAAAGCGGGCCAGGGAGGGCCGGCCAGCGTGATTTACTGGCCTACTGCTCTGAGGTTACGCATTAGGCTGACCCCCGGTCACCTGATAACATTACAGCAACACACTCTGAACCCCAAACTCCCACTGAAGCACTCAGCAGGCCCAGATCTAGCCGGAGGGAGGCACAGAGAGAGATAGACTGGGAAGGAGTGTAATGGAGAGAGGCAGAGACATAGTCAGATGGAGAGACAGTAAGGGGAAAAGAAAGGCTATTAAACAGCAGCTGTCTTGTAGTTTGTGTTTTTTAATGACTAGCCTTCCTTTCTCCTCCATCTCCAGCCTGTGTTCTAATGAGAGATAAATATGAGCATGGCCTTGTCACATTTGACAAATCGCCTGAGATGTTCAACAAGCTGTCATTACACAGAAAACACACATACACACACACACACACGCGCACAGGAACTGCTGCAGGCTTGTAATTAAACATGCTAATATCTTTAATATATTTTAATCTCATCTTAGATAGAGAGAAAAGGAGCACAGCTCTCCTTTCAAGTTGGACAAATTTGCAAGATGCATGCACACGAGAAAAAAAAAAAAATACAGAAAATATTCTGAATATCAACAAGCTAATATGGAATATTTAATTCAGTTCACGTCCGAATTTAGTTTCCCCTTCTCCTCACGATTCAAAATCGTACACAAAAATTAATACATAACATTGGACTGTAGGAACAATGAGTAATTTTCTTTGCTAATTTGAAGCAGGTAGAGATCTGTAATTTCCTTAGGCTGCCTGACAGGCTCATTTCCATGCTGGGGCCTTTGTTTAGTTGGTTATTTATAAGAAGTGGGCCCCTGAGCCATGGCGGCGACATGTGCCATCTACACACGCAGCACAAAGCTATCTGGAAGTAATCCACATCGAGGACATTTGCATGGAAAATGTAACATGGATTATAATTAATCTAAAGTGACATGGGATTAAAAAAGACAATGGAAACGAAGCAAGGGAAACAGCTCTTTCTGTCTTTCCTTGCCCCTCCTACCTCCGTCTCTCTCCATATCTCTCTCTTTCCCTTTTCCCGTCTCTATCTATCTGCCCCTCTTTGTTTAAAAGATCATGGTCTTGGACATGAAGTGCGCAAACACACTGCTCACTTGGCCGCACTGTAATCCCTTCCCTGGAGATCCCCATATGGACACACATACACATATACAGATGTCAAACATTTGAAGCTTGCCTGGGATTTGGGGCTGATGTGGTAGATGCTTAAAAAAAAAAAAAAAAGAAAATCCTCAGAATAACAACAAGCTGACCCACCAAGAGTCCCTTTGCATTTCCTAACATTTGACCTTCCGAAACCTCCTTTAACCTAAAATAATATCATTATATCATTATTCCCATTCCCATGCGATTCTGCTTTATCGCACGGATTTCACTATATTCGAACTACAGCTAAGAATATGTACAAGCACACTATAAAGTAGGAGGGACCTGGACACTCGCTCGGTTTGTATTTTTGCATATGTGCAGTGGTGTTAAATGACGCTGGTGGTAATATGCGGCAGCGAATGCATGGATGGTGGTTCCCCGCCAGTCCGTCAGACAAGCCTGTCAGAGAGATAGAGCTGAAAGATAGATGACTAGCTAAACTAATAGGCCCCAGCCTCACTCAGCTCTCCTTCTGCCTCATTGAGCCTCACATTATGGCGCTAGGTATGGCATGCTAGGAAGAGGAGGTAGGGAGGGAGCTTCAGATGGATAGCGGGTAGTTGGAAGGTGTGTGTGTGTGTGTGTGTGTGTGTGTGTGTGTGTGTGTGTGTGTGTGTGTGTGTGTGTGTGTGTTAGGGTGGGGAGAAAGAGGAGAGACATTAGTAGAGGGAGAAAGAATGAGAACCCCATGCAACGACAGAGGGGGGGGGGGAGGAGGAGAGCGACCCCATGCAATATTCATTCCCAGCCATGGATTTCCATCTCATACATAAGAAGACCATATGAATTCTTATTTGGGTAAATCAAATCTAACAAAGCCAGGGCTATCCCGACCACAGCCTCGCAGCAGAGGCATTATGTGCTCCATACCTCGCCCAAAATAACAAAAACACCAAGCCGCCTTTTACAGATTTGTGCCCCTCCCTGCTTACAGTTTTTACAAACGAATAAACAGTTTCTTTCTTTCTCCCCCCCAACCCCACCCCCCTTTCTATCTTGTGCTATTTTTCTATCCGAGGTAATGCCTGTGATAGGGTCACAGATTGGACAACAATTAAGGGATGGATTGAGCCAGGAAAAAAAAATGAGAGAGAAAGAAAAATGAAGGGAGGGTGCAAGGGGGGGAAAAAAAACTAATTTAAGGGTTGCAGGGATGCTGTGCAATATTAGAAAAACATATACACAGGCCCCCCCATCTAATCCTGCGCTTATGAAAAATTAATATGTCATCGGAGAGGGCACAAGAACGAGAAAAGATTAATGCAAGGCGCTTATAAATTACAAGCACGCAAACTGATTTGATTAAAAAATAATCTGGGGCCTGGACATTGCCTGGTAATATCCACAACATTCAACTTATCCTTCTCTCTTTCTCTCTGTTTTTCTCTCTCCTTATTTCCCTTTCTCTCTCCCTCCCTTCCCTCCCTCTCTCTCTCTCTCCCCTCGGTCTCTCTCTTTCTCTTTTTCTCTTTCTGTCAGATGGAAACGATTAAAGCAGGTCACATGGAGGCTAGTAAGCAGCATTCACATGTTACACACACGTTAGAACCTTATCTGAGGGAGAGAGGCTGATGAACGATAACTTAGAAAAGAGCGGAGGCTTATGGTTCATATGTCTTTTGTGTGTGTGTGTTTGTGTGTGTGTGCGCGTGCGGACTTACGGTCAGTTCTCCTGCTGTCTGTCAACTCACGGTCGTTGAGGTTGGGCCCGGGCCTGGAGGAGGAGCGAGGAGGTCTCTCACCGTCCTCAGCGTCTTCTGAAAAAAGAAGAAAAAAAAAAAAACATATAAGAGACTTCATTACCCACGATGCTCTCTAAAAATACAGTATGTGATAGCCGGGGCACCGTCTCCGAGACGGGAATCATCTTCGGCTTGAGTAAGAGTTTAGATATTTTTGACAGATTTTGCTGTAATATTTTCAAGTTATTTCTGCTTCTACAGTTAATCTCCTTAAACCCTCTTTTTTTCTATCCAGGGGTCAGGTTTAACTCCACTGATCAGCATACAGTGTCTCACCACCAAATAATACCAGTGACTTAAACACATGCCCCGTTGAAAATAGCCCCGCCATGCCACTTCTAGGGGGTGAAACATAATACATCCATGGCCTGAAAGCGGTAAAGTTGTGTGACAGCAAAATATGTCCTACAGGGAAACTATTTCAGTCATTTCAGTTGGCTCTTCTCAGGAGACAAGAGGAGAATTATTTCAAGATGTGTCATAACACCATTTACTTGTCCTTTTATATAAATATTCAAAAGTTGTTCGGTTCATCTAAAATTATTATTTCAGGTTAGACAAATATTAAAGCACAGTAAATCGAGCGGTCGTTGTGCTTGAAAAATGCAATATTCTAAAAAAAAAAAAAAAAAAAGGAAAAAGAGGCCAATATTAATATTATCATATGTCTTACGACACGCATTAAATTAAAAAATGAATAGCAATATCACATGTGAAGATTGTGAAAACGCACGTGCGCGCACACACACGCAAAAACACAACCCAACACACACGTGCGGCTCTGTACTATTAGCAGATTAGCCTGCCCATCTCTGAGAGTTCAGCCCCTTGTTTGATAATTCTGTGTATCTGCAGTGTTCTGCCAGTGGATTAAAGTGTGCGTGCGCATGTGTGTGTGTGCGCAGGAGTGCGTATGTGTGTATACGTGTCGCCAGCACAAGCTAACACTAATCCTAGCCGAGCCCCAGCGCTCCCTTTCATCCAGCCATCATTTGTCTCCGGCTGGGCTGATGTCACTTTGTAATGAATTTTGAGCAGTCTGAGAGAGGCCAGATAACCAGGCATGCGCATGCACACACAGCACACACACACATATATATATATACACACACACACACACATATACTCCATCTCAGAACTAACACACAGCAGTGCAAAATCAAACAGAAACTCTTGCAAACAGCCGTCAAATTGTACACACGGTATCAAATTCACATACAGAGAAAACCGTTAAAAATGTTCATGTCTTTTAAAAGGGAGGGAAGGGTGGGGTGGAGGGTCTCTCACCACAAACCCCTCACTCTGCCAGAAATTGAAACTGGTATGTGTCCGTGTGCATGTGTGAGTGTGTATAAAAGAGCTGTGCTCATCAAATCTTGCACTGCCTTAATAACCATATTTTACAACACACGCACACACACACAAACACACACACACAGAGTCATATTCACCGAAATCAGGCAAAGGGTGCACAGAGGTCAGCCAGCATTTGCATACAATCACTTTAGCCATTGTATGATGAGCACAAGGGGTCTGCGCCCCCCCACACCCCTCCATCGTAACATGATATGATTAACCCTTTCACATACGCCGTGGTGAGACACACACACACACACACACACACGCGTGCACATACACAGACAGACGCACAGACTAAGCGCTGGCGCCATTGCTTTAAGCGGCAACACATTAAGTGGACATTATATACAGCATGAAATTTTCATGGCAGATGCTGGCATGTGATTGAGGGGGAAATTGCAGTTGTGTTTGTGTGCGCTCGTGATATATATATATATATATATATTTTTTTTTTTTTTTTTGCATGTGCACATGTGTGCTCCGGACACATTTTGCATGTGTATACACAATCCGTGTGTCCTTGTACATGCGAGTGTGTGGAAGAGAAAGAGACTGGGACTGCACTCTGCTCCTGATGTTTTATTAATACGTCGGTGACAACGGAGATGAAATATCTCCTGTCAGCCGAGAGAGCCCGGGCTGCAGAAATTGCAATTTTCACTGCTGGTGCTGCAGCGTCCATCTTTGTATTTTAATTCGCCCCACCTTCATTCAGAGGTAAAGGATACAATGCGTGCGCGTGCGTGTGTGTGCGTGCGTGCTGGTGTAAATGCTGTGCGTGTAGCAGGTTTGAAAGTCCTTCATCGCCGGTTTATCTTTCCTCCATACTTGACTTTTGTTCGAAGCCAAGGAATAGCAAATGGCACAAATCGAACAGCGTGTTTCACAGAAGCATGAGAGAGGAACGGGTGGGAGAAGGGTCAGAACAGAAATACGGGGAGGGAAAAAATAAGCTCTTGTAGATCTCACATACTGCAAGATCAAAACAAGAAGAAAGGACGGAAAAAAAATATATTTTTACCTCCTTCGTCCACGCCCCATGTATATATTTATTTATATACTACATTAAAATGAAATATACCAGTGTACAAGCTCTTGGATGGACTTTAACTTTTTTTTACACTCAATTAATTGTAGAATTATAGCTCTAAAATACTGTCACTGTAATAATAAACTGTTGCCTCATTAGATATTAAATAAATGTAAATTCATGTTATCTCAGTGACATTAAATAAACATGTAAGCTAAGCATGATATTAATACAGCCATGATCTAATGTTAACGTGACAACCTATTTAGAGCATCATCTTCATTACTTTCTGTTCACTTCATTTATTTGACGATATTTACATGAAACAATTGCACATTTTTTTTTATAGTAGTTAAGTGGATTTTTCTAAAGGAGTGCAGTAAGGAGGGGGGAACATGTGTCCAGTGAAAGAGGTCAGGATTGCAGCCGGTGTGTGATCCTAACAATACCAAACAACCCAACTAACCTCTAGGGGGCAGGCTACCTGTAGCTAGATGGGACACAAGAGAAATAAGAGACAATGAACAGAAAGAGGGAAAGAGAGGAAGGAATGAGGCTGAAGAAAGAGAAAAAGGAAGAGAAAAAAAAGGGTGATCATCTGGGCCTCATCAGTGTTTTTTACTCTCCTTGCCTTTCTAGTCAGTTATATCTATGGTGTGTGTGTGTGTGTGTGTGTGTGTGTGTGTGTGCGCGCACATAAGGCAAATGTGTTTCCACACTGAGGACATTCCCAGACGAGCTCTCTCAATACATCAGCACAGCGTCTGCCCTCTGACTGACCCTGACAGTTACACACCACATGAGTACGTACGTGAGTGCGCGTGCGACCGCACATGTGAGCATGTTTCAATGTGTTTGTGTGGATGTGTACCATTGATCAAGTGAGCGAGACAGTGGCTGCATGTGTTTGCATGTGAGATGTCATGTGCAAGTGCGTCTGCACTTAAGTGTGTGTGTGTGTGTGTGTGTGTGTGTGTGTGTGTGTGTGTGTGAGAGAGAGAGAGAAAGAGAAAGAGAGAGAGAGAGACAGAGGGTTTTGAAGCGGGGGACTCTTAACCATCAACTTAATCGCTACCAGAGGACACGCAGAGCGAAAACTTTCACAGTCACCTTCCTCTGCCTCTGTGCGTGCACACACACATGGGCCCAGCAGTAGTGGGCCAGGCTGCGGAGGGTGGGACTCTCTTTGATGTGGGTCAGTCGGAACATTAAAGCCGGCCGGTGAGCTCGAGCTAACCGCAGACCCTGGGTTCGATTACCCTGCAACCAACGCTAGCCTATATTTAACTGTTAAAAAGAGGAAGAATAATAAAGTGACTCTTGATCAGACATGAAGCCTAAATCAGTTTTTGTTTTAGATTTAACTATTAATTGGAAGCCACTGGAACCCATTAGGTCCCTGGATGAATACCTCTCTTGTTTGTCCAATTAATAACTCATGAAATATGAAAAAACGACGTAAATAATTTGAATAAATCAAGACGTTTTAGTTTCTTAAAGATCAGAAATGGAAGATATATAGAATGAGATGTTTTGTAAAGAAAAAATGGTGGACTAGACATAAGGGAGATGGAGGCAATGAAGAATGTATTGAAAGTGTCAGCGCAGTGTGTGTGTGTGTGTGTGTGTGTGTGTGTGTGTGTGTGTGTGTGTGTGTGTGTGTGCCCTCCAGCTGTATAATGACCTGCTCTGAGACCAATCACTCCCCCTCCCGTCTCCCCCTAAGGGCCCATAACCGCCATGCCGGGTCATTATGTGCCCGTTGGAGGACTGAGTCGTATAGCACACAACTGCAGAGCAATGCCACGCCAGGAAACTGGACACGGAGGCTCCAAAATGGCTGAATTCATTAGCTGGGCTGAGCTGCCTCTAATTTGCTTCCTTAGGGCTAGGATGGTGCTCATTAAAGGGGTAAAGGAGTTAAAAAAAAAAAAAAAAAAAATCCCTTGTTTTACATTTTGTTTATCTTAAATCATAGACGCCACGAAAGTGGAACATCAACTGGAACTGTAATTGCTGCCAAAGAAAATATCGCAAGAACTATAGGATACAACAACTAGGCCAGGAAAATAAAGCGACTGTATCCACTGCAATATTATGAGTGTGTTATCTGTCTAAAGATAATAATACGGACTATATGCTCTGTGGAAGTAATGCAGCCTTAGTATTTTTGCGTAACACCCCTGACTGCCACGTCTCCCCGCGTTAAGGGTGATGTTGATGCTGATTTCTTTGTACAACTCCGGTCGTGTCCCCTGTGAGACTCTATGTGCATGTGTGTGTGTGTATAGGAGCAACAGGGGCCCTGTGATGTCACATTCCTGCGCCGCGCGCGTGGCTCTAGTTTGGCCTCTAGGTTTTAAGGGGAAAGCTTTGAAACATTACACCATCCCACACAGTCGCAGCCATGCGCACACACACACACACACACACAGTCAAGGGCCAGTGGTAATACTGCCAGAGTAATAACCTTACAGACTTACTGATCTCCCTCCCTCCCGTTCTCTCACCCTCAAATCTTTATTTACCCTACTCTCCCTCTTTATCCCCCTTCTCTCCCCTCGTTCTCCCTGTACCTTTCCCCCCGAATTTCAGCACGTTTAACAAGCATTTAGATCTTAACCAGATGTTGTTAATGTAGCATGTCTAAAATACTAAACATCAACCCAGCGGAGAGGGTCTACAGCTCCTGCACAGGGCCTGGGAATAACTCACTCTCACACAC
The DNA here is from genome assembly GCF_022458985.1 of Mugil cephalus. Taxonomy (NCBI): domain Eukaryota; kingdom Metazoa; phylum Chordata; class Actinopteri; order Mugiliformes; family Mugilidae; genus Mugil; species Mugil cephalus. The sequence continues at coordinate 15,383,875 of NC_061787.1, forward strand.
ACCCACACACACACACACACACGCACACAACCCTCTTCACGTAACGTGCATTCACTCCCACACAGCTTTCAATGTGAAGTCCGCAGCCCACATGCTAACATGTAAACACACCAGCACAAGCAAACACACGTGTTTCCATCCACACTCTGAAATCCACCCACACTCAACCATTTATTGCTCCAAACACATGAGAATGCATTATACCGAAAAAAATAATTATATATAATATAATATAATATATATATATATATATATGCATTGTTTCAGGTCGACTCTGAAAAGCCAGACAATAGGATTGTCACATTTAATTCGCTCATGGTGTGAATGTCAATAAGTTGAACTGACGGAATAAGCTGAAAAAATGACTTTTGTGTGAAAAAACGCTTGTATCAGCAGCTCCAAATTTGCTTTGTTGTTGTCAATTACGACTTCCTGAGACACTTCATTGTATTTTCCTTCGCTCAAATTGCCCGCTCTGCTGTCTTGCAGGCGACTAACAAAACACCTATTACTCTTTTGACAAAAAGAAGGGGGGGTAAAAAAGAAAATCATATGAATAAACATAGCCAAGATTAAAGGCTTGCGTGTCTTGCTTGCTGCGCAGACAGAAACTGTTGTTTCGTGTTAAGAGGGGTTTCATTTTCAGCGCTGTGGGCACTTGGGGGTGGGGTGTGGGTGTGTGGGTGTGTGTGTGTGTGTGTGTGTTGGGGAGGGGGGGTGATGTTAATGATTCTTTAATGGCAAATACAAAAGGTTTTCACAGGACAAAACTATGGCTTCAAAAGGTTCAGTGGCAGAAAAAAAAAAAATTGCCGCAACACCTGGCCTTATACAATAGGTTAGCACACCTACTGTACACCTCCACATGTGCACAGACACACACACACACACACCTGCGTCTTACACAACAGCCATATTGCATTTCGGCTGTTTGAATCACCTTAGGCTGAGTAGGTGAACTGAGGAGGCGGCACGGCAAGCTTACTGAGGGATTTAGGAATAATTTGAAAAGAAGATTCCTCTCCTCTGTTTCATCTCTTTCTCTATTTTCTGATTTTCCTGGACTTTTATGATTCCTCCGTCCAATATTTATCCAGCCCCTGATTATAAACATCTGGCTGTTGGGGCAGGCTGCACAACAGCAGCCGACGCACACAAACACGCTCGCTGAGAGTCGCACACATAGTGGAAATATCACACACGCTCGCCAACGTGACCCTGTCAGGTCCAGACCAGAGGACAGAGGGAGGGGAGTTGGACCAGACAGAGACAGCGACAGAGAGAAAGAACTAGGAGCTGAGGGTTAATGGCCTTCCCATCTCTGTGATAAGAATTCATTCTGTTCTATTACCAGCACTTATCTACAGAGGCTGCTGTCTTTCTCCTCTCCCTCTCGTTCAAACACACACACACACACACACACACGAACTAACACACGCGCACAACAAGGGTCCGAGATCAATAGATGAACCTAATGAAGAAAGCAGCTGTTTCTCGGCATACCTGCTCAACTCTATCAGCCCAACAAGATCTCCCTGCCTCATTCATCCGTCTATCTATCCATCCATTTATCTATCCACCTATCTATCTGTCTGTCCATCTATTTTTCTACCTTTTCACACAGCTATCCATCCATATGCCTATCCCATCTGCTCCCCCGTGCCTCCATTTATCCCTCTATCTCTCCGTCCATCACTACACTGGTAAACAAAGATACGAGCAGGATAGATATAGTTTCCAATTGACCAGACTGGTCCTTGTCATGTATTCAAGGTTTATTTATTTTCCGGGAACTAATACGAGGCCTGAAAACAGGGAATCTAATAAAATGGCTGCCATGGTTTAAAAGAATGGTTGTCTGTGTGTGTGTGTGTGTGTGTCTGTGTTTATGCTTAAAATAGGCCTGTGACGGGCAGTGGCCAAATGGATAATGCTTAAACAGATCTTTATCCTATTGGGCTACTGTCCCCTTTTTAGCGGCATAAAACCATCTGCTTTCAAATCCACCAAAAACAAGACGGTAATCCTGGACGGAAAACAAGGGAAAGATTTGGGTAGATAGAAAGGAAAGATAAAAATACAGATCATTGTACATATTATCGTTATTTTTTATCAATCGCTATAAATATTTTGTCAAACTGAAATTCCGAATAATCCGTTAAACAACACAGAAATGATTTTTCTTTCCTTTTTTTTGTTTGTTTTGCGACGCAAATCCATGTTTATGTGAATTACACACACACACACACACACAAAAAAATAGAGAAATTTCATTTTCAAAGCTTTTCAGTGACCGCGTTCCTGACTGATGGGGGGGGCTTCAGTCGAGCTGGAGCGCCACATAGCTTCCATTTGAACTCAACAATTTCGCACGTGACGTGTCTTTTGCCATAGAAAGCATGTGCAAAACAAAAAATGTGTGCATCATCAGGCGCTTATTATGTGTTGAGGTTAGACAGGATGACAGAAGTCTTCGACATGAGAAGAATAGAGCTGCAGACGAGGGGAGCGAGGGAGTGGATGGGGGTGGATGGGGGGGGGAATATCTTCAAGGCAAAATATTCATTAGGTTGCTCAGAATCATGTCCAAAATGACCACATGGAACCTGTAATACATGCGCACATATGTTCACATGCAACACAAAGACACATCAGCAGCAAACACACAGACCTGGGGCCCGGAGATGGTATTGTACTGCCCTGGAGATGGTATTTGCAGACAGTTACAAATAAGGAGTGTTGGCTTTCCTCTGACTTTCTCAAAAACATGCAAAAAATGTCCATTTCATTACTGGCTAAACAATGTCATATGGGCCCCCACTGGCCCTAATAGAAGCAGACAAAGACAGAGCAGCACACATATGCTTCGAATAAATCAGATTACTGAGGGAGAGTGGGGGAGAGGAACAGTGAGAGAAAGAGGGAAAGAAAGAGAGACACCGCCAGACACTTAGAGGATTGACAATATTCCCTTTTCTTGCTACCTCCACCCCTCCCTCTCTCCACTCCCGTCTCCTTTCCTTCACTTTCTTAACTCGCCCTCCCCACCCGGCCCTCCCCCCACCCCCAAGCGGGATCTGTTTTAGATTTGAGCCAGCGCTAGAGCCATATCTCTACCTTATCTCTGCTAGCCGTCAGAAAACAGAAAGCTCCATGTTTCCATGCATTAGACTCCCGGCCCCTGACACGCCACTTGAAAATCTCACAACCCCTCAAAATGGCTGAGCAGGAAAATAAAACAGCAAAGATATCATTTAATCAAATGAAATGCAGGTTACCGGGGTGCATTGATATCTTTTTTTTTTTTTTTTTTTTTTTTTGAGTGCGCTCCAACACAGTGTCATATCAAAGAAAATGTCAGCCGTGAAAATTATGGAAATTCATTTTGGCATTGTGACAACAAATGTCACTGAAAATCCTCAAAAATTAGATCACTCTTCAGGAGCTACAAAGAGTCTTGGGCTGGATTTGAAAAGCCTTCGGAATTTAAGGGGCTGTGACATTTTTCACCCGCCCCACCCTCCCTGACCACCTCCTGGTATCAAACACCATCAAGACATCCTGTTGTGTTTTTGGCTCCAATTATGCCAAAGCACTTCTCAGATGACTGTAAAGGGAAGTATTGATTATTCTCCTTTAAGTTGTAACAAAAGAAAAGGGGGGGAAATAGCATAGACAGGGTGTGGAATATGTTAACAATTTGAAGAAAAAGGAAAAATCAATATTCAAATGACTTCTTATATCGATTTATAATTAAGTCTTAATTGCGGCTAGGCTTGGACTTTCAAACTGCCCTGTGACAATAGCTTGGAAAGGAGATAGGGGAACATTATTGATACACTTTAACAGTGGTGGTCGCCCAGACATTGATTCAGCCATTTTGCGGTGCCTTTGGCATCCACATACAATCTAAATGCACATGCATCTGAGAGAAGACGCACACTCGCTGCCGGGCCAAGGATGCATAGACACCGGTGTGGACAAACAAACTCACACACACACACACACCTAAGTGAACTAACACAGCATAATTAACCTTCATCCGGGAAAAGTCAGGGCTGTCTTATCTGCGAACCTGACTGCACATATTGGTGTGGATGTGTGTATGCACGTGTGCATGTATTGTAATTACACCATGAGGTGTGGAACTGATTGATTTCAGCTGGAGTTGTAGGACAAAATAAGTGAGAGAAAAGAGTGTGTGTGTGTGTATGGGGGGGTTTGTGTGTAAAGTCTACAGTTATTTAAATGTACAGAAAGATTTTTTAATTTTTTTTAAAATTACACATCTACTTGTGATCCAAGTGCGTATGTTTGTCATCTGCTGGTGTACTCCAAGCCACGTGGCCGTGTGAAAGCCGTGTGTTCACGTTCAAATCTGTGCGTGTGAGTCCCCACGGGCCTAATCAGGTATCAGATACCTTTTGTTTTGGGAGCTCATTGATGGATGAAATCTTTATCTGTGCTATTGATCAGGAGGGTGCGGGTCCTAAACTGTCTGTCTAGCTGCCTGCCTGCTCCAGCTCTAACAAGATTGCCAGGCCCGAGTATATCAGTTAACATTTAATCAATGGCAGCTTAAGACACTGGGGCTAAGGGAAAGAAGCCCACCGCTTCAACCCCCTGCCCCAAACCATTACCCGGGATTGAAGGGGAGCAATATGTGTGCATGTGTGGGGGAGCTCCAGATGATTACAAGGGATTGGGTATGGTTGATCACATGTCTTCAGGGGACAGAGGTGTGTGTGTGTGTGTGTGTGTGTGTGTGTGTGTGTGTGTGTGTGTGTGTGTGTTTGTGCCTCGGTGTTTACAGGCATGCAAGTGCTGGCTTGTCGATACATGTTAATACGTCAAAAACGCCAAAGGGGGTGGTGGTGGTGGTGGTGTGCTCTGGACTGCTCGCGAAGAAAAATGGGAAAACTGAAAGAAGTGAGTGATGTATTAGGGAAAAAAGAAAATGCCATTCAAATCAAGTGAAGGCTACAAATTGAACATTCCTGCGCAAAACACGCTCACACACTGCAGCGGAAAGATATGACATATCAGGCAATGCGTGATTTTTTTTTTCTTTTTCTTTTTTCTGCCTCGCTTGCAAAAAGCCCGCTGATGGTAAAATGCAAAAGAGGGGAGTCAGCAAAAAAGGGGAAATATGATCAGTCGGACCTTTTTTTTCTGTGCTTTTTATTTTACCATCAGCTCATCTCGCTGCAAATGAAACCCCATCACATCTCAGAGGCAGATCCTTCATCTCCCACCTTCAACTTTTTCTTTCATTTTCTCATTCACGCCGCCGCCATCAAATCTCATTTTGTGAGAATTAAGCACGTACTCACATGCGTGCCTTTGCCTATGATAGCTATAAATATATATATATATATATATTTAGTGTAATGTAATGTACGAGTGTGTGTGTGTGTGTAAGGGCGTGAGTGTCTGTGTTTGTCAGAGGGTTGCTCTGACGGGGGAAGCCCCTCTCACGTCCCTGTCTTTCGTCCAAAGCCTAGGAGATTCCCACCACCAAAAATCAATGTGTGTGAGAGCATATGTGCGCCTGTGTGGGTGTGTGTGTGTGTGTGTCAAGGTTTTGTAAGACAAATCTCTCCAGCGTGCGCCGCTTTAGTGCTATTGAACCAGGCTTCGATCACTCGGCCACTGTGAATAATGCAAGGGAGGCTACTGCTCACTTACAGAACAGGACCCTTGCAATGTGTGTGTGTTGCCCGTGTGTGTGTGTGTGTGACAGGATGGTCCTTTTTCCTTCTTGCAAATGCAACAGGGCAGTTCTTCGACGTTACTCCACTTGGCCCTCTTAATCTCATGTCAGATACAGGAACTCCCACATTGATACCGGGTCTTTGAGTGTGTGTGCGTGCCAAATGAGTGTGTGAGCGCGAACGCTGGAGGCTCCTACAGTAGACGGTGAGAGCTTAACTCAAGCAGACAGCTCTGGCCTGCACTTTGACACACCCTGACTCATTACATACAGCCGGCACACAGTGGAATATTGTCATTAAAAAAGACAATTAGATAAGAAGTCATGGGAGCATCACTTACACACACACACACACACACACACACACACACACACACACACACACACACACACACACACACACACACACACACACACACACACACACACACGCCTGCAAACACACAGCGCAGGAGATATAGGTGAACACGCTCATCTTCATATCCCCAGGTATATGAGGCAGAGATATTAATAATCATGATGTTACCGAGTAATTAAAATGATTCCAAATGACGAGTGAATGTGTGCGTTTCTTCTGTGTGTGTGTGTGTGTGTTTTTGTCTATTAATTAAGCTGAATGATTTGATATGACACAAACCGTAATGCTTTAATGGTGTCCTATACTTGATGTGGCTGGAGGGGACAACAGCTGATGGGGCTACGGGGAGAGACGGCACGGCACAAAGACGGGGAGAGCTGCTCACTGGCCCTGCCTAAGAGGAGCGTCTCTTTTTTCGACATAATTATCTGTGTCATCACTTATGAAGCAATTAAACAAACATCAGTTCCTATTTCCTCTCCCTCTGTCTCTCCTCTCTTCTTGGTCCGCTGTTCTCTCCTGCTATCTGCGCTAATATCACTCCTGTCTATATATTTAATCCTCTCCTCTCCTCTCCTCCTCTCCTGCTCATCTTCCTCCCCTCCTGTGTGACTCCAGACAAGGTTTCAATTTCAGCATGCTGATTGTCTCATTGCCGACTCTATGCATGTCTAACACTTACTGGCACTCTAGGGACCGGCAATACACACCATAGAATGCCTATTACACTCCCACACGTTTCTGGTGAGTGTGTGTCCATGTTTGTGTGCGTGTGTGTGTATGTGCAAGGGGTGATGAGGGTGTAAAATGCCTATTACGCTGAGAGTCTGGTCTCTCTTACACTGGAGAGAATTCTCTGGCGCCTAAAGAGCAGAAAATTGCAACGCTCCTCTTCCTCACTCCCCATTAACCTGCTTTTGAAACAAAGGCCCAGCCAAGGTGTGTGTGTGTGTGTGTGTGTGTGTGTGTGTGTGTGTGTGTGCATCCTTGCCCATTAGCCTCATGCAACATCATGGCTGAAGCACCTTGTGTGCTTAACCAAGCAGAAGCATCTGCATATATCTTTTATTTTTCCATTCTGGCGTAAATGCCTTGTACAGGCTACTTCTTACAGTTTTTTCATAACAACAACTCCTCTTCAGTCTCTTTTTTTTCTATCCGTTCAGTAATCTACATTTAGTGAAATGTATATTATTATGCCCTTAAATGAACTTGTCACTCATTTCTTACTTTCAACCCCCCCTCTCCTCAAAAAAAAGGCAAAGGAAGATGGCATCTTATGAAGAGCTTTGAGATGACTAAAGCAGTGCGCATATTTGTCTAATTTGCACAAAGACATCCACATCAAAGCACAAATCAAGACCCATACTCATTCAATAGATTTTTTTTATCAGTCTATCCATTTCTTGTTCTTTTTTTTTCCCCGGCACCTTTTTTTTTTCCCCCCTCTCTCTCTCTCTGTCACATTCCTCTTTTTCCTCTCTATTTTCAGAGCGTTATTAGGACATGATAAAAGCGAAAGGGATGTCATGACACAGGACCCCCTGTTAGCATTAGGAGGTGGAAGAGAAAACGAATGAGAGAACGAGGGAGGGGGGGGGATGAAAGAGATTTGTCTGGAAATGATTGCTCACAAGGCATTGATTCTCTGCTTTAATCTCACACAGTGTGCTCAAATTTCCTATTAGGGAGATGAAGAAAAGAGGAGAGAGGGAGATGGGCCTGATTCACATAGGTGGGGAGGTGAAACTTGGCATGTCTCTCTGTGTTTCTTTGGGCAGACAAAACACACATTTCCCTTATTCTGGGAAGAGAAGCGATATCCAAAGTGTTTCTTTTTTCTTTTTCTTTTTTTTTGTTAACCTGTACTGCCTTGCTCTTAGGCCATTAGTCTGCTGCCAGTAAACAATGGAGAGGGACGGCTATTGCTACTGGAACACTGGAGGGCCACGCACACGCACACGCACACGCACACGCACACGCACACGCACACACACACACACACACGCGCACGACAAGCCACTGACAGCTGCTGTAACTGCAAAGCTTCCTCCGGTTAGCGACGATTAGCCTTAGCCTATAGGTAATCAATGGCTATCAATTCCATACTTCCTATTGATGGAGGTAAAGGAAACAGAGTGTGTGTGTGGAAACAACTGAAAGAAAGTTTTTTTTTTCCTCCCCCCAGAAATTCTACCTGATAACGCTGCTCTTAAATGTCCCTGCTCCTTTCTTTGTGTGCGTGCATATAGGCTGCCTTCAATGTCCATCTGTGAAATGTATCATCGCTGTCTGAGATTAGTGGCTGCTTGGACCCAGCGAGCGCATTGCCTGGTTACCGTGGCTCCGGCTCCACACAACCCTCCTCCCATCACTGGATTGTTTGTCTTAATGCTGTGTGACATGGCCCATTGTTTTGTCCATCTGTGGTTAAGAGTCAATGGACAGGGGGTGTATGAAGGGATCGAGGAGGGAAAAGAATGGAGGTGAGGGAGAAGAAAATAAAGAAGCATAGGGGTGAAAAGGGAAGGGGGGGGATTGAAAAAAGGAAAGAAAAACAAGATGAGGACAAGAGCTGAGAGGTGAAAAAATATGGAAAGAGAAAGGTCAGAAAGAAGCTGAAAGAATGGGGAAACATGCAATAACCTTGTGATTTCAATAAGGACTTTACATTCACTACTTCCCTTTCCAGGAGCCTTCAAGAGGCTTTCAGTTCCATATGGAGTGGGGCCTTAAGCTCTTTGTGATATCACCGAAGTGAAAGACGCACTGGCCCTGTGACGCCAGCCCCCTCTTCAAAGGGTTAAGTCATATTTAGTATGCGTCCTCAGCGCCCCACGGCTTTGTATTGTAAATAAGACTAATGTGGCATTGGTCAGGTATGCTAATTCAGATAATCAGTGCAATTTCTGCAAATTATAACTGTCAGTGTGGTGGGCACAGAACCTTGGCGGAAAACATGAGGGAACAATTTAGCCCGGGTAATACCCCTCCACCAAAGAGCTGCTCAACTCAAAGAAAAACAATCGGCCTGAGCCCATACCGCCTCGACACACCATTTCAAAAATAGTTTATGGTGAACGAGGCTTTTTTTTTCTGAGGCACAAGTCAGTCTGCTGCCCTTTTTTTTTCTACGCACACACAGACCGCAAAGTAATTATAATTTGCTTGGATGGAATTATTCAAAAAATGACCACATCTTTTAGTCCCTGAGCCATAGAGAATATGGTTTTGGGAAATTTGGGGTAAATTGCTACTTGCCGAAAATATAATAATACACATATATGAATGTGTCTTATTTTGATTTGACAAATGATTTAAAATGCAGTGCATTGTCTCCAGCTAATTGCACAGCAATAAAAACTACATGCTTCACAAAAAATTCTCTTGGGTGAAATAACATCACTCTCATCAGAACAGTTCTCCCCAGGAACTGCATTTTTACTCGTGTTGGGCACATAAAATAACATTCCAAGTTTTTTATTATGCGAGGAATGAATCCCATCTGACTGCTGATCTGTGGACTTTACCTTTTACAGTATGTAAGTAACTTCACAGTAAATGAAAAGGAAAAGGTCACAAATAAATGAGTCTATTTAATCATTTGTACGGAAACGAATCAATAGGCATTGTAATTGGCTGCCTTAATAATCTATTTGGGTCAATTCTAAACACAGATATCTAATAGATGAAATCACGAAGGGCAGAAAACTGTACTTAAAAAAAAGGACAAACGTGTCCTTTCGCTGGTCTCACCCTCTCCAGTCTAACTTGAAAGAGAAAATGGCCACCGCTACGCTAACTCTAGTGGTTAGCTAGATCTGGGTGTGTGTTGCATCCTTTCTCTCACTCCTCTGGCCATCCATGAATGTTTATATAATGGCCACAAATTACTGAGACAAACCCTGGAAATAGACTTCTGTCTGAGGAGAGACCTTCCTGAAAAAAAAAAGAAGAGAACCACTGGAATGGCAAAACCACCCCCACCACCCACAGGAAAAAAAAAAAAAAAAGTATAGGATGAGGGAGTGAAAGTGAGGGAGGAGGGAAAACCTAATGCCTTAAAAGATGCTTTGGTGTCATCACTTAGAAATGCTCTTTGGGAAACAGTAAAGCCTTTTCCCACATTGAAAACTGAATGATCGTTTTAAGTGTTTTTTTGAGCTCGGACTTAGTTCAGACACAGTTTGGGCTGGGCGCATGTGGAAACAGGGAATGTGGATGTACTCGGAAACGAACAAGATGGCAGACTTTCCCTCTGCCCGTGTTCCATCACTTCCTGCTGGATGCACACAAGCACAGCTACAGTATAGCCACACGCGAGCACATACGTGGGGATAATAAGAGTCCATTAGGCTCAGTGTTTAGCCTACAGCTGCTATGTAAATGGTTAGCACAGCTACACTAATTTGACCAGGACCAAAAAATGTCCCAGAGCCTTATCACTCAGAGAAAACAAAAGGCTCTGGATACACTCACACATGCACAACTCCCATACACACACATGCACACACACACACGCGATAAAAGTGTTGTTGGTCTCTCTAAGTCAGAAGAGGTCTTTTGTTTAAAGGGGGATTCAGACAAAGAGGGTCCTCTCCCTCCCTCTTTAATGCATGTTGGTGGGTGGGTGGGGGCACAGAGGGACGGAGATGTGCGGGTGGAGGGGTGGTGGAGGGATGGATGACAGGCCGGGCTCTCAGAAATAATTACCTCCATAAGATCCCATCTTCCTTTCCTTTTTGTGAGGGACAAAGGGAAAAAATGACAGAAAGTAAAGTATGCAGAAAAGGCCCCATGTTCTGCTTGGTCTGCCTTATGAGGAGGAGCTTTGCATTTGACGGAGCGCAGGGCTAATGGCCGAGCACACACACACACACACACACACACACACACACACAGGAAAACACACTCAAACACGCACCTTCTCGAAATGTTCTCCGTAGCTAAACAAATGGTCAAAGAGCCGAGAGAGACCCGGCGACAGAAAAAATCACTCAAACAGCTAAACTTCAGAGACTGTTAATGTTTCCAAAAAATCCAGCTAAACAAATTGTTCAAATTATACGGCAGATGATGGAATACCCATGACTCGCAATCTGTCATATTTGTATTTTTTTTTTTATGCTTGAATTTTTACTTAAACGGCTCTATTCAGAGTGTAACTTCATTACAGAGCGGAGAAGAGCACAAAAAAAAATCTAATTTTTCTAATAACTTTTGGACGACCCTCAAAGAAAAATGGCCTCCAAGTCCTCCATGTTGAGAGGCAATTCATTTATGCTTGCTCGTCTGATGCAAACTGGCATTTTTTATAAACTCAATTTTCTTTATCACTTATAATTGTACACAGAGAGGGACGGTTTATCTCAGAAATGTGGACACAGAGGGCTTTTTGTCTGAAGGACGCCGTTCAAAGATCATGGTGAAAACTTTTTTGCGGCATAGACGGTGAGTGTTAACTCTTGCACAAGTGTATAAGGAGATAAGCACACGCAGACACACTGGACTGAGTTATGAGATCGACTCAAAAAGAACTGAAATGTTCTCACTGAAGCGCACACATGCATTGGCAAACATGTGCGTTACGGTGCACACAATGCAAAGGCACGAGCGTTGCCCGTACACTCCTGTCTTTGTTCAGAACACCTAGAGCCTTGTGGTGCGTCTCTGCAGTACTGTATCCTTAATTAGGCCATAAAATCAGCATCAAAATTGTTTAATGAAAGCCATTCACATGTACATAAAGTCTAAAGCATTAGAACTCTTATTCCCAAATGAGCCTATAATTATCTGGCTTGGTGCCAAGTCCCAGGCTTTAAGAGAAAGATACCGGTCAGCACTTAAATTAATCTTTTTCATACCAGTCTCTAATGAACAGAAAGTGCTCGAGTCAGGAGTTGTAGCCCAGAAAACGAACAGCACGCATACACATGCACGTGTACACAAACAGAGGGTTCTTTAACTGAACAGTGGCTGAAAATGTTGCCTACTATAGAGCCTTTTCCATCTGTGAAAACATTCGTATCATCTATCACTACAGGAGGCTAAAGCACCTTTTCTTTCTCATAACATAAGTTATTAGCCAGTGTAATTCGAAACCCAACGAGCTCAGATAGAAAACAAACCCAACAAAGTACTAAAAATAAAGGTCCATTTAACTCAAACACCACAGAACAAGAACACAACTTGAATTTATTACATTTACTCTCAAGTGTTTGATCTCTCCTTGACACACTCGTGCTTCAGTCTGTTCCTACACCTGCCAAATACTTATGGGCTACAAGGAAATGGCTTTGAAACATTTACAATGAACCATGTGAAAGAATACTGTTGTTCACAAAAAAAAAAAAAATTAAGTAGCGGGCAAAAGGAGGGCATCCAAAAAACGTGGCTTAGCATTATGGATGTTGCCAGCGTCCGCTTAAGCTTTGCACTAGCTTCCTCATGGAAATTCACCATATAGCATCAAAGCCAAGGCATAAAACGAGAGCCCAAGCAACAAATATGGTGTGTTTTAAGAGTGGAACATATGAAATAGGTGCAGTGGGCAAATATTGCTTTTGACAGGTTTAAAACCTGGTTGTGCTCGCCGGTTTGAGAGAAGGGGGGGAAAAAAATGGCTTGTGTTCTGCATGAAGGAAAAAAAAAAAAAAAAAAAAAACGGACAGGAACCAGAGAGAGTGGGAGAGGGAATAAGCAGGACAAAAAAGGAGAGAGAAAGATAGAAAAAGAGTGCAAGAGAAAAGAGGAGGAGGAGGTGAGCTAGAGGAGGAGTGAGGAGGGGAGGGGGCATGTTAAAATGTAAGGTAATGATTTATCTAAGCATGCTTTTCTGCTGCACCCCAAATCTCACCGAAACTTTGATCCGTGCGTAATTAAAACCAAACGTTCACCGGCAACGGTCTCCATTTCAGGACTGGGAGCTCTTCTCCTGTTCGTGTGTGTGTGTGTGTGTGTGTGTGTGTGTGTGTGTGTTGGGATTCACATATGTTTCTAAGCACGGGGCCCCCATCTGTTTTGGGAGTACATGTACAGTATAAACAGGACACTTTGGGGAGCACAGATTCATGGTGAAATACATTTAGGGGCTGACACACACGCACACACGCACGCACACACATGAATGTATGGACTAATGCTATGCTGGAATGCTATTCAAAACGTGTTACCCCCCCTTTTCACCCCACCAACACACCCCACTCCACCCGCTCCTTCAGGTCAAGCAAAGCAAAAACAAGTTAAGCACTCATTTTCTCCCAGCAGCATTAACATAGGGATGACTAAATAATGGACCCTGACTCCCCGTCTTCTGGTTTAAATTACAGCACAGCCCCCTCCCCTTACACCCTGCAACCCCTCACCAACCATCCAACCCCCACTCAAAGAAAAACGATTAATCTTTTTTTTTTTTTTGTCTCTCTGAATGTTTTACAGTTCTGTTACACTTATTAGCTGCTGGCAGGATGGAGACTCTTAAATGAAAGCCAAATTGCTTTGGTCATGAGAAAGGAAATGAAAGCTCACTCCAGGGAGAGACTGTGTAGCCATAGCATACGAGTGTGTGTGTGTGTGTCAGTAACGTATGTGTGTGACTAACGTATGTGTGTACAGGCCTTTCACTAAGAGATCCTCCCAAGGTGAAATTTCATAAGCTGACTGCTTGCCTGCTTGGGATGTCCCTGTGCACGGGACAGTGTGTGTGTGTGTGTGTGTGTGTGTGTGTGTGTGTGTTTGAGATATAAGCGCGGCAGCCTAATAGGAACAGTATGCTCATTTTGGAGAGATTAGGAGGAATGGACGGGTCTGTATCGAGAGACGTGATCTGGATATGAAGGCCAAAGGAAGACGGGAATGAGTGAGAGAGGTTTGACTGAAAAAAAAAGAGAGCGGTGCAAGAAAAAGAGGGGAGGAGGTGAAGTTTATGGAGTAGGGGGGGAAAAAAAAAAGACGGACCTCACTTAAAAGGAAGTAAATTGACCACCGCGACTAAAATAGACGTTTAAATTAAGATCTCCAAAGCTTAAACACTAGAAAACTGAAAATTACAAGAAGAAAGAAGTGCGTGTGTGCTGCATCCGAAAAAAAGAACGGTGATAAAAGAGGACGTAGTCCACAACTCAACGGCTCAAAATATATAAACACACTCACGTCACAACTATCACACAGACAAAGCAGGTGGAAAAAGCACAGACCTTGGCTGTTGGGGCACTCCTTGACATGGAACAGCTCATGGAGGCTCAGTCCATCCTCCTCTCCTCCCAGGCCTTGCTGGTGCAGCTGGAGTTTCCTCAGTCCTTCGTTCTGCTGGTGGCGAGCTGAGCGGGCGTGCTGCACCAGGTTGAGGCGGGCCTTGGTGGAGTAGTCGCACAGTGTGCAGTAGTAGACACACGAATCAGGGCTGTAAGCACTATCCTGCTTCTGCAAGTGCTGTGGAGCAGAGGAGAAGAGAGCGCTGGGTGTCAGACGCATTGACGTTTCAGGAGCCAATTCAATGTGTTCCAGAGCCACGTTTATTTCTCCCGCACACTTCTATTATAGCAGAGCTTTCAGCGGTTACAGAAATCACTTTAAAAAACCTTCCTGTTACCCAGAAATCTCACTTGGCAGATTTCAAATATTCCAGCAGAAATTCAATGGATCAGGTTGTTTTTCTTTTAACACTAGTTAAAGTTTCTGATTATTATTTTCTTTTTCCTTTTCACTTTTTACTTTCACAATCAAAACTATTTCACACGAGACGGAATAAATAGAAATCAAATCTAAAGTCACAACAAATAAATGCACGTTACTATTTTTTAATCATTTTTGAACTCTCGTCTTTAAACAGTAACAGATGTAGCTCTGAGTAGTTGCGTTCAGCTCGGAGCCTACACACCGCTCCAAATTAACTTGATATGGTCTAGGTGATGTGACGATTAAAAACACACAGAAAGTCAGGCGAGGGGTTGAGCCCAGAACACTGTTTTTGTCTTTAACATGCACATTGTCCAGCTCCCCTTATTGTTGGCAGCTGCAGGGGTTTCTCATTCAACGTGTGCTGTCAGTTGCAAGCCCTTAATTTCCAGTTGCCTCTTTAATGGCATTGCAGCCATGCAAAGCTACCCCCTACCTCTTGTCCTGCCCTTAGTGTGCGTAGGTGCACACACACGCATACACACACACATGCACGCACACGCACACACACACCCCCCCTCATCCCACCTTTTCCTACTCCCATACACCCAGTCAAGCCAAGCATATCAAGTGTGCTTCTGTTGTTGCTGCCGGGCTAATGAACAATGCACAAAAACAAAAGACCAGGCCAAGCTTTTATTATCTGATCCTCTGCGGAGGGAGGGGAGACACAGAGAGAGAGAGGGAAAGACACAGAGGAAAAGGGAGCAAAGCACAGAGGCTGAGACACAGAGGTGGCTCGTGGAGGTTAGCTTATACTTCAAAATTTATTCACACAGCCATGTGAAAAACAGGTGCAGGCTTCTATCCGCGAGTTAATACACATAATGGCGGGGTGTGCCGACGCAACTCTGCTCCTCACATCTTCCTATAGACGTGTCTCTCTTGAAGCACATGAAAAGTTAGCCAGGTGAGATTTTCTCCCGAGTGCTGTTGCATCATGTAACATGGAGCGAGAAGAGAGAGACGGGGGAAACCGTTTGTGTGGCAGAAGTGTGTGCGCGGCGGTGGGAGGAGTGGAGCGCAGGTGTGTGAGTTCTAACCCCCCCCGCCCTCCCTCTTCCCTCTTCCTCCTTTGACAAACAGGGATTAGCAACATAGCTACAGCCGCTAACACATCTTTTCTCTCTGTCTCTCCCTCTTTCTTTCTTTTGTCGGAAATCTTGCAAGGTTTTTTCTCACGAGACGGTGGGACGTCCCCTCGCAGTCAGAGGCCCTTTCAGAAGTCTTAAGTTTTAATTAAGTCGGAGTTGTCAGAAGAAAGCTCCCCTAGTCCAGAGCTCAGGGCCATTAATTACAGCTATCTTTGTTTCTCTGTGAAAGGAGGCCTCCCTCGCTCTTTCTCTCTCGCCCTCTCTTTTTCTTTGCTTCTTTTCTTTTCCTCCTCTCCCACCCACCCCTTTGCGGGAGAAACCGGGTGGCTGAGCCTTTGCCGAGGAAGCCACATACAGACACACACACACACACACACACACACACACACACACACACACAATGGAAGTATGTATCACATGCGTAAACAAGAAAGTGTGAATTTGTGCCTTTTCATTGAAATATAAACTTTTCTCATTGTCGCCATGTGTCTCACTCTTCCTAACAATTAGCCTTTAGAATGTTACCAATCACTTTGCCCTTCAAAATGGCCTTCCGTCTATTCATCATACACAAAAGCCTCTGTGCTTACATACATCCTTATTGTCACTCACTCTGTCATCAATTATTTCTACTACAGTATTATCAAGAATACTTTTTGCTCCTGCCCCGCGTTTGTTCTCCCTCAAACCGACTGTGTCTGGACACTCCAGCGTCCCTTTATTTCAAGACCATTTTGACAGAAATGATGGCTACTTGGAATTGAATGGAAACTGAAAGAGGTCCTTAGTATTGAATGGAAAAGTAGTAATCAAACAAGTCCATTCTTTCCTCCAGTGACAACCTTCAGTATTGCATTAACAACCACCATGGAAGAAAAGCGCATTGGAATTGGAAAGTGTGTACTTTATACGTGTGTGTGTGTGTGTTGATGTTTTCTAAGCGGAGGAGATGGCCGTGATATTTAAGAGTCTTATCAGGACAGAAGGGGTTTCTTTGGAATTATCCTTGATAGCTGAAGGTTCCTAATGGCATGGCCTTTTTTTACAGAGCTGTGCTGCTTCAAAAATTAACATTTTCAAATAAATCATCCATGGTCTAAAATACCAGACATCCTTCAATGTCCTAACTTACATTGTAATGTTTTTAGGATATGAGGCTTCAGCTGAGAGGAGCTGAATGATATACTTGGGGTTGAACCGGGCTGCCAGATAGGTTTAGGCCTAATATTAATTCTCTCCCCATCAGCACATTCCAGAGGGTTTGTTTAAGACCTAAACTAGAGGGCTGTCTGTCGTTCTCTGGCACTCTGCAGGCCTCAAATGCAGGCGGTCTGGTGATCACAGGCCAGAACATCCATGATTTATGAACTTTTAAAGGAGCACTTTGACTCCTGCCAGGCGTGGGCTGTGTAATGCATATTCAAACACACAAACATACTGTTCCTGCTCCTGGGTTTGCGCCCATGTGTGTCTGCTTGCAATGTGTATGTAATTTATGCTGCGGCTGATTTGTATGTATGTGTGTGTGTGTGTGTGTGCGCTGTACGTACGATTGTATCATATTGAGTGTCTCCGCATGCATGTGTGCGTGTGTTTGCAATGGCAAAAAGGGCCATCCTTGTCAATATGGCACCTCTCCAGAGTGCCTGGCGGTTAATTGTCGGGGATTAGTGTTTGGCAAACAACCAAATAAGCTAACACTCCCTGTGGGCCAATCAAAATCAGCTCAGCAGCACTCCCTCGGTGGACCTAAACATGGCACAGTTGTCTCTAGATGGTGGAGGAGGTGCAAAAACGCACAACCATAAACAAAGAATGTAAGTTATGACACGCAGGACTACTTCCTGTTTACCTGTCACACACACAACGTTGTCAGCCCTGTCAGTGACACACGCACACATGCACTCGCACAGTTGTACGGGGAGATGGGAGGAGAGTCGCTTTGACAGGTAAAGGAAGCTCCCTTGTGTAGCGGTTTGCCGCCCGCCGCCGCCGCCGCCGCCGCCGCTGTTGTGTCGGTGTGTGTGTGGATGAGGATGACAGAGGACTGCATTCATTATGCAGAATAAGATGTTTACAAAACACCTTTCTCTCACACTCACAAACACAGGCGCGCACCCCTTCCCTCCCCTTGCTCCCCGGGTTTGCGGGGAGGATAGCAGCACTGCTGTCTCATATCCATTTGTTCTATCTGGGGTGACAAAGCTGCCTCATTAACTGAATTCTTAATAAGCCAAGCCAAAAGACATCTCCTCACAACTTCTTTTATCTCCCACTGCATGTACATGTACGTGGAAGTGTGTGCGTGTGTGTGTGTAATTTCAATCCTCCTTTTCTTCTCACTGAACGTGCGCGCGTTTGGTTTTGGTGCATCAGTAATTTTTGACTCCACTTCTTCTTCTCTTTTTTTTATTGTATCTCATAAGTGTGTTTTTGTGTCTGTCTATAATTCCAGGCGTGTGTTTTATTTATTTATTTATTTTTTTTGTCTTTGCCTATGATTGTGATGTGCTCACTGGTGGCATAAAAATATTTCGAAAGCAGCGCAAAGCAGTGGGGTTACATTTTCCTCCATAAACCAAATGACAAATTAGGGTATTCAGTACAAACATGACTCTTTCCTGTCATTAAGTGCAGAAGCAGGCAGCTAATGAATACATGCAGAAAGAATGAACCTTCCGCCACAGCTATGTCTTAATAACCACTGTGTGTGTGTGTCAGAGCGTGTGCGTACACGTTTGCTACGTAAAGAATGAGTGCATACATTCGGTTTTGTTGCCTCAGTCCACTGAGAGTACGTGCATGCATGAAAATGTACACCCCACACTCTGTAAAAATAAAACCCTCTTTATCTCCCTTCATCAGTTTTTTTTTTTTTTTTTTTAGTTAGGGGGGAAGCACGGAGCACGTCGTCGAGTATACTTTTTTTTTTTTTTTTTTTTTCTTAATATAGACTGTCACCAGCTTCCGGGGCGATCCCCCCGGGCCCCCAGGGGCCGTCAGAGACAAAAACAGCCCCACTTGGCCCAGCAAACAACAAAAGCATGTATTGTTCCTTGAAAGTATTTTAAACACATACCAGTGCTGCCTGGAAGGCTGCCAAGTGTAGAATTCCATCATTGCTACCACCTCCCTAACACATGTTACCGCTAACCGCCACTCAGCCCCCAAGACATAGATGTAACAGAAGATCACTGCCAACGGATTCGCTGGCAGACTGCACTCCTGAAAAGAGATGCTGAGGGCCCAGGTATGTGCCACCTTACCTCCACAGATAAAGAGAGCAGCGACTGTAGCGTGGAGAGCGGCACAAAAAACTAATGTGCGTATAGAAAAACTGCTGAGTGCACAATGTACGAATAAACATGCTTTGCTCTCCCCTTCGCTCCCTGACAAGGCCACAGTGTGTGATATAAATACGCCGGAGTCACAAAACAATCCCTACCTTCATTTATTTTGTGACAGCTGTCTCTCCTTGCGAGAGTATCTGGGATGTCATTTTCATAAATGCAAAAAATAAGCAAAAAAAACAACAACAACAAAACCCCCCCAACATATTTAGTAAAGCTCAATTGCCTGCCTGTTTTTTTCCGCTCTGCCTGTTGGCCATTACATGTGATCACAGCTCTGGGGCCTGTCCATGAGGTGCAGGGCCTGTGGGCGAGCTTAGCTTAGGTCACCCAATAATAATAAGCATTCACTGTATAATCGCTGCCAAGTCAAATAAATGAATTATCACAATGAGGCTTTCATACTAAAATTTCTGCTTGTCTTCTGCACTTCTGTGCTATCCCCCCCATTTCTTTTTTCTTCCCTTTATTTCTCCTTTATTCTACAATTCTATAGTCTTTTCTCTTTGTCATCAGAAAAAAATAGTTTTAGAGCTTTGTGGGTGAGTGGAAAATAATGTAACTCCAGCTACCAGCCTCACTTCCATGTTTTTGACTCCCACACAAGAATACACACACACACACACACACACACACACACACACACACAGAACAGTGACAGTGACATACACAGTGACGCAAGTGTGTCTGACGTATGGGTGTAAAGGTCAACCTGAAGTTCACAGCTTCCTGACCTCCTTCCCCTTTCATGGAAAAAAGAAGAAAAAAAAAAAGCCCCGTCTCTCTCTATCTCTTGGAACGAATACCAGAGCAAAGAAACAAGTAATAAACAACCCCGTAGATTTATAATATTCCTATTCGTCCTGATCCACGTGTTTTTACCAGATATACTCTCTTATACTGTACTGAGCCAGCATTTGGGAATAACAGACACTAGGAGAAACAGGCACCAGAGCAGATCTTTCTTACTTACTCATCGGTGCATGAGTGTATGTGAGTTAGGTGTCTTGAAAGCCAGCTCACCTCCATCCCCCATGAAAATGGATCAGTATTTACATTAGCATTAGATTTAGACAGCATGGCTCAGCCACTTACTCCCTATTAGCCATACTGACCTTAGCCCATTAGGGTCTAAAAGCCCCCGCTTGTCTCCATTGCCGCCAGGTGAGACTGACCAGACCTCCCCATTTCCCTAACCATCTTGCCGCTGAGATGATCTTTTCCATCGACTCACAATGGGATGGAGATCATAAAATGCTGAGATCAAGATCATTCAAATGTTAACATGCTCATGGGATTATCTTTTTCCAGCGCCGTGCAAGGGGTGGGATACCGCTTGAAACACTAACATACTTTTGGGTAGGGTTCATCATTTTCCATATTTCCCAACATGCAAAGACGCTTTTGGGAAATCAAGGCAAGAGCTAATTGACTGGGTCTAAAACATAAATAAAGGGATAGAAAATCCAGTGCTGCGGCTTATTGGCCGGTATCATCAAAGAGATTTGCACTACGCTGATGTTGTTATATTTAACTAAAACTGAAAGGGAAGAGAAGGGAAAATTATTTTGCTGCTGGAAGGAGCAGCGATTTTTGCCAAGTTTGTTTTCCTCCGCTCCGTTCGTAATGGAGACTTGCCGAAAATAAAGTCTATTAGAGAGAGGTAGACAAAGGGAATGGCAGAAACATACAGAGAAAGGAACCGGCTGATAGATACGATGATGTGAGAGGAGAAGAAACTGTATGACAGAGAGAACAAAAGATGGAAAGAGAGAGAGAGAATGATAGGGAAGAATCTAGACGAGCGTAGTCGGGTTCAAATCACTAATTACACATTCCTGAGCCTGTGAAGGGGAGTATTGTTTTCCAGTTAGCCCCTACCCTGTCGCATGGTTTCACTTAGCACAAAACAAAAGGTACAGGGAACAAAACACAAGACTAATACCAGGCCCTGCTAATGACAGAGAAATGGGAGAAATTATCCCTGGGGTGGATCCTCGTGAGAAAATGGCTGGTGATTACTGGACAAAGGAAGTTCATTTTGAAACTGTCACAAAATGGCAGACTGTCTGCTTCTTTCTTTGCACGGCTTGTATTTATCAGTAGCATGTGCTGCATAATACTTTTTAAAATAGATATATCTCTGCGCGCATAACCTGCCTACTTTATGCTTTGTACGTATTACAAAAACATTCTATATAATCCTAAAATGAATTTCAAGCAAACAAGAATTTAGTTTCAGGCCCTTTTTCCTCAAAACCAGTGTGACAATGTGCCTCGTTGTGTGGATAAGCTACTCGTAAGTGTGTGTATGTGAGCGCACGGTGGAGTGGTACCTCTGCCAGGGAGAGCACAATGAAAGCACCTCTTCAGCGGAGCTGTTTTGCATATTGCCACAGGAAATCAAATGCCTTGCAGTTGACCTACAAGATGGCACACTTGATCCCTCTCTACTTTCTTTACAGAAGGCAGCCATTTCAGCCTGCTTTGTGTGCTTTGTGCGATTTATCCGTTTATATCAAAACTCAAACATTTAACTTGAGGCTGTGTGTCGCGGAGCACACACCGATAACTATTTTCGGACACGTTGCGTAACTCCAAAAAGTCGTCCGCGTGTTTCTCGGCATCCCGGGTTATTCCGTCTACCCCGCATAAACCCATAATGATGAGCTCTGAGCTGTTCCGGCAACATGCAAGCCCCTACCATTTTCCTCAAGAGCGGAGGGGAGGGGGTAAGCTGATAGCAGTGGCAGCGCTGGGCAGAGTCGCCTGGCTGGTAGTGTTTGCCCAGGCCCCAGCCGTCTAAAGGAAGGATATTGTTTTCCCCTGAAAAAGCCTCAGCCGCAGTCCGCATACCAGCGTCCACTCAACATACCAATGGGCTCTTTGAAGATTACTCAAATGTTTGCCTTTGTTCCCCCCTCCCCCATCTGCCCCAACCCCTAGTCCTAACCTACACTCCTGCCAGAATGAGGAAAAGAGGAGGAAAAAAAAAAAATCAGACTTATATCTTCAGAAAACAGTGGGAAAGCAATACCACCCTCAGCTGCACTCAGTTCAAAATGGCCTCCGTACGGGACGGGACGGGCGGCTACTGGGAGGAATAATAGCACTGGCCCCCAGCACCGTAAAACTAAACATAAACAATAGAAAAAGGCTGCGTATTAATGGAGCACAGCTGATACACAAGAACATTACATGCGAGTCTTCCACGTGTCTGCCAATGAGCGTGCTCTTTCCACAGCGTCACCTCCTCTCCCCTCCAAGTCCACAATTAAAGAGTTGGATATGATAATTTCGGAGGGTTAATTTAACTAAATGTGCCGAAACCTCGCGACCCCCTCGCCCCGCACACAAACCACATTAATCCTGAACAAGTAAGTGGGCTTTCTATCAGGTCTATTTCAAAGCATTAGGGATTACCTCGCAGAAACTAAGCTGCTTGAACTCACAGGAGGTCAGCGGCATTGTGCTGCTGCAAAAGATGGAAAGGCCGGCGGTGGAGACGGAGAGACAGCAGGGACCGGTCAGTCCCTCTTTCCACGGCTCTCCGGCAGCATCCCTCAATCCCTCTCCTCGCCCTCTTTCTCTCACTCTTTTCATCCCCCGTCCCTCTCTTTCACCGCATAATCGAATATCTCCCACTACTTATCTATTCACTGAGCACCTAATGGTTAAAATCAATTGCAGCTGGAATGCTGAAATGCCGAATACTGGTCCACATGCTAATAATGACAGAGAGAGTGTGAGAAGGAGAGAGGGAGAGAGGGAGAGAGTGACTTGGGACCGTTCCAAGGGAGTAGCACAATTACCTCCAATCGATCGATTATTGATTTGGAAGGGTGTTGAGGAGTATTTCAGTTCAACTTTGTCCATATCAATATCCTGATAGCTTCATGAGAGCGCATTCTAAATACCACACTAAAGCTGATATTTCAGACTATTTCAAGGAGAGGATTTAGACTTTTTTTAATTTTTTTTTTTTTTTTTTACTTTCACTCACATTAGGAACGTGCTGTAATCAGGTCAGGTGATTTCAAAAGTAAAGCTAATGAACTTACACAAAAGTGTTTATCTGATCTCCCTGTCATGTGATCTGTCTGATGCAGCCCTGATCAAATCTATGCATCAAAAGTGGAGACAACACGCCCCGAGAGATCACATTTGAGCTCCCGTGCCTTCTTTGATTATTACTTTGTGTTCTGTTTTTTAAGATTTTTTTTTTTTTGTTTTTTTTTTATCTTGTTATCTTTGTCCCAACAGGATGATCAGGACGGAAGTTGGAGGAGGAGGAGGAGGAGGAGGGAAGTGTGTATTTGAGATGAGAGGGGAAAAAAAAAAAAAAAAAGACAAACTCCTGCTAGTTCCTTTGTTCCCACATCCCAGCCATGTTCCCCTTCCTTCTGGTGGTCTGGAAGACACTGCCCCCCCCCTCTTTCCCTTCCACACACTTCACAACACCCCCACCCACCCCATCCACCCCCCTTCTGCTATCGTTCCCATACCTGTCAGCCCCGATCTGCTTCACAGTCCCCTGCACATGGACACGGCCCGAATGACCCACAGCTCTGAGAGGGGTGGGAATGATTATGAAGAGGATCACATCTGGCTATTAATATGAGAAAAGCAGCACTGTCTCGTACACAGAGAGAAAAGAAACACACACCTTGCCAAAGGAAAAAACAAAAGATTATAGTCGGGGGCCTTAACTAATTCATAAGAGAGTTAAGAAGCAGAGAGAGGAGAGGAGAGGAGAGGAGAGGAGAGGAGGGGGGAAAACGGGCTAGGGTAATTAAACATTACATATGAGTGTCAGTCAAGAGCTGGACCGGAGCTGAACGTGGCACGCACACACATCTACACCACACACACACACACACACACACACACAAACAGCAATGCTCTGCCGACCATCTGGTAAAGGCTTTGGAGGGAGAATGGGCGAAACTCTTATTAATATCTATGAGGATTATTAGAAACAAGGGGGAGGCGGGGGCCGTCCATTCAAACCTCTCTGTCAAACAGAAAGCCACACACAAACACGCACATGCACACACCTGCTTTTATGCTTTAATTAGCCGCCACCCTCCGTCCCCCACCACCGCCACCCCCGGACCTCTGAAAGATTTCCATTGTAATCTCCACGCAGGTGAAAGAGGAGACGATTTGAATAATCTACTAACCGGCGTCTCTTTGCCTTGCAGAGAGAGAGAGGGAGAGAGGGAGAGAATGAGAGAGAGGGACAGACAGATAGACAGACAGACAACCTTTCTGGCAAAAAAAAATACTGTAGTGAATTCATTTGTCTGCTCAGGTTTACAGCGCTGAACTCTTGGCGGCATCATCTGTCTCCATGACAGAACATGAAAATCTATATCTCGCAGTCAAGTAGCATCTAGTGTGAAGTGTCTGAGAACATTCCTTTTTGAAGAGAATAGCAACTCTTTAAGTCTGTCTGTGAGTGCGAGACAAGGACGCTGTGATCAAGAGCCTGTGTCTGGAACAAGCGTACATGGGCTCAAGTGGAAAATGGTAACTTGATAACCAACTACAATTGCGAGTGAGTGTATATGCCGTTACATGTGCCGCTATGAATGTATGTAATACCATACCTCTGTACACATGCGCTCGTGTGTGTGTGTGTGTGTGTGTGTGTGTGTGCGGGTCATAAATGGAGCCATGCATTTGAAATAGATCTAGGCTCTTTTCTATTCTGGGGCCCGGCACAATGACTTTTTATGCAAATCTATGGGAGTCAATCTCCTGTCCATTTCCCCATCACACAAGTCCAAATGACAGTCCAATAATTTGGGCTGCATATATATAGGGCCATTTGATTTTCAAATGAGAATGGGCAGGGTTGACCCTTGCTAATAGCCAAGGCACAGTGGTAGACTTAATATCACAGATGCACAAGCACAGCTACCTCCATTGCGAGGGAGATGGAGGAGAATTAAATGCGGAGATGTGGGGGGATAGAAAACTGAAAGGAAAAAAATGTCCCCCGGTTGATAGAAAAGGCAAAAGGGAGGGAGAGAAGTACAAATGAGAGAACGATGCATCTACAAAATCCAGCGTCCTTTCCTCGTCTTTTTTTCCCCTTCCATCCATCCCTCCTCCCTTCGCTCCCCTTGTTTAATTCCCCCCACCCCTTGATTCCCAGCCATGGTGTTGCCAAGAGGATCATGGGTAATGAGATGGCCTATCTGCTGCTCCCCAGGGGAGAGATAGAAAAAGAGAGCGAGAGAAAGAATGAAAGAAAGAGAGAGACGAAACAAAGAGAGTAGGTAAGACAGAGGTGGTGAAAGAGTTTGAGACAGAAAGAGAGAGGTTGAAGGACAGAGACATATTCGACCTCTGTTCTTTTCCTCCGTGTATCCCACTAAAAAAAAACACTTCATCTATGTCCTCTCTCCTTCAGTGTCTGTCATTAAAAAAAGCTGAGCATTTTATGAGCCCATAGGTTCAAAGTAGATTGCAAAAGAAGAAAAGGGAAGGGGGGAAAAATAAAACAGAGGTATGGATGGAAAAAGTGCAGAGGACGACCATTTCCGCTTGAATTATGACGGAACGTTGGACGGACGGGCGGGCGGGGTGGCAGCGGTTGAAGACAGTTTAAGATTTATTCGGACAGCCATCTGAGAAACAGGTGCCACGGCCTCCGAGACACACAGTGTGTGTACATGTGTGTGTGTGGTCCTTGACCATGCCACATTGACCATGAACATTCTCAACTCCTAATGACCCAGGGGCAAGCACAACCCAGGTCTCAACTCAAAGCTCTGTGGGGACACACACACACACATGTTCACTACACACTAACCCCCTACTTAGCCAGGCGGCACTTGTGAATGGCACTGACAGATTTACTCCTCTCTCTGTGTGTATTAACGCCAGTGTTTGTTATTAAAAATCATAACGAAGCCATACATCATCATATTGGATGCTAAGCTAAACATTAGCGGGGCCAGCAGCGGGCACGCTGAGCTACAACGCCGTTTAATGCGGAGTTTACCTCATAGATCGCTAGCATAAAAATCCTACATTAAAACATCTCCCAGTTTGTCATTTACAACACTTCTAGCACTTGGCAGCTGTAGCAATACCACAGAAGTGACATTCTGCACATTTCCAAATTAATTCTGTATCGTGAGAGACATTGTGTAAAATCAGAGTGGTAATGCTCTCATTAGAAACAAGCCAGGGCCAATCAGATTTCTTACATTTCCTCTCCAATAGTCAGGGAGGTGCAGACCTCCGCTTTTTCCATGTAAGGCCTATAACTTCCTGCGCCACCTGCTGTGCCCTGGCCACCAGATGACTTGATGTCCATGTGCTGCTAATGTCATTTCCCTCTTGCTGTTTCAAAGTCTGGAAAAAAACACTTTCAAACTCTCAATTCCCCTTAGAAGTACTCCATTGCTGCTACAAAGCAGCCATAAAATCTCCTGAATATGCTTTTTGTTTGTATCTTCAAATGGTTTCCCATGCCATAAAGATATTCTGTGTTTCCAAAAAACCAGATGGTAAAGTCGTCAACACTCGGATCTTTTATGCGCCCGGCCAAGCTACCTCCATCCCCATGTGCTTTTCACCTCTGCCAATACATAAAAGGAGAGGTGTTTTTCTGGTCAAATAAAGAAATGATTTTTTTCCCTCTGCTCTCGCTTTGCAGCTCTCTCTACTCTGTCTGGGCTTTCTCTCCCCCTCTCGCTCTCTCCGCTTTACCACCACATGTCCAAGGGTAAAATAGTGGAATTTCTGCCAGAGGCATTAAAAGCGTCATCTGTGGAACAGATTTGTTGAGGCCTGTGGGGTAGATGGGCGGGTGGGTGGGTGGGTAGATGAGGTACAGGGCTGCATGGGTGCACTGAGAGGGCACTGGGATGACCCTCGCTCGCCGAGGCTAAACTGGTGTTTGTTTGAAAGGACACTCCCTTTTCTTAACTTAACGTGTCTTGCTTACATTTCTGTGTGGTTGATAGCGCTTTTTGGGTTTGTATATTTAATCGCAACTGTTATAAATAGCTATTTTTTGGACGATTAAATGGCCAGTGTTTAGCGTAGCCTTGGTAACCTATCTGGCGATTACCTCATAATACAACAACTCAGCCAAAAGTGTCTTAACTCTGTCAAATGCATCAACATGTCGAGCCAAAATTACACCTCCACTAAAGTCTTCTTTGATTTAACTTATCGAGATGCCAAACGCGGCCTTTGCCAGACTGCTGGACAATCCTGTGTCAATATGTACATCCTGCTGAAGTCAACTAAGACTGTTTTAAATAACACTAAGAATGCCAATGTGCTTAATCCAGTTAAGCCTTGAAATGTTAAGTAAGAAGAAGAAGTAAGTAAGTAAGAAGTCAGAGATATTCAAAGGTAATTCCTTAAAGATTACTATACAATAAAGGCATGAAAAGAAAAAAACACGGAAAGGGACGGTTACTAAAGTCCGGTGGGTAATTTATAAGTATACTGTTGTAGATTCAAATCTATAAAATGTAATGCTGCACACTCTCTCATATCTGAATTTTACATTTTTCTCCCTTCAGACGAAATTTTATAGTTATAAATAAAAACTATTCTCTGGAAAGGAGAATAAATATCAGACAGTAATAAAACCCTATATATAAAAGAGGGTAAAGCATTCTAAGATGAAATTGTATTTTATATTCCAGGAAAACACCTCAATATAACCCTATTTTCTACATCTCCTTATGGAAAGTTGTCTCATTTAACGCTCAACATACACAAACACCTCCCACTGCCAAATGTTGCACACAGTAGTAAAGAAATCCTCATTAATGTAATGCACTTGATCCTGTCCTGTAGGTCAAGGCCTTGGAAATGTAACAGCATCCTATTAAGCTGAAGGAGACGTCTGACAAACTAAATCACCTTAAATATATAGGAGCAGAGAAAGCTGCCAAATATTGGGCATGTTGGAATTTCTTCACAGGAGCTATTTATTGCTCCGAGTGCGAAGGGTTTAATTAGTTAAGTAACTACACTTAAACATATGTATACTTTCACTATAAATCAAGGGCCATTTTTACAATACTTCAGACAAATAGTTATCTGTCTTGTTTTTTAAGTTCTCAACGTGGGGTCATAATTTCATTGTCCAGTAAATACTTTATCTGGCTATACATGCTTTTCAAGAAAAAAATTAATTATACCAGACTTATTAAGAGCTGGAAAAAAAGAAAAGGAAAAAAAAACAACCGAAGAAAATCAAAACTTTGGAATATGTCAAACTCGCTGATAGTGTGTGACTTGTGTATAATTAATTGACACACTAGAGCCAGGCAGTCACAAGCTGGAAATGTATCCATATCGGATGGAAATCATCCTCGGTACTCTCACAGAGACCTTTGCCATCTTTGCCATTCCATTCTCATGGGAACTTTCTATCCGTGCGACACTGAAGATGGGGCCCTTTTTTTTTTTTTTTTACACAAAAATATGTGGTCAGAGCGGCTTGCCTGTAACATATATAGTTGTAGGAATGGTATTATAGCTGTACTGGAAAAATACTTTTCTATGGTAGCTTTAGATGAGGATTTTATGCTTCACGTGTAGGCGATACTACTTTGATGTTGAGAATTTTCTTTTTCTCTTCAGTTTGGATAAAAAAGCTGAGATTAGAGAACTGATGTTGGCTGAGAGCGTTTTTACCTTGTAGACGCGGATGGCAGACTCATGCCTCTGGTTGGTGGCATGCAGCCTCAGTTTATCCACGCTGTTGCTGTAGTAGTCGCAAGCGTTGCACTTGAGGTGCACCGGGTTGCCAATGGCCACACACTTTAATCTCCACTGGTTGGCCTTGCCTCCCTCCTTGATGTGGGCCACCAGCTGGTGCTTCTGCATGTGCTTGTCGGTCTTGCAGTGCAGCTGAAAGTTGGCCTTAAGCTGGGTGTTGTAGTTGCAGAGCTTGCACTGGTAGACATCACCCACGACGCAGCGCCACTCCTCTTCGGGCAAAGATCGCTCGGCGTTGACGTGGCCGTTGAGAGCCTCCAGGCTGTCTGTGGAGTAGCAGTTGCACACAGCGCACTGGTAGAGGCGCAGCGAGGGGTCGTTGATAGGTGGCGACAAGGAGGAGAGGGAGGGGTCTGATGAGGACATACCCCCCATTCCGCCTGAGGTTACCAGGGACAGGTCATCTGCCATCAGTTGACCGCTGGCAAGACGCAGCTCAGCTGATAGGTCACTATTCACTGTGGGGAAAATGAGAGAAAACAAAGGTTAGGCAGCGAAAACGAAATGCGAAATTGTAGAGTAAAAGCTAGAAGCTACAAAAGAATTACCTACAGTACATGGAAGCATGGACAGATAACACGTCAGGGCCACATGCAAAGCAGGAAGAATGGTGCATAAATACAATAAGGTATAACAAAAAGACAAAGCGGTGGTAAAAATGAAAGGCTTGCATACATATGGAGTAATAAAAGATGGCGAGAAAGAAAAGGCTCTTTTTATTAAATGAAATTAAGTGTGGAAAGAGAAGTGAGTCTTCTGTGCGGGCCCCTCTCACACAAAAGGATTTGATAAAATAAAGCCTCACAGAGGACTAGGGCTCCTTACAAAGTCTTGTCTATAAAAAACCTTAATAGGATTGAATCAGGATCAATTACAATCATCCTTTTCAACTTGCTAACTCGCTCATCAGGTAGCTTTAATTACTGCTCTCAGCAATGGTGGGACAACGGTGTTAGAGCTCTGGGCTTTTCTCACAGCCATGCACAGATTTGAGAAGCTGATCAATGCGTTACACACTGTTTCTTTTTCCTCTGCCACCCACCCTAGGACAAAAAACTGATCTGCCATTCATTCAAGTGTATTTAACTCTTTCATTTGATCCCGCCATTGTCCCTCTATGCATGTTACCAAAGCTCATTATGTCTTTTTTTTTTCTCAAATATCACAACACAGTGTAAGAAGAACATAACAATTACACATTATCTGAGTCTTGTATATATGCACATATATCCATTCATAACCTATGCATGCAATTCTGCGTGTGTTAGCATTTGAATATCCTCCTCACACCGTCTATACCTATGTACAGCTGCGCTCACTATGGGGAGCTCAGTGGTATCAGTGTAATTCACTGAGAGTACATCTGCTAGCTGGGCTGTGACCTCCACACTCGCGGAGGGAGTGGGTGTGTAACACTGCAGGGTCATTGTTAAATCTCTCTCACTCCTACGGGAATCCGCTTCCTGCTGTGTGTGAGTGTGTGTGTTTATGTGTGTGTATATATGTGTGTTCTCTCCAGAGTGAGCAAAGGTGGGGTGTGTGTGTGTGTGTTGGGGGGATGGGGATTAAGCTGACTTAAGAAAATTACAAATGAAAGATTAAGAATAATTCTCATGTGGCATCTCATAATCATTTTTTAATCAGGGAGAGGGGTCAAAGAAAGGAGACAATGACAGAGGGACAATATGAGAGCAGAGATAAGAGAGGATGAGAAGGAGAGGAGGGAAGGGAAGTGAGCCACTGTGAAAAAGGATGGGGATCAGAAAAAGAGAAGGTGAGAGGGCATGGAGAAAAATGAAGAGCAACAAAGAAAACGGAGATAAAAGATGAAAAAAAAAACAATATACAGATGGCATCAGATTTATGATATAAAACAGATAAAATTGGCCAAGTGAAAAATGAGCAGTAGAAAACTGAATAACAAGCTTGAGGGCAAAAAATATTTAAAAGGAGAATACTCAGAACAAATGCCTTTGTTGTGCATTGCAATTTACTTACATTTAAAACTCATGAGGCATGTCTATCTCTGTGTTTTGTGTCAAGCATCACTCACCTAGACCAGATCCAAGAGCAGCTGCAGTTGCAGGATCTAGCTGAAACGGGTTAATCATCATCTGGGCGTCTGGGCCTCCGCTGCCAGCTGGGTTCTCAAGTTTTACGCCTGCGAGACCCATGTTCTGGGCCAGGTAGTACTGGTAAAGCTCTGCCTCGGCTGGGGCCAGACCCAGATGGAGGCTGTGTTGGATCTGCTTCATGTTCTGTTGCAGCAGCATCATGTTGTGCATGTGCTTCTCGCTGGTCATGTGGATTCGCAGGTTCCGTGCCACATTGGTCTCATAGTCGCACACCTGATGGAAGAAAGACAGAAGGAAGATAAGATTCATATTTTATATTTGTAATGTTTAATTCACTTATTTTCATACCAGAAGCAAGTTGATGTCGTTTAGAAAAAATAATAAGAGACAATGACGCAGAGGGAAATAGCGTATTCATTATGTAGACAGTGCAACAGTCAAGCAGAGCTACAATGATGCTCTGTTTGTTTCATTACCTCACAGCGCCAAGTGGGCTTCTGTTTGGGCTTTGATGGCGAGGGCGCACCGCAGCCTCCGCCAAGGCTGGCACTGGGCACAGGGTTGGCGTGGTTGTGGTTGTATTGTGCCTCACCGCCACCGTTCTGGAGTGTTTGTACGTTGTTCAGATGCTTGTCCGACTGCATGTGGATGCTAAGGTTGCCTTTGGTGGTGGTTGAGTAGTTGCATACCTAAAAGGAAAAAATGTGCACTAAGAATTAATTGAATGGATGCATAATGAACATTAAAATGCGTGCATAACAACGACTAGTCAATATCTGATATATAATTTAGCGTGGAAATTTATATTTTATTTAGCTAAGTGTTTGAGATTATTACATTAACCTTTAAGGCAAAATAAAAAGAGACAAATCATGTTAAGACATGTAACTCAGTGAGCATAAATATGAATCTCAATCCTCCTTTAATTAAAAAGAAATGGCTATTATCTTAATTTGAAAAATGTAAAAATATAAATATACAGGGAAATCCATGAAGAGGAAAAATAGGATGGACAGACCTCACAGCGGAAAGGCTTGTATCCACAGGTATAGCTTTCGCCTCTGGCTAAACGAGGGTGAGGCTGTCCTGTGCGGCAGTACACACAAGATCCACCAGACTCTGGATGTTTCTCCTTCATGTGAGCGTCCAGTGTCTGCTGGTATTTGTAGTGCCAGTTACACTTGGGACACTTCAGCGTCTTGCAGGAGTTCCGTGAATGCATCATCGTCATATGCCCTCCCAGAGACCGTGAGGATCCCAAGACTGTATCACATTTGGGGCACTCCACCCCACTACCTGGGGACCCTTCACCTGGACCAGGGGTGCCAGGAGTACCAGGAGTTCCAGGAGTACTGGGATTTCCTATGTGTTGATGGAGAGGGCCAGGACTCTCATCATCTCTGCGCAACATCATCATGTCAAGGGGATTGGAGGATGGCGATAACCTATCCCGTCCTGCCAGGCCTTCACTGGTAGAGTCGTTGCTGCTCTCCCGCTCTCTGGCAGCTGCCAGGGCAGTGGAGAGGCGGATCTTCTCCATCTCGAACTTCTCGCACATAGTCGGGGAGGAAGAGGAGGTGGATGCAGGGCCTTTGTCACTGTTCAGCTTTAGCACACTGTTGGAAAGGGGGGAAATACTTTGGTTTAAGAGAGGGAAATCTTTGCTACTAGTGCTGTTGGCCCGCTGGCCTGTCATTGCCATGGTCATGGCCTGTTCCTCCTCCTCATCTACTTCCATTTCTACTCCACCACCACTGGAGTAAGCATCCTCATCCTGCTCAGGACTTTCTTCTCCTGCTGTACCGGGCTCCCGCTTGATGGGCGGGTACTGGCTCAGGTCTGGCCCATTGGGTTGCAAAGTGCATGTGTCCCTAACGTGGCCTTTGCAGTCACTATCAGAGTTCCGACCTTCCAAGTTGCCACCAGAGGCAGCAGCAGCAGAACTCCCGCTGGGGGTTCTGTGGGCACCAGCCCCTCCCCCGAGGTTTGGGTTGGTCTCAGCCTTTGGCATGGTTTGGGTTCTGAGGGTTTGGTCAGTAGAGGAGCTGCTGGCACTGCCCTTCAGGAAGGCAAAACCTGCCTGAAGGGAATCTGCATTCTCCCCACTACTGTGGAAAGCGTTCCACAAGCCGCGGAGCCCAGTGTCTGGCCCTAGAAAGTTGGCAGGTGAGGGAAAGTGGGGTAGCACAGAGTTTTGGGGTTTTTTTGGTTCCAGAAAGCTTATAAGAGGTTCTTTGTCCTTGCCGATGCCCTGGATGATAGCAGAGACGTGCTTGTTGCCCAGCAGCTTCTGCTCCTGCTCATTCAGGGTCATACGGTGGTCATGGACAGCATGTGTCACGAAGGAACGGCTATAGCCAAAAGACAGCTTGCACAGGAAACACATCAGCACAGGCTTCCGCCGCCCATCGGCCACGCAGCCCTCAAACTTGGACAAGTCCACATTGTTGGGGACATCTTTGGACACACAGGAGTTTTTGGCTGCACCATCCGCCTTCAGATAGTCTTTGTCATTCTTGTGGCGGAGGTCATAGACACGGAAACTGTGCAACACAGGACCAGCGCCCACCAGCCCTCCAGCTGAGGTATTTGGGAAGGAGGGGTGGTCGGTCGCTAGGGGTTTACTCCCAAGGGATGAGGCGATGTGGAAGGTGTTGATGATCTGGGGGTAGAAGGACATGGGTGCAGCGTGCTGGTCCAACCGCTCCCCCACTGGACTCAGGCCACTCTGACCACCGCTGGCCTGGGCATTGGGGAAGGTCTTTGGGGACAGCAGGCCCCTGAATGGGAGAGACCCAGGGTTGCCACGCTGCTCTTTGGAGTCCTCTAGGATGAAGGCTGAGCCATCGGGCTGGTAGATGATCTCGCCACACAGGTTCTCCACATCACTATCCTCTTCCATTTCCATCTCACTGTTCATTTCCCCCACTTCTGCCGCACTCACCTCACGGTCTCCTTCATCTTCACTCTCCTCCCCTATCATTCCTTCAACCTCCTCACCCTCCTCGTGACCTCCACCAATAGGCAGACGGGCGTTGGGGCAGTGGTGCTCCATGTATTTTTGTAAACTGGAGAAGGAACTAGAACATTCGTTGCAGGGGATCTCCTTTGCCGGTGCCACGGGGGATGTGGCAGGGGCAGAACAGTCCGAACCCAAAGCTGCTCCTCCTCCTCCTCCTCCTGGTAAAGTTCCGGTAACACTTCCTTTGTTACCGGTAGTAAAGCTTTCTCTCCGACTCTGTTCGGTTACAGGGTCGATGGTTGCACTGACAGTGGTGGGGGTAGTAGTGGACCTCAGAGGGCTCACAACGGTCGCTCCAAGGCCATTCTCCGGCTCTCCAATGGCAGCAGGTGACAACTGGTTATTGTTGGCATTGTTGCTGTTGGTCTCCATGGCGACAACGGAGTTGTCCTCAGCAGCAGCATCCAACCTCTGGCCACCATGTTCTTGCTGCCGTGACGACACCATAGGGGGAGAGTCACAAGTTGCCATGACGACCACTACATAGGGATCTCATCTCATCCAGCCCAACAGGGACCTGTGTTGGAAAAGAAAAATTACAACTGAGATTTAGTAAACGGTGTCCTTAGCCACCGTCAGCAATCTTTAACAACATTCAACTGTGGCTTTTCTTCCCCCAGTAACTGTTTATTACAAGACAGATTTTTTTGTTCAAAATCAACTTCTGTATTTTGGTCATAGTTGCTGTTAGAAACAGCAATCAAACTAAGGTAAGGAACACTGAAGTTTATGAAAAAACTTTTTCATATCACATTTTAAGGGTAAAATGGTTTATGGTCATACTACAATTTAACCACTAAAATGTGTGATTATACTAGTTAAGGGCACACTAACTAATAGCAAATTTACTACTTAAGTCTCAGACATACAAATAATTAGGAGATCAAAGAAAATATTGACCCTTAATGTATTTTGGTTTCATGGAATATGGGAAGGAAAGCAATAACAGACACAGACTGAGAGAGAGTGGGTGAAAGAAAGACAGAGAGAACAAGCTTCCATGAGGAATGATGTTTGGAATACCAGAGAGATGTTATCAATCCTGGGTAGCTGCCGATCTCTCAACCCCTCACTACTTCAATCTCTTGGCTTTTCACAACAAGGCGCAAACGTAAAGGCATCCATAAACACACAGACACAATTCAGAAAAAGCCTCATAAGGCCAAAAACACTCATGACATGCTGTTTCATTTTATAATCACTGGAATATTTTCTTATCACCTCCAGAAAAACAGAAGAAACAACAGGCCGAAGCTCAACTGCTACTGAAAAGAAATTCTTGCTCAGCTAGATGCAGCAAATGAGAACCACTACTAAAATGTCTTTTTACTTGATACAGTACCAGCTCCTTTCAGATGCTTGCGTGTAAATGAGCTAGCATTAAAAGAAAGCTTTAAAGAGCCATGTTAACCTTTAACCTAATCCACCTGCTGCTTAATTCTCCCTCTCTTTTTGTACACTGCCTCTCCCTCACAACAAAGCTACAAAGCAATTAGAGGATTAATCCGCAACAATCCAGGGCTAAACAAAGCCAGTGGGAGGAACAGTAAAAGCGTGAGGAATGAAATCAAACATGTGTGTGAGTGTGTTTGTGGATGCATGTGAGTGTGCACGCGCTATAATCACGTCTAATCTGACATATCCCAGAGATGATTCCACGGGGACTAGTGATAGATTAAAAGAGAGAAATTATGTTTTCACTGTGTGTGTCTCACTTTATGTCTCTCCGTTTGTGAGATTAAAGAAAAATTCACAAGGAGCAGAAAATGAATTTTAGTGCTTATCAGTTCAGCATAGATGTAGCGAGAGGAGGGAGGTAGATGTGTGGCATGACAAAATCATCTCCTAATCATCTTCTGTTTATAGTCAGCCAGGGGGTAAAGCGTAGATCTATAGCAAACCTAGTTTTTACATTTTAGAAGAATGTTTTTAACTTAAAATTTCTCTGCAGTACATTTTTGTAAGCAGTAAAAATACTATTGTTCTCATGCAATAACCTGCGGTTGAGTCAGACAAATTAGGATTATTCTGCTTTCTTTGGGATTTTTAGCCCCAGGCAGGGAGATAACGGCTACTGTCTTCTAGGGCACACACCCCATACATACCTGCGTGTATGTTAACTTGAACTGTAATTGCAGGAACATAAGCAGCAATTAGCTTTGCGTTCCAAACATGCAAGGAGATGAAACACGGCGAGTGTGTGTCATGCCACAAGAATTTGTAGCGTTAACACAGCCACAGAACCTGTTTCACCATTCATTTGTTCAAACATATGCTGTACATTCTTCGCTTTTAATTTTTCCACCAGTGTCCATCTTTGAAAAGCTTGGGTGCAATGTGATTGAGGGTAAAGCTGTTCAGAAGCAGTGGGTTTGAGAGCTAATGCGACACATACGACAGGATTTACTACTTGTCAGTGGTGTCAGTTCACTGCTTATTTCATTGGGGAGCAACCCCTTTGAATTGTAGCTCGGACATAAAACACTGCGGTTTATGAATTATGCATCTCTTTAAGTATGGAATTATGTCTTATGGATAAGCCAACGTGTTAAGCGCTTGGCACTGACATATCACCCCTAATGCTAACAGGTTAGCAGCTGTTTACATGCGTGCTGCCTGCCAACAATAACATAAACGGATTCTTAATTGAACCCATTACTTTTGCCACCGACAGTACATTGACAAAATAACACAATGTGAGTAGTGCTGTTTATAGCTTTTTTGCTTTTTCTTTCATTTAAAGTGTGCGCAGATGAGTGAAAAAGGGCCTTTTTGAAAAATGCAGAATACACACGCAGCAAACTTGACCATAAACACAAATTGCTTGTTTAGTACTTAAGCCTTTGGTGGGGGCTGTTCTCAGAAAACTAGATGGCAAAGTTTTAGCACTTGATTTAGCCCACACTCCTCTGAAAAATAACGTGGCGCAGTGGTGTAAGCATTTGAAGCCGTCCTGATGCATTGAGCACACCTTAATGTAGCATACAGACGTAGTGAGATATCGGGTCTTCCTGTCCAGTGAATCTGCCATTTTTCGCTTTTACCTTTCTGAGCTAAAAGTAACATTTCGTATATTGAACTCTTCAAAGTCCAGAGATTCATGTGATAACCTGTCTCTCTCCTACAGCTAATTTGGGCTTTTCTCCGTCCTTTAGGTTTCGCACCTTTCACAGCAGTTGTGCCCACAGATCATATTACTACAAGCTAAGAAACATTCCTCTTTCTCTCCCCCACTGGCTTCCTTCGCTCTACTAACCAACCAACCTACTTTCATTGGTGAAACAGACAGACAGATACATAGGGAGTGAGAGAATCTCACAACGAAGCCCAGGTTTTTCCACCCTCCTTTTAACGCAAGAACAAAAGGGGTGGCCTGAGCCGCTCCTACCTCTGTTTTTTAATTAAGCATGTCCCCTTGCTTTCACACATATGCACACGGACACAGGACCGTACACACACACACACACACACACACACACACACCCACACACACATACACTAAGGTAATTAAAGTGGCAGATCAGATCCAGTGAGAGGCAAATAATAGCCGAGGAATGCCTGCTTTGGACACTGCTAGTTCTGATGGGTGAAAAGGGCTAAGAGACTCCTTGGCCTATTGTTTTTCTCCCCCCTCCCTTTTGCTCTCTCTCCCCTATCCTTCCATCTGCTTTTCAGCAGATCCCTGAGAGACAGAGAAGCGGTCTGAAGGAGGGGATTTCTCAACTTTTTTTTTTGCTTGCTTTGTACGGAGATTCTCATTAATCTTAGCGTTCAGTTCATAAGGAACGCACTCATCATCTGAAAATGCATGAAAGCGACCACAAAGTCCAAAACTGCCTTTTAAGCTTATTTGGCGGTCATAAAATGTGCTGGTACTACCTGAAGCATGTCAACAACTACTGAGCCGCTGGTAATGTCGTAGTCTCCTCCTATTTTTGTCCTCCTGTCAGACTATCACGCATTAGCCAGAGTCGCAGCCTGTTAAATGACAAACCTGTAATTGCAGTGTTGCCACACTGCAGTCTTTTGTTTACACGGGGATCTGTTAGGTTCAAATTCTTCATCACTAACTGTCCGACACTTTAATGCAATGGCAGACAGTGATGTTAACGCTGCGCTGGATATTTACAACATTTGTAAACAGTGGTATTAAGCAGATCTGTGCGTTGAGACGTGGTCATCTAAAATGGTTATTTTCTCTCTTCTTGTCAAACAGTTTAGGGCTCAAGTGAAGACACCCAGCAACTGGTAAAATTAAATCCAGCCTGAATCTTTAACCCATGAGAGCAGGCAAAGTCAAACAACAAAGTCAGCAAGGCAGCGTGAAACTGCAGCTATGTGGTCATTCCTTGAGGTCTCCTAGAAGGTCGTCTCTCTCCCGGCATGCGGCCCCTCAGCCCAACACCAAATCTTCTATCAAAATGTCACCAAGCGTTAGCCAAAGACAAAGGGGAGGGATGCTGTGAAAGCCCCTGCATCCATCTCCCACTGTCAGTGCCATGAATAGGCCTACTCCGGTCTAATTAGACCTGTTTATTTGTTGCCATGCAGAAAGGGAGGGATGAAAAACGAAGTGGATGAAGGAGGAGGGGAATTATCTCCTTCCTCACAATGCAAGAGGAGCTTTGGCTGCCATCAAAGAGCGCCGACGCACGCATGCACAAACACATATGCACACATGCACACAATCACGGAAAAGGGGCCTAATGCTCTCTGTTTAAAGACTTATAAGAAAGGGCAGAGGGAGAAGATGGCGAAAGGATAAGAGAGGGAGGGCTTTTTTTTTGTCTTCTTTACTTCTTAATCTCACAAAGGGGTTTTCATGCGGGCCTTGTTTGTTGCCTGGAGGTGTAATATTAGACACTAGACAAGACAGCGCCCCCCCCTCCCGCACACACCCATTTCTGACCGTCTGTCCTCTTCGGTGTGTCTACCCTGCAAGCAAAGGCCTTCATTACCAAAAGACACCTTATCATTATTGCAAGGCACGGCTCAGACACCTGAAGCGCCACTCCATTTAGCACAGGAATCTTGCTCGACAAATTACCCACTCTGCAAAAAAAACCTCGTTTAGAAAATCAAAAGTACGCATTACATGATCAATGATCTTGGATTATAAAAGAAGGCGGAAAAAAAAATGAGCAAAGGTTGAGATGAGGGGGGAGTAATGAGCAGAAATGTAGAGGACGGAAGTTGTCTTCGTTTTTTTTTTTTTTTTTTTTTCTAAAGCAGGTATGCAGGTTCTATCCCTCAGGTTGATGACAAGTAAATTGGTCTCATTGGTTGCTCAGGTAACATTACACCTAACTGCCCTCAGGCCCATATCTGATATTTCATTGTTAGAGGGGGAAAAAAAAGAAAAAAAGAGAAAGAATCTGGATGACACTGGAAAAAGCAGCAACATATGAGAAACAAAAATAGTCCAACAGTATGCATAAAACCAACTTCATGACCAGGTGAGAACAAAATAAAGAAGCCAGGGGCCGTGTCTGTCTTTTCTCCTATCGCAGAGCAACGAGCCACGGATGGGTTCTTAAATCTGATTGAGGGTCAGATTACACCAGCCTCTGTCCTAACTTCTGTCAGGATATGGTGAAAGCGTATCCTCAGTCACTGCTTAGAGGCAGCCACTCCAAAGGCGCACTGACTTTAGAGCCCAGTTAAATTTATTTCCGTTACGATACTTGCGTAGCATGTGAATCAGGGGTCAGCATTTATCTTCCGCTCATGTGGCTTCATAGACAAAGTTTAACGGATTAAAGACAACTTTGACTGGATTTAACATTCTTACAAATGGACTTTAGGCTTACACAGTCCAGTCTAAATATATGCACAAGCCTCGCGCCTTTGAAGAGGCAATATTTCAAACTAAACTCAAACTGAAACATGAAAATAAACAGTCAGACACTGCTGGGTCGCAGTCACCACTTACTGCCCTTGCTAAAGATTTTTCCAGCATCAAAGGCAAAGCCAATCTACATAGCTAATGCCTCCACTTTTTTTTCCTCCCCTTCCACGAACTCAAAACAGCAAAGACTGAAGGGAGCGAGAAAAAAAAAGTGGGGATTTTTCTTTTGCTGGCAATCTGGAAACACTCTCTAGTTAATTAGGGTTGATTGGAAATGAACCGCACAAACAAAGGGCAGCCTATGTCCTGACGATTATGACCGTGCATGCGCACGAACACGTGCACGTGCACTGAGCCGTGAGCACTGACACCACCTCCGAAGGGGAGAAGTTCCACTCTCTGGACTCTTCCTTTTGCTCCCTCCCTCGTTCCCCAACCCCAACCCACACACCACACACACACACACACACACACACACACACACCACCCCTAAACCTCCACCTTCACCCCCCAGATTAGGGGAATGCACCGCCGAAGAATGTGTGACGACCTCCACTGCCACAGAGCAAAACTTCCAGCCCCTGACGCCACAAAAGGCAAGAAGGTAATTAAGTTTGAAAGAATAGAAGCTCTGCCGCAAACAATGCGCCAGTGTCCACGGGGAGGGATATATGTGTGTGTGTGTATGTGTGCGCGGGGTGGGGTGGGGGGGCGCAGAAAAGCCATTAACATTCAGTGGCCTGGGTGTGAGAGAGGAAGGAGGGCAAAGGGGAACTGAGGATGGCATTCTCCCTTTTTCTGCGCTTCTCCCCGTCTTTCTCCCTCGCAGCACGACTAGTCTGTTCATTCTTTTTATTTATCTCTCGTCTTTTTATTTTCTCTCAATCAGCCTCACATCTGGTTTGGACCCCCCCCTCCTCCTCTCCCCTCCTCCTCCCCTCCCCTTCCACCGACACACTGCAGCAGCTCTCAAATGCTCTTTTTGGTCTCTTTGCTGTTCCCTTGTTATTGCTCCCTATGTGAACGGTGCCCCCCTACCGACAGCACACACAGACCCAAGCAGTCGCACACACCCTAATCTTTGTTTTTACAAGTCAAGCTTCGGGTCTTGATTATCGGTTTTGTAAGGGTACACGCGAGCCTCGACATAAAGTTGTCGTGAGGACAGGAGCGTCACAGAGACGCAGGTAACACACAAACAGCACGGCTGTTGGTTACCACCTGAGAGCGCTGAGAACAAACTAGATTACCACCCTACACGCACACATGTGCAGTTTTGCAACGTACAAATCCAAAAACTACACAGAGAGCTTTCATCTTTTTTTTTTTTTTTTTTTTTTTTTTTGCCACATCTCCAGAAATGCAGTTTAACTCAATTAGCAAAGAATGTAATTTTATTTACAGACTCCCAAGTAATTTGTAACACACACACACGCGCGTGCACGACAGGCACACGCGCTCGCACACACACACACAGGCTCGCACAGTTTAAGCAAACTGTCCCTCTCCCACGTGGTTGGAGCTAAGAAAGAAGTATTCATTGCTCATGCATGTGTGTCAGCGTTTGTGCGTGCGCGCGCGTGTGTGTGTGTCTATCCGAGCGTGTGCGTGCGTGAGCATGTGTGTCCGGACAGTGGAAAGATCATGAGACACATTTACGTCAGATGAGTGAATCAGACAAACCACCGCTAATTTCAATGAGGGATTCTTTTGAAGAGGGAGGGAGGGTGAGAAGTTAAAAGTCAGGGAGAGGCAGACAAACAGTGACAACAATAGCTTAAGAAAGCAGAAGACGTCCAAGCGTAAAACGTAAAGCGTATTCCGCGTGTGTTTGTGCACACGTCTGCGCGTCTAACGTCGGCCGGCCTTTTTCTGCACGGTCGAGGAAAGGCAAGCCACCAACTAATTGTTGTTTTGTGGCGCTACGTGTTTAGTAATCTGCCTCTCTTTGTCTCTGCATCTCACCAGAGACACGGATTAGTGCTAAAATGATGACTGCTTAATCCTTGATTTGCCTGTGCTAAATAAATATTAATCTAGCCTGCTCATCATGCTCTTGTAAGGTACAACGTACACAATATGAAAGGGCTTAGTCGTTACATAAATCACAGCCTTATCTTTTGGATGAGGCAAAACCATGAGACCATACACACACACACACACATCTCCTTTCAGCAAGTTGAAGGGGGTGGCAGGGCGGGATTATTTGCCAAGTGAAATTAATAATCCTGCTAAATACAAAGCCTGAAAGAAAAAAAAAAAATGTCAAAAATGCATGTTTTCTCTTGGGGTGTGTAGACACACAGGGTTACATACCAGCACAGGGAGAAAATTACAAATATCACTCATTTGTGTTGATTCAGACCCCTCTCTATCTCTCATTCTGCCTCTCAGCAGGTTTGTTTAGAAAAAATACTGCTGGGAACATGAAAAATGAAAGCTGCCATTGCTGGACTCTCTCTCATTCTACCAAACCCTCCCTCCCTCCCCGACCCCCCTCCCCCTCCACACACACACACACACACACACTTAAATTGACAAGGCCGTGGTAGTGCAGCGCAGAAGAGGTTAAGCAAACACTGTCCACGTCAGTCAAGGATAGCACACACTCACAGACAGACACAGAGAGCAGTCTCTGACGCAGGCATTTCATATCCACCTGGCAAATATAAACGACTGGTTATACTGTATCAACTACCATGAGCCTCAGATTCCCTGCTTATTTTATGCTATGATAAGTGCGACGCTTGTGAAACAACTTGTATGTGGGACTTATTTTAAGACTCCAAATAGCATATGTATACGATTTATGTTTTAAATTCTTGGCACGGCGGGCTGGAATTAAAAAGACGAAGTACTTTTCCAGCGCTGAAATCTGGTTTTCAAAAAGCAGTGGGTCCCACCGATGCTCTGAAACCTATTATTAACCGTTACAAACTAATGTAGCAACCCCCCGTCTCACTTGTTGCCAAAAGTTTATTCCCTTTTAGGAAAGGAAAAAATGTCACAAATGCTGCCCTATTTGGTGAAGGACATCTATCAGTGTCACGTGGCCAAAAACATGCAGGCAGCACAGTTAGTTATAGGATAGCACATGTAAATGAATGTGTTTACCACAGCTGTGCTGGTAATGCTAGTTATTAGTCTATTATAGCCTGAGCAGGTAGGGACATTTTGTCTCTCCCGTGTGTCAAAGTCAGATGATTAATGTTTGCTTAACCTGTGCTTATCTGTTGAATTACAGAAGAGAAGAGAAGAGAAGAGAAGAGAAGAGAAGAGAAGAGAAGAGAAGAGAAGAGAAGAGAAGAGAAGAGAAGAGAAGAGAAGAGAAGAAAAGAGAAGAGGTCCCTTTATTAAACACTGCCGGGAAAAAAAAAACTTATTCCCCTCATATTACCGCAAATACAAGGAGCACGAACAAAAAAATCTTCTTCTTTTTTTTTACCCTAACAATAGAGAGACACCTTGCTAATCGTACAGACATTTCTCAGGCATGGCGACCGAATCTCCCCGTTGTTTTCCAGGGGTAACAATAAAGTTTAAAGTTCAAACCCCCACTGTTTTCTAAAGACGGTACTCGGCGGGACCCTGGCCCTGTTATTATCTTCATAAACATAATCATAGGGCAGGTATCCTGACTGACGCCACAAGCTATGTGCCCCTCACTTAAACATCTCCTGAGCACTTCTCTGACACGCCACAGAAAGACCATTAATGTCTTTAGCATTTCAACAGCAAAAAAAAAAAAAAAGAGAGAAAGAAAAAAAAACACACACTTTAAGGCCCATTTGTGTACAGAGACGGGCGCAAGCATGAAGGATTTGTGGAAAAACACACAATATACACATACCTTTTGACTTTCCAAGAGCTTGAATACTCGTGACAGGTCTAATTTCTGGACCCAGGGAATTACTAATTAACTTAAGCTTTCGGCTCTCTATTTAATTAGAGAGGTCTCCAAATGAACTTTAGACCAAAGCCATTTGCTTTTTAAACAAACCCCCTTTTTCTGACAGCTGTTGTGAGTTTGCCCTCTTCTCACAAAAACCACAAGGAAAGCACAGTTGTTATTTATGCCATCACAGGCCTTTTTTCTGGTTACCGTGGGAGGGGAAGAAAGAGAATGGGAAAGGAGGAGGGGGGGATGAGCAATGGAGTTGAAAAGTGTACGTTTTAATTGGATTTCACAACAAACAAACAACTGTCAGATGTAATTAGCATGGTTTTAGATTAACGCCGCAATATCCCTTTATCAAATAAACACTGTGTCACGCAAATCTAGGGCCAG
Organism: Mugil cephalus; assembly: GCF_022458985.1. NCBI lineage: Eukaryota > Metazoa > Chordata > Actinopteri > Mugiliformes > Mugilidae > Mugil > Mugil cephalus. Next base: position 15,428,064 of record NC_061787.1, read on the forward strand.
CCTGCTGAGAGGGAACCGAGATAAAAATGGATCCATTACCTAAGTGTTCACAGTGGGAAATAACCACTGTTAGATATAAGTGACAAAACAACATATTTAAATCTGACGTGTAAATAAAAACCAAAGGTTTACTACCTTTTATTTTTACCCTTTTATGTATTAACGTGTGTAAATATGCTGCGCTGCCCTTTATGTGACAACCATGAGACCATGGAGGTCGGTCACAAGGCAAACGATGACCACAGTCGGCACTATGTCTCTTTTTTTTTTACTCCCATTTAAACGCACAGATTGGGCTTTCTTAAACACATCTTTAAAATGATACATCCTGAAAAGGGCAAAGAGTTACGCAGCGCTGTAGTATTAAAGGACATTTCTACATTTAATAATATTACAAAAAGGTCTCCAACAAGCCAAACAGCAGACACTCCATCACCACATCGTGACACTTGTTTAGGTATTGTGTTAAGGAAGAGGCCCATTCTTCAGCGTTCCTTTTCTTTTTTTCTTTTTTTTTTTTTAAACGCCTGTCCCCAAAGTCTTCCGATATCTGCTCATCTAAACCTGGATGAAACAAGGCAAAACTCCCCTCTTTATTTAGTCTAGGTGCAGAGAGCTGATACATCAGTGAAACCGCTGACAAAACTAACCCTGCTAATACCTACAATTCCATATACAAGAGCATTCCAGCGCCTGCTCTGCTCTTCTTCTTTACTGTCACAGATTATATATTTTTTTTTTCGTCCTAAAAGCAAATAATTAAAGATTATTCCACAGATGGTGCCAGGCCAGAAACAAAGGTAGGGATAGTGTTGGCTGGAGTCTCCTCGGGGAGTTGTGGAGACAGATGCTTGCTTGCCTGTATTAGTTCAGACTGAGAGACCTACACTGGAATCGGAAAGATCTTCCGTTTTGTCTTTTTACTACTTTTGATATCCCGCAGTTACAAAGTGGAACACGACCGTTCATATCTAACATGTCTTTGTGAGTATTTTTACACCAGCAGACAAAAAGCATAATTCCTTTTTCTTCCAGGAGCACTGTTTTGCAGGCGATTAATGCACTTCGATGCATTTCTGAAATTGTGCATAATTATTATTTAATAATAATAATAATAATCATCATCATACGAATAAAAACAATGACAGTCTCCGTGCAACCTGAGTCAAATTCTTTAGTAAATTAATTTCATCTCTAATTACACTGTTTGTTTAAGACCACAAGTCATGCATAATTAATTCGCCACTTACTCCCTGACGAGCCTTGCCAGTGGCCTTGATATCTGCATGCTATTACCTTCAGGAATACCACATGCCAATCATGGTACATACCTGCGCTACACAGGCACACGCGGATGTTGACACGAATACAAATCACGTACGTACACGGGGTGGAACGCAAAAGATGCTCCCAACGTGACGAAAACGGGTCTCATTGTTTGCAACGGACCTCTCCATTTCTATGGCTATCCTACCAATATGACTCTTATTTCTCCATCTTTCCTTACGGTCTATTAATGTGCATATATCTTGTGACTGCGCTCTCTGCCTTTTCAATCCTCGCCTTTGTCTTTAGCCAGCGAGGAAGAGAACGTATCATTTGTCATGAGATGTCTTGTGCTATTGTGGTGTGTCTTTTCTCGAACCTGGAGAAACTTAGTCATTCATCAGCTTATTTCCCCCCCCCCCCCCCTCAGAGCTTGTTGTTTAACTTCTGTTTGGGTGAGGTGGTTGGGCACACTTTTTATGCATTTCTTTTTTCTTTTCCATTTTTTTTTTCTTTTTTTCTGTCTTGCCAGGTTTTGCAGCTCCGGAAATATTTTTGAGAGCAATCAATAAAATGTGGCATATCAACTTTTGTGCTGTGAACCGTTTTGTTTTGTAAGTACAAGATGAGCAAACCTTTCCAAAATAAAAGGCTGCTGAACGCTTTGTTAAATATGTACGATGAGGACATCGAGGCACTGGCACGGACCTGAAGGGCATACTCACCGAGGACTACAGAAGACAAAACAATGTCAACAGCCTGAACGCTAACTGCTGCTTCAAGTCCGCACAGATGTGCAGATATAAAAAGGCTTTAAAACAAATGTGCGGCAATAAAGCAAAAGTTTATAGATCTCAGTGAGGAGGGAGTTACTACTGGCATTTAAATTGCCCAGTCCCTGCTTCCTACAAACTCCCCTCCCTACCTGACGGCCATGCGTGTCAAGAGGAAAAAAAAGAACATCCAAAGATGCAAATGACAGATGGGAGAGAACGCAACGGAGAACATGAGACACCGACAGAGATGTACGGCGAAACCAATCAGGGATATGATATGAGCGAAAGAGAGAGGCCTCATTTATTTCACCAGCCCATTTCATTTGACCTAAACCTGAGAATCCCAGCCACCCCCAGGGTCCGCAGGACCTCAGATCAAACAGAAAAGAGTCCTCAAACACACGGCCCCGATTGTTCTTTCCCCACCCAATGAAATCCCCCGGCTTCCACTTTGAAATGAAAAGAATAAACATATTATTCTAAATGAAATACCCAGACCCATGTTTTTCCACGGCTAATATCCTGTATGAGATGGCTGATGCAAAATAGGCAGGAGAGCCTGAGAACGGGACGGAGCACAGAGGGAAGAGAAAAATCCCCCTTTTTCTATTTTCCCTTAAGAGACTGATGAAGGCTTGGCGAGATGAGAGAGAGAGGGAGAGAGAGAGGGAGAGAGAGGAGGGGGTGACACAGACAGAGAGACATGAGAGAGAGGGAGAGAGAGAGAGAGAGAGGGTAACGCAATCCTGACTGGCGCTGGACCAACACCAACAAAAACATTTAGATAACCGCGCTCAATAATGAACGATTTCAATGAGGACAAAAATTACATTTCCTATAGATAACATGCCCCATTCCCATAACAGAGCCAAAAAAGCCTTGGAACCACGTCATGCTCAACAGTGGTGTGCTGGGGTATTATGTTAGGGGAGGGTTGTAGTAACTATATTAGTATCCTTTTACCCCGCCAGAGACAGTACTTTTTACTGGTTGTAAGGAGATAGAGCTGGCAGGGCTGCGAGCGAGAAATACAGACCCTGTATGACAACTCGACTAGCTTCACTGGAAAAGCAACAAATCACTTCTCAACTGACTCGGCCTGCACTATAACACTACCGGCGGCACGGCTCAAACGATTACCGATCCGCAACACACACTACAAGGGCCACTCAAAATAAAACTCGGCGCGCACATAACCGAGGATCACCGCAGCACACTTGATCCTCACAGGTGGTACAGGTCACAGCGAGAATGCCATCCCCACCTTTCCCATCCGCTAAGCACTCACTTCCTTTCATGCCAAAGTCTGTCAAGTTGCTCGAGAGGGGAAGAGGCAAGAAAAGAGGAGATATAGCGTGGAAAGGAGGCAGAGAAAGAAAGAGGGAGTCTTTGTCCTCCTCCACTCAGCTCCAGCACGTTTCCTCCTCGGGTCTGGCCGGGATTAGCATATGAAAGGAGAGGGAAGGCGTGCAAAAGGTCAAAGAAAGAGGATCCTGTCCAATGAGAGACAACAAAAACAGGCCACACCGGCCTTTGTACCGCTCATGTTCTCCACCACCCAACCTCACGCCCCTCCCTCGACCCTGGATCATTTCCATACGCCAGATGCAATAGCAATGATGACGGTTGATCATAAATTACTTGCAAAGTCGAGTTGGGTCATATGGAAGTCACGGTGGCAAATTTAAGCTGCGTCACCACCCTCGTGCACCCTCCTACCTCTGCCAGCAGAGCTCACACACACACACACACACACACACATGCAGACGGCGTTCGAGAAAAAAAAAAAAAAAAAAACACACACACACCTGCCTTGCAATTTCACAGCTGCCTCTGCCCAGACGATATCCGATCAAATCCTTAGCAAACATCTCAATAAAGGAAAATGTAAGAGCAGTGTAGTTTGATTTGATCCACGAAAGCCGCTCCCTTCCTTCCATGTAAATGCTACCTGAGCTACATCCATCCACTACATAATTGTACACTCCGGTGCTTTAGGGATGCAGTTTAGTATATACGCGGAGGCTTAGGGAGTTTGCCAGTCTCCACAGTTGCTCTGTTATCATACATATTGCTCCACATAACAGCCTGCATCCGCTGGCACCCGAACAAACGCCCAAAAACACTGGCCTGGTGTTTCCGGGGTCCTCTCCGGCAAACACAGTCCTCTACCGGTGTAGCGTCCGGAGACACTGGGACTGGAGTAGAGAGAGGGAAGAGAGGGAGGGAGGGAGGGAGAGAGGGAAGAGGGGTAGAGCATTTCATCTCTCTTTCATCTCTGTCACCCAGTCAAGCGTTCAATGCCCCATTCAGCGCCTGCCCAGCATTATGCAAAATAATGCTAATCCCCTTTCCCGTGCTTTCACACTTGTATAAACCGCCGTTCCTGCCTCTGAAAAGCAATTATATCAGTTTACGTTCCTGTCAAAAAACAGGATTAGCATGCAAGTACTAGTAGCACCAACTAGGCCCAATCTCTATCCACCTTTGGCTATCGGGAAGCACAGAACGTTAAATGTTTGTCCCCCCCCCCCCCCCCCCCTAAAAAAAGAAAGTCCTGCCGCTCGGCTGGGGGTAGCTATAAACGCGGTGTAATTAGATATTTGGACGGAATGAAAAGAAGTTACAGAGGCAGAACTCCGTGTCCCTGTTATTTTGGCACAAGCTTTTAATTTCCAGAATCTCAGTCGTGTACAATAATCAAAAACAAATTCAGCTATGTCGCTACACAGGGCCGGAGCAGTCTCACTCCTCAGACAGTATGTGTGTTACACATGTGACACACAGAGGATGACACACAAATGAACTGTTGTTGTTCACTCCGACACATTGCTTCCACATGCGCGCAAGTGCGCGGGCAAGCGCGCGCACACGCCGAGCAGACAAGGAAAGATGGCAGAGTATTTTTGAATATGCAAATGCTCGTACAAGCGGAACGTGTGTAAATAGGAGTCATTGTGAGCTGCTTTAATCTGGACAGTCGGGCCTCACTCCCCGTCTCTCTCCGTAACCCTCCTGCGTTTTGGATGCACACCCATCCCAACTGACGACAGGTCAGGGACAAGGGACATTAGTCAGCACAATTAGCAAGGTCGTCATGGCGACTAATGAAATTTGGCAAAGTGGCCAGCCAGAGACTTAAATGAGCTAGCTGGGTATGTGCTAGCACGGGGGCCTGGCTGGCTGCTGGCTGGCTGCCTTACACACACCCATTATTCTCTTTTCTGCCGTGGTGGTACAATAGAGTCACTTGTATCTCAGCCGATACCCACCGGCAGTACAAGCTCTCCGCCTGACAATTTGCATATGTTAATATAATTAAGTGCTAATTACACTAAAACTCGCATATTCACAAGCACCCTCCCCGGGAGCTACGGAGAGGCTTGATCTCGTTCCAGGTCTTTAACCCTCCTCCGCGTCTCGCTCAGTGTGTGTGATAGAGAGAAAGTGTGTGTTAGCGGTGGTGCCCCAGGGCTGACACAGGAAGCCCCCCTCTTTGAGATATAATGCCGTGCTGCAGCGAACTTCTTAGCTTTTGCCCCGTTACAGGCCTCCCTGAGCCGGGAGACCCTGACACCACTACTGCAGGCCGTCACCCCTTCGCACAAACACGCGTTTAGATGTGAAATCGCCCCACGCATTAAAAAATAAAGCCTCGAACGCTTGCATAAGAGACGCCGCTAGAAAGCCCATCCACGAAAAATCTTAAAAAGGCGGAAGGGAGCCTCAAAACTTGGCTCGCGGAGCTCAAACACGACGGACGCAAAACCTTAAATGTAAAGAATGCGTTTCGACGCGTTAAATTCAACCACCGCACCGTTCAGGTGAAAGGTGAAGGAAGTGTCTGACATGTTCGACGGCGGAGCAGCGGAGAACGGGCAACCAGAACCAGACGGCCCGATGGTGTTTTGAGCCACCGATAACAGACGAAAATATCTACATGCTTCTTTCCAGCGAATATGCATGTATGGATGCGAGTGTGTGCAGGCCTGCCGTTTTGATAATGGAGGACGGGCGGTTGTGCTTTTCACATCGTAATGGCCGTGAATCAGGGAGGAAGCCAAGCGGTCGTGCTACAATTAGAGTTCTTTTGTGCCTCTTCCTCTGTCTCTTTCTCCCTCTCTTTTCTTGTTTTCAACCACTGACACTCTACCTATCAAGGGTATGTTAAAACAGTCTGCTCTGCTGCAAAGGCTGAATGGGGAAGGGGGGGGAGGCGGGGGCTGAGTGGAGGGAAATTCACACTGTGCTGCTGCTGCTGCTGCTGGACACGCACGTACACACACGCATACGCACACACACACACACGCACCAGATGGTACAGGAAGGAGGATTAAATAAACACACACCTATTGGCAGACAGACGCCTCTGTGTGCACTGTCCCTTAATGAATGTCTATTGGGAGTCAGAGGGTCCAAGCTCATTTAGTTGACTCTCAATGAGATGCAGCATTACGACGATGGTAATACGCTCCTCCCTTCCTCAATAATCATACGCAGGTCATTGTGTCAGAGTGATTCATTTCTATCACACACACACACACACACACGCCAGATGTTATTACGCAGGAGAGTAAATCTCTCCAATGGATGTCGGTGGGCTCCTATGCAAAAAGGGCGAAAAGTGGAAGAGAGAAAGAAGAAGAAGAAAAAAAAAATACAGCAGTCCAGCGCGTCGTAAGCTATACTGCTCGCTCAAGCATGACGGCTAGTAATGCAGGTTTGGATGTAGCTCTGTGTGTGTCTCTTTGGTGGAAGGGAGGGAGGAGGAGGGGGGGGCTTCGCTTCACTAATACCTGCTACTCGGATTACCACAACGTCTTAAGTATTCAACCGGACTCATATTTTCCCTTTCTGGCTTTTTAGTCAAATTGGCTGTCTTTACACTGTAAAGCGGCGATATAGCCCTCCTTACTAAGGGCCTATGGGGGATCCACGAAGAAGAACATTAAAATGCAGCGATAGCCTTGTTGCAAAGCTCCTCTCTATTTCTTTCTCTCTCTTTCTGCAGCAGAGGCTTCTAAATCATCCAGCCTCCTCTATTAGACGGGAGACTTATTGAGGTAGAAACCATAAAAAATGAAGAAGGGAAATTTAATCCCTGAAATATTGATTTGCACATTAATATCAGATAGGCAGAGGGCAATCTAGCCGGGTGGAAATGACACATTGTCGACCCCTAGGAGAGGCCCGAGCCAATCTTCTAGCTGCATGTGTCTTAGACCCAGGAGTTATAGGACAGACTCAGCCCCTGTCTCCCTCTCCCTCTCTCTCTCTCTCTCTCTCTCTCCCTCTCCCATCTTCTTCTCCTCCCAGTACCCTCTCATCCCTCTCACCCCCCTCCACCCGCACCCTTAATGAAGGCTGCAATGCTGAAAATGCATTAGCTTTTAATAATCAAGAAGCATTTTCAAGCCAACAGCTATTGTCCTCTCAGGGCTGTCTGCCCATCTTTCACACTATATGTTTTTTTTTTTTTTTTTTTTTTTTATCCCTCCCCTTTACAGCTACGCGCAAAAATGAACGTTGCAAGCTGCTTAACTAACACGAAGAGATATACACACCCAGTCTTTGATAGTGCACCCAGAACAGAAAAACAAAAACAAGGGGCCTGGGCGTCTGCAAACAGAAACCTCAATAATTCTCTCATTTGCAAGACAAGAAAAATAACACTGAGATCGTGTTGTTATAGAGTGAGACAATACCGTCATTAAGTGATGAAATTCAGTGCAATTAGAAAGGGTCAAACTGTGTCTTAATTTCACTTTTTATTATTATTATTATATTTTTTATTATAAGGCCTAGGCTGAATGTTCTTGTTTTGAAATAAAGGAATTTATGCAGATGCAATTAAATGGTCGGACTACACAGAAGCTCCATTGTTTCTGAAAAACATCAGTGTTCGTAGTTGGGAAAATTTATCTGAGAGAAATTAACATTTAAGTGATAGAAAAACCTAATTGTTTCTTTTATTGAATTCAGTCTTTAAATTTAAAAAAATAGGTCACGTATGTATTCATAATAATAATAATAACAATAATAATAATAATGATAATAATAACAATAATAGTAATAATATAGTGGTAATGATTTATTCTGATTATTAAAGCAGTAAGAATGATCCTCTTTTGCATTTTGAGATTCTACAGAAAATCCACTATTTTGATTAAAATATCGACTTGCATTATGTATATAAGAATCTGTACGCATTCAACAATCCAACCAAATTTAGAAGTGTAACACATTTGGAAAAGCTGAATTAAAAGACTCAATTTTGAGGGATAAATACGCTCTGAAACCCAAATCAAAAAAGGCAAGAAAAGCCGTAGATAAATAGATGCAATCCTGAAAAAAGGTCGCCTATCTTACATTGGCGCACCGTTCACTTGGAGCATATACAGTCTCTACACACACACACACACACACACACACACTTACTACACCGTTACATACCCGGGTTGGAGACTGACTGGCCCCTTGGCCCTGATGTTTTGTTTTTTTCCCCTCCCGTGCGATCGATGTCCCCCCTGTCACTGTCGCGTCCCAATCCGAGCCAAGTCTATCTACCAACCTCACCAAAAAAAAAAAAAAAAAAAAAAAAAAAACTGCCATCAGGGCGCAAAAACACCTGAGAGTCCCTACCTCCTACCTCTGCATCCTGTCCTGTCTTCTCTAAATTATTAGAAAACAACCCTAATCTGCAACTTGAAGAAGACGTTGAAACCAACATGACTGGGAAATAACAGAAGGACAATTTATATGAGGAAATCCTAGCCTCCGTCCACCGACTCGGATTGGGACCGAGTGTGGAAATGGAATTTCCAGACTATGATTGGAAGGGGGAATTAAAATGTGTTAATTTCAATAAATGCAAATCAACAATGAATTTAGCATGCAGAATGATCTCTCAAGTGCCGAGGGTGAAGAAAAAAACTGAGGACCCAGGAGTTGGTTGGCTCGAAAGGGACTCTGCGTGATATCAGTAGCCCGGAGATCGGTCTCCCTCCTGGGCGACGCAGCCACCCACGCCTCGGTAAAGTGAGAGTACTTTTTGAGCGCAGCAGGTAAAGGTGTATGGACCGCGATAGAGAAATGTGCGTTGGTTTTGCAACGACCGTGTGAGCAGTGAATTCCTTCGGCATTATTAACGCTTATTCGGACGGAAGGGGGATCGTGTCGGGAGGCTGGTCGTGTCACTCCGGCTGCGAGTGCCTGGAAGGTGCACGAAACCCGACGTGTTCTAAACTGGCTTTGGGAGCTGGGATGCGTTCAAATTCGGACTTCAAATGAAATATCTGATGGTCGGAGACCGAAACGGGGAGTTGGGAAGTGGAAAAAAGGGCATGCCGGACACCTCGACTAGAAACATGCTCAAAGCGGACATGTCCGAGAGATCGGACTCCTGGGAAGGCAACACCACATCCGCACTGCAAAACCACAGACGAGGGGGATACGCTCGCCGTGTCTCGGAACATTCTCTCCATCTGTCCACCACCCAGGCTCAACAACGTTTGTATAAACTTCGGAAAAGACAGATCTGGACTTGGGATCGTTCTCTAACACCACGGACACATGCGTAAGAACGCCTCCAACACTGTCAGTCGCTCGTTTCACTGGAGCCAAAGCGCCGGAGTTGCACTAACATCACGATATCCGCCTTTATTCTGGACTAAAAACATCCAGCACCTGTTATCCAAACAACCCCGATGTCAAAGATCCACCACCGAGATAGATAATCGATACCCGACCCCTAAATTTAACACACACACCCCAAACTACTCAATAAAAGTTAAAGGGAGAGGTGGAAAGGAAAAAAAAACTTACTTTCTTCCCCCTCCAAAACCGTCACCTCCGCTTCTCTCTTTGCTCTTGGGTTTATAAAACAGTCACATCCAGCGGTTTTCGTAATTGGACAATAAAAATGTGGAAAAACAGGGAAAATTACAATAATCCTCCAACTTTATAATGGGAAAAGGGGGTAAAATCACAAATGTCAAGCGTTTAGAGAGCTATCCCTTATTTTGGTTCCGGTGGCGGTGAAACGACGTGTCGACGGGCTGCCTCGCAGTTTCTCTTGTGGACGGGGGTCGGGAAACGGAGGAAAGGAAATGAAAATCCGATATGTCTTTATTCTGCTAATTATTATCGTTTTAGCCCTGTTTAAAAAAATGGCTGATTAAGTTGAGTGCGCATGTCTTTGTGTGTCTATTTCCCGATATGCACTCTGGGAATGGGTAGAGAGACAGAGAGAGAGAGGACGAATGAGAGAGAGAGAGAGAGAAGGAGGGAGGGAGCAAAAGAGAGACGGAGAGGGAGGGAGAGGAGAGAAGTGTAATTAGTGAGTTGATCAACAGTCTCCACATTGCAAATGACGCGCACACGGAGCCCTGGCGGCCGCATAGGTCTATGCGCGCAGAAAATCCTTTTGTATTGTTTCTCTCTAAGGGCCAAATCACATGTAGAACAATGGACAACCGCTTCCTCCACACCAAACACAGCGGACTTTGACTTACTCACAACTTAGAAGTCATATATTTTTTTTCTTTATAAAGAAACAAGTTCTACAGATGAATATTTTTGAGCTGTGGTGCAGAATGCCTCGGCACGGCTTTCTTTCAGTTTGGATTTAACAAATATAATCTTTTGTTCTGCCCGTGCTGCTTTATTTTCGTGCATCACATCAGTTTGATTTTATTGATTATGACACTACAGGTGAATTACTTTTTTTCTAAGATGCGCACAGGCAACCGTACTGGCAAATTCATGGAAACGTTAGAAAATAAAATATTTCTATGATTCATTTTACGGGGTTCGGAACAAGTGATAGATATGGACGTCAGATGAACTTTGTAAATAACACTATTGATCAATAATGTGCATAAACACAGAAAAAAACACCTGAGTGGAAGAATCAAAACCACAAAAACGCCTTATCCTACGCGAAAAAAAACAGATTTTGCACATAGTGGAGAATACATTTCTGAGACACGCTGTTTATGCACATCACACGTGTGATTAAATTAAGCTACATGTGGAAACATAGTTTTGGCTTTTTATATTTAATTCTACGCTCGTTGTTTTCTGAGCACGGAGAGGTTGCGTCCGAGTTGTTGCATATATGGAACACACGAACGCCCAAGCTTAAAAATCAAAGCCACAACGCGTCACATGTAATCCACCACATGTTGGAAAGTCATCTGTGCCCTTTCGGGACCGCCGAGGCCCCGCGTGGGCTCAATAGAACCAAACTGCAAAATCCAATACAGGGTCACACAAAAATCCCCCTCTCTATTCAAGGCTCAATTCACTGCCGTTTACGTTTAGCGTCCTCACAAAGTGCACCGGTCTTTTGGCCTTATATCATTTCAATGCAAACCGTTTACTGTGTTTCCCCATCGCGTTCTTAATAGACGCTTTTGGGAGAAGAGGAAGACTTTACACAGCCTCAATCGGGGAGAAAATCAAGAGATCTTGTTCGCTTTCATGGAAAAAATCGAAGCTGGGGGTGAATTGAACTGCATGAGCCGGGGCTTGGGATGTGATGATAAGGCTGCTGCTGGCAAGTGAAGTACTAGGTCTACTTTGCAGCCACATTGACTGGACTGCACCCATACCAACTGGATCCTTAAGAAGCCAAGAGATTCGAGCCCGACCCGACCCGAGGCTGTTTATTCTGGGTTTAGAGAGGTCTCTGACAAAGGGGGTGGGTGGGTCGAGGTGATGAACAGAGGCGTCACTTTTCACCCGGATCCAAGGCTCCTGCTGCTGCCGCTACTGCTGCAGCTGCCTGCCTGTCCTCCAGGGGGGTTTTCTAGCCTGTCAACCCTACGAGGCGCCGCTCACAGACGGCTTGGAGAGTCGAGTCTGCCCGCTGCTGCAGCGGACGCGCAAAAAAAAGTCCACAGGGGCCGTGCGTCGATCTTCTCAGAGCTGTATGGAGTGGACCTATTTGTCATTTGCGACTTTATACACTCAAGCGGAGGACTTTTGTAGACATAAACCAGCGTGATGTGTTTTTTTCTCATTTTTTTTTTCTAAGAGCGTCTGCATTTCTGTGACAGGATGTACTTATTTTCCACTTTCTATAGTGATTAAATTTGTGCGCGCTGTTGGCGTTTTCGGCGGAGTTGTGTTTATTTTATTTGTTTCCGATGAGAGAACGAGAAAGTACAAAGAGGATTTTAGAGAACAGATATAGGCTGCCGCTTATCTCAACCTCCTGCGTTTTGTAAATCCCCCCGGTCTCCACCCTCCCTCTCTCCCTGCAGACGATGCTCTTTCTCCGGAGGACCGCTTGACAATACGCCGCGTTAACTAATATTTCGCCCCATTTCCATATCAGCAGCATCCTCAATTAATTATAGATTTTTATCTGTAAACTCCGATCTGGCGCCTGCGTGCGAGCGCGCGCTTATGTGGGTATGTGTGTGCGTGCGAGTATTTGTGCGTAAAGAAAATAAATGTCTTAGTGGCATCAGCAGAAATATAGACCAGGACGGCTGGAATTGAGTTCCTTTAATTATAGTGTAATTATCAAACATTAAATGAATTGAATTTGTTTCATTTTCTAGTGCACGCATTGATAAAGGTAGCAGTGGACACTCGTAGTGATCTACTGTCACTTCAGTGGATCAATAACTTTGAATCGTCCGGAGATATTACCATATTGGCTTGACACACTGGGAGATGCACAGGGATGGGACTATTGTTGGCCCATCAATACGTTCTCTGAAGTCACAGTGGGGACCTGGATTGGCGTGTCACTTGATGTTATAATTTTAAAATAATTATCTTCTCATCTTTGTAACCTGTCCCTGATGTCTCCTGCGAACACCTGGTCAGCTCTTCCTTCTTTTCCTTTTCTGTATGTGCCATCTACCTTGTTTGTCCTATGCGTCGGCGCCCTCATGGGGTTGCAGGGTTGACCCCTCTGCCTCATCAGGACACACACAAAAGCACGCCAAAAAAAAGAGAGAGGGAGAGAGAGAGAGAGAAAGAAAAAGAAAAAAGAAAAGCCCACAGCTCTGACCCGCAACCTGCCACAGTGACCCACTGGCCAACTCTCGTCCAGCAAACGCATGCACAAACAAGCTTTATAAAGGTCAATAAAACAGACAATAAGAAGTTAAGTGTAACTCTTTCAACGCGTGACACCAGTCTCGGATTTTGCCACCGCCTCCAGAATAATCAAGCAAAATTAAAAAAGCAACTTCTAAATCTTTCTTTTAAAATCTGTGCAGTGAGTAAAACACAATTCCAAGCACATTGAGCAAAAAAAAATCCTCTAAATGTGAAGCCACTCGGAAGATGTCACCTGTCTATAATTTAAGTTGCGGAAGTTGCAAAATCTGTTAATTTGCAAATAAATATTTAAAAAAAAAAAAAAATGAAATGATTTAATCGACGATAGTGCTCAGTAAAAATTCTAACTTAACCTCGTTTACCGAGCAGATGCTCATCAGAGAAGTGGGCAAAACAACTGACTCTTGAGCAATAAATGAGCAAAACGGTGAAAAACAACAACTGTGAAACAAATGAAGTTTTTGCACACGGACGCTCCAACATAAAGTCTCTCGACATTTTCACACTCAGACCCAAAGCCATCCAGCAACGCACCATAAAAATGCAATCGTTATAAAAAAAAACTTCAAATTTGCCTTCTCTTACCTCTTTTAAATTCCCACAAAAGCACAAAGTACAATAAGCCAGTGAGAGAGAAGACACATAAAAATGTAGATTCTTGGTACCTTTGGTATAAAGCATTCCGTTTTCCTTCTTTTCTGTCTTTCTCTTGCTCAGTAGCGATCCGATAATAGCATATGGAAAGTGTTTTCAAAATGCCCAGATTTGGCACATTGTCATTGAAAAGAGAGGAGCGCAGTGATGCGGTGCTACAACAGGGGAAATGAGTTGCGGATTGGACGCAGCCCGCCTCGGTGCGGACTTATCCCACTTTAATTTAATATTCCGCAATCACACACACTAGTGATGGCATATAATTCAAGGAGAAATTCAGAGGGAAGGAAATGCCTTTTGTGTGTGTGTGTGTGTGTGTGTGTGCGTGTGTTGTTTTTTTTTTACACCACTTTATTTGATTAAGGAGAGAGGCAGCACAATATTGTCTTTTTTCTCTATTTCCCCTTCCCTTCTTCTTTGATTTCCCCCCTCCCCAGCCTGTTTTTATATTCTTTTATACATGAAACAGTAGATTTTTATATGTTTGTATTTAGATCATTTATTTAAAAATCAACAATCCGACTTCTTTGCGCATCAGTGTCACACTGGAATCATCCCTAACATAAAATCGAGACCCATAAACGCTTGTTTGTAAAACACTGAACCCAAAATCAATGTATTGGGTCATTTCAATCGATTATATAAACGAAAATCCATACGCAACATGAGACCGGTATCAGCCCACTCTTCCGCTCCCTTTTAAAGAGAGAGAGAGAGAGAGGGAGAGAGAGGGAGGAAGGGAGAGAGAGAGACAGGGGAGAGAGGGGGAGAGAGAGGGAGGAAGAAAAAAGCAGAGAAGAGAAAAAAAGCAGAGCTTGTAGCGCCTGGGCTAAAAACAAAGACTGTCAAAGCAGCCCTTTGCTTCAGTCACTTAGATCAGGGCTTCTCCAATATTTTCATGTCAAGGACCCCCAAACGGACACACCTTATGCCAGGGGTCCTAATTTAATTAGTTTTAGTCCTTGGGATACCCAATATGGGGGTTCGTTGTTGTTATTGATTTAAAATCGTATTGTAAACCCGCCGTACGTGTGGCGCTACTGGTGATACAAGTGAAGTCTTTGTTCAGACATATGTTCGCTAATTGGAATAATTCTACTTTAATGAAATCACAGTGAAATTAAATATTTCTTCATTTGGCCCGGGGGCGGGGGGACCCCTTTGCACGGCCCCTACTTTTGAGGACCCACTGCCTTAGATGTCAAAGTGCTTCCAGATGCGCAATGATAGTGCGAGTCCTGATGACAACAATTAGAAAAAAATGCCCTAATCAAACGGGGCCAAGCGGGATTACGTTGCATTTCAAGGGTCAAGGGGAACCGTGCCCGGCACCCCGCCCCGATCCACCCACACGCCCGCACACCGAATATCACATTACAACATCACATAACCTAACCCTGCAACAATCAAGCACTTCGGGCACTATAATCACGTATGCAAATTCCCGGCGAAAGGCATGGACATGACAGCCGGTGCGCACTGTCAGATGAACTATTGCATAAACTGTGCATTAATATGCAACATGATATGGGGGGCGTCGGGGGAAGGCAAGAAACAGGGGAATTAGGACAGGCGGAGGGGTAAAATAAGGAGGTGCCAATCATGTAAAATTTACATGGGACCACAGCTGCTGGGGCTCTCGAGCAAAAGGAGGAGGTGGGGAGAGGGGGGTCCTGAGATTAGGAGACAGCGGGAGGAGGAAGGGGTGAAGGGTCTGCCGGTACCACTCTGTTTATTTGATAAGAGCAATCGATGGCCCCTGACTGTAAAGTCTTTACACCGATGCAGGCGAGGTAAGGTCCGCCGCGATACAGCTCGCGGAGAAGAACAAGTGTTGAGGCGGATAGGAGAAGCCAGACACAAGAGAGACGGAAAAGGGTGACTTGGCAAATGTCCGCGGATTTCGGGTCGCTCTCCAAGAGGAAACCCGCACTACACACACACACACACACACACACACACACACACACACACACACACACACACACACACACACGCGGACGCACGCCCTCCCCGTCCCTCGTGCGCACCCCTTCTCACACACTACCAACACGACTGCTGTTTCCATTCAGTCTCACCTCACCCTGCTGCCCTCCTCCCACTTGGCCCTTTGCTCCTCCGATCTTTTTCATTGTTGAACCCTGTTTAATAGACACGCGTCCAGTGAGTGTCCTCCATATACGGACACGGGGATTAAAAAAAAAAAAGAGAAAAAAAAGAAAAACAAAAATGCGACCTTATCTTGATGCCACAATACACAACACGCGTCTAGCCCCGTTGAACGCCAGATTCTATTGATAATCACTTATAGGCCCGTAAAGCTGCCGTATGGGAACAATAACTCCATTCAAAAAAAAAAAAAAAAGGAACTAATTGATAGGATTCGCGAAACTGATCGAATTAATTTGAAATACCTCTAAATAGCAATTAAAATAATTTCTTTATATTTAAGTATTAAGATTGCTAGAGGAATACACGGAAAATGAATTAAATATGCAACACTGATCAAATGTATGATATTTTATTTTAAATTAATGGAGAATATTAATCAATAATAATAATAATAAAAATAATACAGAAATAATAGTGTAGTTTTAAAAATGTAACAGAGGGCCTACTATTTAATGGCCTTAGACTGCTATATTGTATGTTGTCACATGGCTTATTAAAGTGCTTTCTTCATGACAACCCAGGAGCTTGAACATGTCAATTTAGTGGTCCGAGAGGTCCTTTTAGACCTCCAGGAGCCCCCACTCTCCCTCTCCAGGGGACTGACACCCCTCCACCTTCCCTCCCCATCATCCATCCACCCATGCCTCACCCCCCCACCCCATCCACCACACTCCTCCTCCTCCTCCTCGCCTTTCCTCTGACACTCAGTGGGCCATCCCAACACGGCAAATAACCCGGTCAGTACCGAGAAGTCAGTTGTATGGCAACAGATTGACATCTCGACACCCTGGCTACACACATCAGGAGTGACCCATTGCTGGACCGTTTCCCCAAAAAGAAATTTTACTAATATTCTTCTATTTGATTATCAATATGCGATGGCATCAGGCCTATATTTGTGACACTATTGCTGCTAAATTCAGGGGCTACCAACAGTTATTTTGATCTATATTTTAGATTTTATGTCACCTAAAATATCATTTCAAATCACTTAACTGTTGCTATAATTAATTGTTTTAATTAATAAATGCACTGTTTAAAAAAAAAAAAAAAAAAAAAAAATCACAGACTTGGATATTTGTTCCACTGCTCGGCATTTGTGCTGCAGCAGGTTACAAAGCAGAGAGTTACCACCGAACGCTGTTGTCAGCTGTGAGCTTGTACAGTCAGTCAGTCCCCTGCCTGGACGCCATCATCTAACAAGCCAAGCAAGTCAACCGGAGGCACAATGACCACTGCGTAAATGCTCACGGATTAAGGGATGCGGCCCAGACAAATTGGCAACGCTTGAGGGGAAAGACAGAATAAAGAGTAAAACAGAGAGAGAGGGAGAGAGAGAAGGAGGGAAGAGAGAGGCGTCATTTTTGGAGGTGTGCAGTGACCCCGAACGATGCTTGTTGGCTTCATCGCTGTATTAGAAGAGTCCTTATGAGGGCTCTTCAGCCTCCTTTCCGAGTGACCGTCATTAAACCCGATGACCTGAGCTCAAGCAGCCATTTCTGCAAGCACCGAAGTGTCAGTGAGCAAAGCACCGAGGGCCTCCCAGTTCCAGTCCGCCCGTCCTGGAAGCGACTCTGACCTCTGACCTTACTGGGGCAAAACAGGCGGCGTTTCAGTGTAGAGGTTTGTAATTTATTATCCCAGCAACAATAATTTCAGAGCCAGTAATTGTTTTAAAAGCATGTAAAACTTAATTTAATGAGAATAAATATATAATTTCCCTTGCTACCAGATATAAAATATACATAAGTTAATGTTCCATCATTAGGGCCTCATTAAGATTTTATAAAAAGAACAATTTGCACAAAATGAAATTCTTAAAAATTTAACAGTGGACATGCAGCAACGTGGAGAATCTGCACTTCCTCACCAGGCACGGGCATTTCACACCTGCAAATTTGCCACAACCGACACGGCAACACGCGACGGATAGAGACCAACAGAGAGATTATACTTTGCATTATAATGCAGAGTCAATGCTGTTTGTGTCTGTATTACACCCCAATACCCAAAACTAATTCACAATCAAACAAGAAGGCAAACTGTGGAAAACACTGAAATGGTTCAAGCAACCCCTCAACACACGCACACTCACACACACACACACAGGGACACACAAACATAAACTCTGTTATGTTTTCAATTTGGGTTGAAATGTAGACATTTTCCCTTGGTTGCATAACTGCCATCCATATCGCCCCTCCCTTCAATTAAATGCTATTTCTCCCAAACAAAATGTCAGAATCATTCCACACAGGGTAGTTCAACAGTGATTTGTTCTGAAAGCTGTGTGTCTTTCTCCGAGATGTTGTGTGCATTCGTACGTGCGTGCGTGTGTGCGTACGCGCACGTCTATGTCTGTTTGTGTGTCCTGACCTCAATTCTAACTGGGTTCTCAAAGGGACGGGAAAAAAAAAAAAAAGAAAAAAAAAAGGTGCCTAAAAATACATTTAATTCACAATCAGCCCAGCTGAACTGAGAATGACAAATCCTTTTAGAACAACCCACGGTGAGATGTTAGATTATGAAATGTATACACACACACACACACTCGTGTAAACTGCACACGTGGACGGACGCACGGAGGAGAAGGTAAAACACAATCAGCATTGGAAATTTCAAAATGAATTCTTCTGCAAAATTATGTGCTCTGAAGAAATATTTCCAAGACCTCACCGGCCTGAAGCCTAAAATACCAATCATGCATTCGCTTCATTGTCAAAGCGGATAAATGTTGAGAAAATAATTCTAAGAATCCTAAAATATTCCGTCCAATTTGCTCTGATGAATATGCCGTTTAACAATCCTTAATTCTGGAGATTTAACAGAAAAATGCAGGGAAATTTTGAAGCATATTTGTGTAGGTGACCTGCAGCAGCTCGGGGCAAATGTAAAATTAGCAAAATGCCATGTACTCATCTTTTGATGAGCATATGCCAAAATAAACGCGTAAATAAAACGTCAGTTTATTTAAAGCTGTAAAATGCGGCCGATCGTCGGTTCCATTTATACACCAGCTCGCGGACGCTCAAGTCCGCCGGCTCGGAGAGATTCCAAGATGGCCGCGCACCTGTCATGGAGGTGGATTGTCCTGATTACGTATGGAGATCACCTCAAGGCCTCTGTGAGCCAGGAAGAGCATGCACACAACTCCAGTTGCTGGTTCAACGCTGTTAAAGGAAAAAGAAAAAAAAAAAAAAGTGTGTCATTTTAAAACCGCTGACTGCCCCTTCAGAAAGAAAGAAAGGATAAACCCTGGATGTGTCTCCTTCTCTCCCATACACACACTTCCTTTTTTTTTTCTTTCTCTCCTTCTCCCTCTCACTTCTCTGTCTCTCCCTTTCTCCCTCTCTCTCCCTCTCCCTCTCTCTCCCTCGCCCCCTCTCTCACATCAGAAGCGCCGAAATGCACCCCAGGGCCAAATCGCACAGAACAACCCCTCTGAGCCAGAGAAAAAAGCTGGAATCCGTTTGCCCTGATATTTCACCAGCACCAGCCAGGAGCGAGGGGAGAGGGAAAGACAGAGGGAGAGAGAAAGGGAGAGAGAGAGAGGGAGAGAGAGGGGGAAAGAGACTGGGGCAGAGAAAAAGGGATAGATGGGAAAACGGCAGACCAGGGCTGTATTTATTGGGGGTGTGAGTGCTCCGCTGTAGGCTGTGGGATGGTCGGGAGAGTGCAAGGTGTTGCTGCTAGGTGTGGTTGGGTTTGCAGAAAAGGGAAGAGCATGCATAGATAGAATGGTAGAGAGAGAGAGAGAAAAAAAAGGAGGGAGAGATGGAAGGATTGGTCATGCGCAAGGTAAGAGAGAGGCTTTGTTTGATTGTATGTGGTGGTGGGGCGGGGGGTGAGGTGGGGATGTGGGGATGGGAAGGAGGGGGCTGAAGCTGTCGTCTGTGGGGTTATTATTATTGCAGGCAATCTTTGTGTTTGTGTGTGTGTGTGTGTGTGTTTGTGTGTGTGTGTGTCTAAGAGAGAGAAGGAAAGATGAGGAGATATGAGATTCAGCTGTGGGGTCATTATTTTTTTCTGACGCTTGTCACGAGGGGGAGAGAAAAAAAGAAGAAAAAAAAAAAAGGGGGACTGAAGCCGTACACTTTCTGACATCACCGATTATGCAGGCTCATTTGCATACCTAACCAGCAGAGTTGGTGATGCAGGTAGTGGCTGAAGCCTTGACTGGTGTGTTTTTAGGCCACGTATCGACGTATTGATTTTGAGCGGGAGGACCGTAATCAAATACAGTATGTGACGTCCGGCGAACAAGTACACATACCACGCACGCAAGCAGGCCTCGCTGATTAGCATCCATCCACCCTCTCACACTCCCACGATAATGAATGCGCGAGGAGGAACAGACTGGCTTAAAGAGTGAAGAAACAACTGATAAGAAAAAAGGGAGAACATATAAAAAGCGAATGAAAGAGAGATCAGGAGCGCGGAGTGGGAGAGAGGAGCATTTTTTGCCATTTCACCCAGTTTAATAGGAGGACAGTTAATGGACCTTTTTTCTTTTTCTTTTTTTTTCTTTTTTTTTTTTATCGGGCACAGGCATCAATCAAAAGGTGTCAGGCGGCCGCTGAATCTGGGCTGTGGTCCTCTTCACAGATGACTGATTAGCAAGCCAAAATCACCAGATCCATCTTCCGACGGTCACTTTTATTACAGTCATTTTTAAAGTGACAGCAACCTGCCTTGTCTCACAACACTGGCCACCGCATATATATTCTCATCTCTTTCTCCCCCTCTCCCTCTTTCCCTCTCTGCATCCGTCTTCCTCTCTCGTTTTGTTGCTGAATATTTGGTCAGTCACTCTCCTGTTGTTCCCTAGCTTGCCCCCCCACTCCTCCTCCTTCTCCCCCTCACCCCTTCTGTTTCTCCTTCTTTTAACTACTTTTATCTGACTTTCTCCCCGTCTCTCTCCAGTCCCCCCACCCCCTGTTGGCACTACACTTATTCTCTCACTCTGCTGGGCAGGTTGAGGGGAAGCAGGGTCAGGGAGGTGTGGAGAGAAGCAGGGGAAAGAGAGAGAGGAGAGAGGAGAGGAAAATAAGACCCCCACCTCTCCTATTGTCTGAAGGGTGTGTTCTGAATCCCTATATCGTTCTCTCTCCAGAGATGGCGAGAAATTCGTTTCGCACAGTTTCCCCGCTGTCTTACACTGGAGCAGGAATTCTCCATTCCCAAGCACAAGATGAATGTAAATGAAACAGTTTCGGCGCGGAGTGTGTTGGTCACAGCTGCATTTACATGCCTGAATTCTGCAGGCGGCATTTTAAGAAACAGACAGGGTGACATTAAAGTTGGAGGCCGGGGTGTGTTAAATGTGTTTCTGGGGCCAGCGTGCAATAATACGTTGCTGGGAAAGGAGTGTCAGGAGACTGTCTTGAGGTAGAATTTTGTTTTGGAGCTTGTCAGTCAGATTTCTCATCTTTTTTTTTTTTTTTTTTCTTGCTTCAGTTTACTTACAGACTGCGTTCAAAATAAATCACTGCATCAAATAATCATTGTGCAATCATTCAAAATGGCAGCTGAGCTATGTTTACCCAACGGTTCGGATACATGTGCGCGCACGAGGCCAGACTCTAAAGAGCACTCCTGTGTCTTGGCAGAAGATATGCTAATCGCAACTGACATCAATCTGAAAAACATCAGCAGAAGTAACATGTGTCTAAGATTACATTTACAACCGTCTGAGCAAAGAGGGACACAGCGAGCGCGCGCACGCACGCGCGCACACACACGCACACAGACAGAAGGGGAAAGTGGGTCAGGTAAAACAAGCAAACATATTTCAGAGACAGCCTGCCATTTGCAATGTCCTCAAAAAACAACTGATTGAACAGCTTGTCGAAACATTAAGGCTCAAATTTGAAAGCTTTGGAGTCGTCTTAAATACAGGAAGGATTATTCTATTAAACAAATGTGTCCTTTGTTTTTTCCCCGCCAGCTCAAACATCGAAAGCTTTTAATATAGAGACACACAAAAAGCTATTACTCCTTCCTTTGTTCATGCTTTTAAAGTTAAGGAGTTCCTTCCTTTGTTTTTTAGAAGGGGTGGAGAATAGTTTTTTTTTTTTTTTTTCAGGCTGTGATATGCATTAAAAGACAACCTGGGTCACATTTTACAGTGAAGCACCTGGACATCAGAGTGACTCAGGCGGGTGTAAAATATGTGTCCTGCTAAACCCCATTTGGATAGAGCCCTTAGAAGTGAGTGTGTGTTGAGGGGGGGCGGATAGATAGACAGAAAGACATTCAGGAAATCATAGTAATGGTGCTAGCAGCTGTGGCTTACTAAGTGAACACATACGACTGGAGATATACTGTATCGGGCTTCCCCACAGTTTGGCATCAGATCAGTGTGTGTGTGTGTGTGCGTGCAAAAAAGAAATCCCACGTCTCCGTATCGCTGCATTACAAAGTTGGAACTTAAAATCCGTCACAAACACTTAAACACTGCAGCTTCAGATTCATTTGTCTCCACTGAAAAGCATCAAAAATGGAGACAACAAACTTCTGTCTGTTATTGGAGTCTTCCTCTTTCTTCCCGCCGCTCTCACACACACTCACTCACACACACACACACACACGTTCAGTCTATCTGGAGGGCAGCGGGGGCACTCAGGGGTCCGACAGTGAATTCGTCCCGAACATCCGCCAATAAAAGATTGCTGCAGTATTTTACGCTAGAAACGTTTGATGACAAGCAGTAACTAGCGTGAAATTCCCCCTAGATTAAATGTCCTAGGAGTTGTATTCCCATCCGGCAAATACACACATCTGTGAGCATGTAAGGCTGCACACACACACACACACACACAAAGACACACACACATGCGCACACACAACCTGTAAACCTCAGTCAGCGTATATATATCTCTCAGCAGGGGGAAGGCACAGGAAACAAAATATATATTCACACACAGAGACATATGGACATAAAGTAAGCTCAGGCACAGTCCCATGCAAACACAGCGACAAAAGCAGACACATATACGGCGCAGACTATATAAAAACATGCACGTCTGCATAGAGGAACACTGACTTACTCACAGGCGTTCAGACTGGAGACACACTGGGGGGCAAATCATAGCAGGAGACTTGTAGCGTGTTTGGCTGATTACCAGTCGAGCAAATAGCAGAGAGAGCATGCTCACACCGCCACCTCCATCCTCCTCCTACACAGATATATACACACACACCTGTTTTTTTTTTTTGTTTTTTTTTTTTTTTTTTTGTTGGTTATTCAATGCGCTGATTATTATAATTATTAAAAGTTTAGCTTTTCTTTGCCCCACCCTCAAGTTTTGCTACTTATTTTTGTCTGTGCCTGATTAACAATTACAGCCGACAGAGCTCAGAGTTTGATCCCAAGACACAAAGTTGTGCAGTTTGGGGAAAAAAGAATGTTTCTTGTTTCTTTCATTTCTAAATAATTAATACATGTTACCATGGTTTTCTTAGAGACACTCGCTAGTAGCGCTGAGCTCCTCTGAATGTGACCGACCAACAGCATATGGCAACCATGTAACGGCTTACGAGCGGTACGCCAAGTCGTGTCGCATGCTATCAGCACCATGTTGTGGTTTTTGTGTTTTATTTCACGCCGTGTAATCTCGACGGACCTGATTTTTAAGGTGGCATGCAAAATGTCTGAAGTGGCGTGTTTCTTATTTGCAATTCCTTGGGACGTGGGAGAGCTGCAGCCGTTAGGTTAGGTTAGGTTAGCATGTGCTAGCTCTGCCTGCTTGTCTACCCGCAGGTAGTCCGAAGGAATGCAATGAAGCAGCACCTTAACACAACCGCTCTTAAAATAACTGTAAAAACAAAGCAAAAGTGCATTTTCATACTTCTATATGAGAATGAAATAAAGACTCAGGAAATTAAAATTAAAAATCCTAATATATTTTGTCCATGCCACATAATCTTCATGTAATCTGGTTTAAAAACACTTTTAAAGTGTGTAACATGGATTACTTCATCACAATTTGTTAGCACTGAATATTGTACGTGTGTCTGAGAAATATCAAGACACAGCTTGATGCTTCTGTAGCAGTCAGACAGAATAACTTTAAATAACCAAGACTGGATGTGCTGATATGTGCTGTGAAATATTTAAGCTAGAATCTTTTAAAACAATGCGGTCAAACTCACAGTCACTGTTGCCTACATGATATTTGTGCAACAGTATCACGCTGCACTGACGCTGGCTTGGCTACAAACACCAGTCACATGTGCCTCACCCTTTCTGTCTCAGCTGTCCATCACAAGGAAGAAAAATCAAGGAAGCACAGACATGCTCAGATTTTATTTATTTATTTATTTTAATTCTATTGAGTGAGAACTCCATCCATTAGCCTAATGTGGGGAATTCCCTGTCTTTTCTTTCCTTCATACTCCGGCTTTCTTATTTTTTATTTTTTTTTTGTTTGTTTGGGACTTTGGTATCTTTAACTTTTGGTATCCTATATTTCTATACTTAGTCCTCTAATTTGACCCAAAATTCCGTTCACGTCAGAGCGCTTCCTTAGACTTCTAAAATATGGCCACAAAAATTGCCCCCGAATCTAATTTAATAGAAGAATTAAGAGAATTTAATTTAATTTTAATCTGTTTTATATAACATTCAGTAAATTTTAAATGCCTGACGTGGTTTCAATAATTTAAATTACACATCACATGCGGATTAAAGAAATAAATAAATGAAGAAAGAGCACCAATTTCGGTCTAGTTTGGAGCTCGGGTCACATCAAGAAACACCGCATACATCACAATACATTTCATAAATGTCATTTTTAAAGTCTGCCGCATTGGGGCGATTTCATATCCACAGTGCGCGGTGCCACCTGGTTCTTATGCAAGGCTTCCTGCTGCTCTCATGCAGGGAACGTCAAAGCAGAGTAAGGAGGTCAGACAGAGGTAAGCCTAAATAAAGTCTCTAACTGGGCTGCTTTACAAGCCTTAGTTAAAAATATTGATTCGGTCATAAAAAGTAACATTCTGCTTAGCGAAGAGAAAGTTGCAGTTTACGGCTTGTATGTTCATATCATCTCTTGGCATGTGTTTCCCTCACCACAGTTATGTGCTATAATTACATTAGACTTATGACCTTTCCGAAGGAGCGGGAAGGAGCAAGAAAATCCTTGAACATCTTAATTCGATCCGTTTCAAACAAGAGAGGGCGATTTTGGGAGAGGAGGAGGAGGACGAGAGGAGGAGGAGGAGGAGGAGGAGGCCGCACACATATTTACAAGGGGCTCGGTGCCAGCTAAAGCGGTGCGCTGTTTTTTATTTTCACTTCATATTCTTCAATGAAAGCTTCTTTTGTTGTCTGCTGGCTGATTGACTTTAATGAGAAACATTCCATTGTACCAAATGTTGGTTTTACAAACTGAACTTTGTGCGGCTCGTACTTGTTTTCAAATTAGATTCAAGAGAAGGGGGACAGCGGCAGAGGGAGGACCCAGCTGTTCGGGATCACAACAAACATGACATGTACACAAGCATGCCCGAGTCATTTATACGTCGCGCGCACACGGCGCTTTAATCCCTCGGCTGTAACGAGAGTTCAAAAAAGCATGACTATGACAGGAAAAGCAATATTTAGAGGAGGAAGGACAGACATGGATGGATGAGAGAACAGGCTGAAGAACTAACTATGCAACAGTATTCAACTTGACGCGGTTCAGTTTTAAGGATGCATGTGTATGTGTGTGTGTGTGTGTGTGTGTGTGTGTGTGCGGTATCGACAAACTCAGCCCTTGATCTGTGAAGAGGAGGTGATGGTGTCTTAAGAGTTGGCTGTGTACAAATTGTGTAGATTTAGCTACTGGAAACAATCATGTAGCGTGTGTGTGTGTATGTGTGTGTGTGTGTGGACGGAGCTACTGAAAGCAATTCCTCAGAATAACCGGTGAGTTGGACTACCTGCTGGCATGAGCTAAGCTGTAGATCGATACCAAGTACGTGTGTGTGTGTATATGTGAGAGTGTTTGTCGTATGTTTATTTGTGTGTGTGTGTGTGTGTGCGTGTGGGTAGGTAGGTGTGGGTGCGGGTATACGTGTGTGTTCAGGCATCATACAGTTACTGGAACGCTTACTATATTTGGCTCCCTCAATGCAACATCGGGTTTTATGAAAGCAATCCATCTGAATCACCGCAATAAATTCCCATCAGCCGACAATTTCTTAAGTGGAGCTAACAAGTGTTTCTAAATTCTTTATAAAATTACATCTGAGCTAGAACAGATTAGATGTTAGAAACAACATTTAGGTCAATAATACAGTTTAGACAGAACACCGGATCAATACATAAACACACAGCTGTGCACACTCGCACACACGCGCAGTGATTCTGTTGCCATGGCGTCCGTGTGCTTTTTGCATGTTCCTGTCACACCGGTGACGCGTGTGTCATGTGCTGAAGGGCATGGTGACCCAAGCAGCCGGCAGCTTTTCCTCCGGGGTGACACGTCCATTACGCGCTAACAACGCAGACAGCCAGCGTCCAGGTCCGGTTCAACCCCAGACAGGCTCTGACAGCCTCCCTGGAACTCATCTGCATACCGCCGCTGACTCCGCATCACCGGGAATCATTTCTGAAAAAGCTTTCGACATGTGTTTGAATTTCCACGGCATCATTTCGATGGGTGTCACAGCCAGCGGTGTTCATGAAACATGCAGTAGGTCCTGGAAACCTCCAACCTATTGGCCTTTACTTTCTGCTGGTTTCTGCCAAGCCAAGCCACAGGCAAATAAAATGCACAGTCATGTGATAGTACAGAATACGGTACAGAGCATTAGGCTGCGATAAAGAAAAAAAGAAGAAGAAGAAAAAAAGAAAAAAAAAATCGACAGCTGAGTGAGTTCCCCAAGTGCGGCCAAGCTTCAGCTCAGGTCAGTCTTAGGTGCTTCGTCCAGATGTAATAAGTGCTGATCACTGCATCTGGCAGTGCATTTGCAGCTATTGAGGAAAGGTTGGAGCAGAATGAGTTAGATTTCTATTGCCGCTGGACTACAAGTGTAATTTTTCCTACTCTAAATGTAAAAAAGAAAAATATTATTCTGCATACAATTTGTACAATTGAATTATATATATATATAAATATATTCAAATACAGGTATTTTAAGATACAAATACCGTGTTTTTTCTAGTAAAAACGGCACATAACACTCTAAACTCAGCAGAAACATATATGTATGTGTGTGTGTGCTTTTTTTTTCTTTTTGCTTACAGAAATAGTCCAGCACCGTCACCACAGGCACAGAGACACAATGTTTCTATAAACTGTTCAGCCCAGCAAATAAAAACAGCATGAGGTCATAAGGCACAGAGCACACTACATAGTCGCTAATTGCTACTCACCGTTGGCTAAAAACAAACAAAATGTGAAAAAAAAACAATGTTGGTGCCAACAAAAGTGAACACAGATTATTCTCTGGTTATCTTAAAATGAAAATATGTTCAGACTTATTGCACTGGGAAACTACAGTCCAGGTTACCTTATGTTTCGAATGTCTAAAGAAAGAACAAGAGACGTTTCTGACTTATCATCCAAAACCCATCCGCCCTCTCTGAAACACTTTCAAGATGCACAGATCCCACAGGAACAAAAGCTATTAAATACAAGTGATGAAAAAGTATGTTTGAATATATTAATAACCAGCAAAGCGTCTGAGCGCAGAATGAAAACATGCCAACTACAGTCAGAGCTGTTGTGAAATGCCGCATTATGTGTTTCACAGCTTCACATCCCGAACCACATAACAATTAGTGCGAATTTTTATTGGCATGTTTTCACTCACTGAAAACGTCTCCAAGAGTCCGAACTTCCAACAGCGTTATTACAGCGCTACATAAAATGATAAGCCAAAATATAAAAAAACTATTAAAATATCTCTAACTTTATTCCCTCATTGGGTTGTTACCATTCGGGTGAGCATGCCTCCCTGCA
The DNA here is from genome assembly GCF_022458985.1 of Mugil cephalus. Lineage (NCBI taxonomy): Eukaryota > Metazoa > Chordata > Actinopteri > Mugiliformes > Mugilidae > Mugil > Mugil cephalus. Next base: position 15,455,968 of record NC_061787.1, read on the forward strand.
AGTAAGAGGGGGAAAAAAATAAAAAAAAAGTTGATATGTCTGGCCTGACACTAAACATATCCCCTCCCTGAAAACAAGGGGAAAGAGTTTTGAAGCCGTTTTTGATGTCGGCAGAAGCTCGGAGTCGGTAATGAGGATGTTGATTTTGTTCTGATTATAGAATTGCTGAACTGTTTGTTGACATGGCTCAGCTGTGTCCCTCGCTCCCGCTGAGCCGCATGGACACCAGCAGACACCGTGTGAATTAAAATTACTTACCATCCAATTAGTCACACTACTCACACAACAAGAGACCAAATTCAGATCTCCTACACCACTACTCGCTCGCGAGATGAGTCCACCTTAGGTTATACTAATAGAAGGAATAGGTATTCACACAGCATGCTGTGTGAGATTGTGAAATACAGCCAAGAAATTTAATTCAAGGGATTTGCGTCCTTGGATATGAAGTTCCTTTTGTTAAATGTGGTTTCAATTTACATTAACTTTTGTGCCTGCATCACGTATTTGAAAAGATGAAGCTTAATGCAAACCACAATCTGTTCAAGTGTTTTTGTTCCCTGAACAAAACAGAACGGGAGACAGCGAAAGAATAATGGTCCCACATGGAAGTTCAACTCCTGGTAGAAAGTATTGTATGTTACACTTTTTTTTCTATTGGCGCTGCCCCTTCATACAAGCTGTGTTACAAAAAAATAAAAGGTGAAATGTGTGTCTGCAGCAACCTCCAGGGTGGAAAAACGATGCCAATGCAGAAGTGCCAAAAATACCAGTTCCTTTAACAGCCAACTGATACAGGCTCTGAGTCAGTGCCCTTGGACTTCCAGCTTAACTCTACAGAAAAAATAAATAAACATGTTTACAGCTCATTTCCCCATTCATGACAACTTTTCATTGAGTTTTTACACAACTCACCAGCTGAAATCAGATCAAGGCTTTAAGATATGCACAAATACGGACACGGCTGCTTTGAGTGAGAGGTGACATCAAATTTTTGAATTAGCTGGGAGCAGATTCACTCACATAAAAAGCGGCTACGGACAGTCTCCCTTAGTGAGCGTTTGTACTTCAGAAATCACTCCTCAGTTATTCTATAGGGGACATCAAAGGGGGTTCATTTGCCTTTATAAACAGTAAGAGATGTACACAACTCAATTGATGAAATGTTGTAAGTATTGCAGTAACTGCCGTGTGCCTGGGCTGCCATTCAAGGACGTGTTGAAAGAGTCCGCCAACCGAAGCGCATTATTCTCAAACGCGTACCGTGTGTAAAGAAATAATAATAAAAAAAAAGACAATTCGTGTCCGTGCGCACAAATCCCTCGATTTGAATCGAATTAGACTTTTGTGACTATATCACACACGGCGGCGAGAGCGGCTTTTTGAATCACGCCGCTACACACTATGTGCGTTACTGCGGCTAACAATTGTATTTTCGGAGGATGGGAGGAATCAGCTGGGAAGAGGTTGACGGTGTAATCTGAGGTGTGTATATTTAGTTTTAACCTTTCATCCATCACACACCAACATCCAACCCATAGTGAACTCCTCTCTGACCTGCTGGCAACTTTAGATGATCGCACACATCCACACTCCATTTACAATCTACAAACTCAAAGGAAGCAATCTCCGGTCTTTCTCACACACTGTGAATTTCAAGATGCACTTAAAAAGCGGCAGAAACAACTCATACAGCCTCAAACCCTCTTAGTAAAAATGCTAAAATCTGAGCACTCCCATTATACATAATTTAGGGGAATCTATATTCATAGAAGTGCGGGGCGTGTTGTGCTCAATGGGGTAAAACGCCCCTGTGTGGCTAATGGAATGGCCCGAGTTGCGTGATTGAGTGAAATGTGCTGGAAAGATTGGGAGGAATTTTAGTGCAGATAAATAAAGAGGAGATTCTGCTTTTTACTGGGCGTCAGCATTAATGCAGCATCTCCCCAGGTGATCAACACATTCAAATGGAGAGAGGGAGAAAGTGATGGGGAGACAAAGAGTGGGAAAGGGGGGAGAGAGACAGCGAGAGAGAGAGATGGGGAGATACAGAGAGAATGGGAGCGGGGACACTTTAAGAAATAGCCTGTCTCAATCCTACTCCACATGCACAAGGGCCATAGTGTAGCATCTCATATATCATCATAATGTTGCCACTGGAAGGTTCAAAGGAAGCTTAAAAAAAAGAGGTGGGAGTGAAGGGGGGAGAAAAAAAATGGTTCTTCGCAAATTCAAAGTCAAAATAACCAAGGGACATTATGAAGCTTCTACAGGAGATGACTTGAGAAGGCCAGGCCTGTCACGTGCATTTTTCTTTTCTTACCTTCTGTAATTTTACGTCAAATGTGAGCGGGCAGCCCTTTCTTTTCACCTCCCACTCTCCACATCCATTACCTTTGGAGAGATGCAAAGTGAACATTTCAATTGGATTGCAATGGCCAGTTAGCGCTGCTTTGATCCCCACTCTGCTCTTTGAGGGCTCCATTGTTCCTGATTTGCTGCCTTGATTTGCCTGCCTGTGGATAATGGCCAAGGCGCAACAGCCTGGCCTTCTCCATCAGCCCATTTATCCTTATCATAGGTCTGAAGCTCAAAACATATATGAAATTATGTGATATACTCTTATATGGTATACAACCTCTCATCATACACTGTATAGAGGAGGACGCGCTGTATGTAAAGATACTGACAAACTATCCCTCGCGTCTATAGAACGGCACGTTCTCAGGTATTCAGTCCCAAACACGCGGGTGTTAACTCCCCAGACACCCTGCACAGGGGCCTGAATGGAGGCTGGTAATACAAAGAAGTGGCAGTTATAATTTTGTTGGGCCTCGTGGTCCTTTGTGTCATCAATCAAAGAGTGACGCAGTAAATTGGAGCAAAGGTAAAAGTGCAGAGCAGTTTCTTCTTCTTCTTCTTCTTCTTCTTCATCTGTTACATGGTCCGACATCGCCCTTTGAGAGAGGAGCAGAATGATGCGCGTGTTATCTGAACGCCGCTCGGATTCTTTAATACAAGGCGTCTATTTAACTCTGCGTGGTCTCCTTCAATGAAGTCGAGCGCGGCCTTTGACGTCGAAAAGGCCTCTCTTATTTTGTAAATGAAAGAGCATAATTTTATTCGTCATGATCAAAGCTGCAGGGCCCTTTCCTGTAATGTACGGTATGGAAATGGGTCTCTCACAAGTGCTAAAAGACTGCACACTTTGTTGTTTTGTGCATATACAGGTAAGTGCTTCATCTTGTCGGCCATTGCTGTAATCTCTCCTGACTTTGATTCATTTTTGCTCTTATTACCACCTGTTTTCTTCCTTTTCTTTGTTTCTTTTTCTTTCTTTTTTTAATATATGAAACAACCATCAAAGACGAAGACAAAAATTATTCTCCAGTTTACTCCCGGTGCACCTTCACCGCAGCAGGGATTTAATAAACTCTGCTCTGAATTTGACATAAAACTTAAACAGTGTAATAACTTTTATTAGTTCCTTACCCGCTATACTACAAACAACGCGTCCACATTACATTTCTCCAGATCAGTGTTCATTTAGCACCTGTGTACATTTGATCATTGACCGGGTTCACTCTCATCTGCTCGTTTGATTGTGCGGCTGAGACTTTAAAACACTTGTCTCTTTCTGGCTCTCTCGCACCCCACCTTAAGATAACTTTACTGCAGCACGTGTAAAGAGAGAATGCAGAGGGCATTTGCTCAAGTGTCTGGTCTCCTCCCAGATACAAATGAACAATTTGTTTTCCATTTCTTTCCAAACCTTCATCTCAGCCCTTCTTCTTTGAAGTAGGGAGTGGAAAGGGAGGAGGAAAGCGTTGGGAGGGGCGGTTGGGGGGCTCCAGATTGTACGATACTGTGTTTGTCTTCAAAGAGTCCCGGCTTGCTTACAAATGCACTGGCAAGTACAACACCTTCAAGGTGAAATTGATAAATCTGGTGGTAAGCTCTTTCATGGCAATAATAAGCAGAATTTGTAAAAAGGGTGCATGGATTTTTTTTTTTTTTTTTTAGATGCAAATGTTGTCAAACACCACCAGGCGAAAACTAAATTGAACTGTGCCAAGAAGATAAGAATATATTGAAAAAGCACAGAGGTGCATAATTACATTCATGAACAATATCCACCTTAGTCTGGCACGGCTTAATCAGGGCTGATATAGTGTTTCGTACTTTCTATACTCGAAACATCCAGTGTTTGCCCTTTGATCATCACCAAAGTTGGCCATCTTCAATGAATTTCACAATTCTGAAACATCTACGACGTCCCTCCCTTTTTACATATCAAACATGCGATCTTATTGTAGTCATTCAGACAGAAACTTTCTAGAGGCGCAGTCTGTGTGCAAACAAAACAAGCCATGAGGGAAAAGAAAACAGAAAGACAAAGAGAAAAGGGAGGAAACTCATCAGTTGTCCATCTGGCAGATGACATCCTTTGTAGCCTCTCTGTCATTTCTTTCTCATCTGCTAGGATGGACAGAATCTCCCCTCTCTCTCTCTCTCTCTCTCTCTCTCTCTCTCTCTCCCTCTCTCTCCCCCCCTCTCTCTGGGATGACTGCTTCACTGAAGTCCCTGGAGACACCTTTTTCCTCCGTCTCTCGCTTCTCTTCTCTCTCTTCCTCTCAGTGGCTGCTATTTTCCCGAAACTTTATGAATTAGTTACAACCCTTTTTTCCTTCCTCACCTCTTCGCTTACTTTCTCAACTCATCCTGGACGCGGGTTTCAACACCTGCCTCGAGACCAACCGTCCGTCTCCACGTCCGTTTGTCCGCCTGTCTCTTCCCCCTTCCCTCCCTACCTTTTTAGCCCCCCCCTCCCAATTTTTTTTTTTTCCTCAATTCCGGTCCGGCCCAAAAGCTCCCTGGGAAAAACTACGAGATGAAATTGGAAAAAAAAAAATTATATACATATATTTTTCAAGAAAAAAGTTAGTGCGCTCGCATTCGTAAATGAAATGCAGCTGTAGATCGAATGGCCTCACAACTCCCCCGCTGTCCGCACCCCCCCCCCCCCCACACACACACACCCTCCCCACCGACCCGCCACCCCTTCCTCCTTCTCCCTCTAAGATTGGGCAGACGCAGGGGGTGGTGTGTATGTGTGTCCAGGTCTCCACATGTATTTGTGTGTCCAACTCCTTTGTGACCGCTTTCCTGAACCCGAACCCTCCCTGCACAGAGGGAAATGGCGGACTGTGGCAACGACAGGGCAGTTTTACAGTGCACCGGGCTGAATGTTAAACTTATATTTAATGTATGACATTTCACACAAATCATCCGGCCACAGACATGACCCTGGGGTATTCCGCAGATTGCTTTTTCAGTGCCTCAGCAACTGTGGAATTATTCGTCCCAGAGAGAGAGAGAGAGAGGGAGAGAGAGAGGGATAGAGGGAGAGAGAAGGGGGGTGGATGGGTGGGGAGGTGGGCGGCGGGGGGGGGGGCTTTGAGTTTGGCGAAATGATCGCCCTCTCACTGCTCTGGCCATCCCAGACTGGAAGCTCTCTCTTTTTCTCTCTTTTTTCTCTGTGATATCATGATCGCAGGGCCGTGCCAAATTGAAAACATCTTGGCAGTCTGGAGGCTGTATGAAATAACCATATATTATGTGTAGTATAACACCCGATTGGGTAGCAAAACAATTATGCTGTTTTGCAGTCTCAAAAGATTCCTTGTGCCCCTCTCGACCGTCCTCCATTTCCATGTTAAAAAAAAAAAAAAAAAGCTTCAGAGGACAGGATGAAAATTAAGTCAGATTTGTAAATTGGAGTTGGGTTTTAACCCCATACCCTTCCTCCTCCTCCTCCTCCTCCTCCTCGACTCTCGTCTGATATGAATAAGTCTACAACAGTTTACAGCCATATGTACATACCCCAGCATGGCCATCTGTACGGATTAAGAAAAAAACGCTGTAAACATCTCATGTTCAATTCCCCTCTGTGAGGCACCGCTTTTTTTTTTTTTGCGTTGACGCTGTATGGGAATAGTGGAAACAACAATGAGAGTTCATGAATACGCAGTCAGCAGGGCCTTGCCCCCCTCTCCCTCCAAAAAAAAACCCTTACAAATAAACACGCGTTTTTTTTTCTTTTTTTTTTTTTAAGGTGCCACGACAAGCTTTTTAAATTGCACAAAACCATGCGGAGAAAATTCAACATTTTCTTGCTTACTTGTTAGCTCAGCCTCGCAAAACAATGTATTTATACCGACGGATCCTGCCAGCTGGGTCATCCATTTTATTTGAGAGGACATTTTTCAGCATTTAGGTTTAGATATGAGAGGTGCACTGTCCACTACATCAGCGTCACTCTCTGTCGTTTTTTTTTTTTCCGCTCTCTCTGTCTTATTTTTTTATTTATTTTTTTCCAAGGTTAGATGGCGGCTGTGGAGTTTTAAGAGCATTAGGGCTCAGCTACCTGTCACACTCAAAATAGCGCACGCTTAGACACATTCAAATGCCTGCATGTGTGTTTCTAAATTATTTTCAGGACCCCTCGCTTATGCTTTAAACCTAAAGCGGAGTGCAAACAACTGAGATAAGAGGATTTGAATCTTTGCATCATGCGCAATTATGGAGAATCTCTCGGTACAGCTAAGATCATCAGCAGTGCAAACATTACAGAAAGATGTGCTCAACTGTCGGGGCCCAAAAATGTTCAGAAACTCTCAACCATATTATATTGTTGCGATTTCGAGTGGAATATTGTATTCAAGTGTGTGTATGTGCGCGTTTGAGGGTGAGGTACTACTTATGATAAACAATCGAGATAAGAGGATCTGAATCTCTGTATTGTGTCTAATTATGAAGGATCATTTGATACAGCTAACAGCATCAGCATTGTAAACATTACAGAAGATAAAAAAGAATATCATACACTGTGTTAAGTCCCTGTGCACCGCGCGCGCACGCACAAACACACAAACAGTCACAAACACAGTCAACAGCATAATTATCAGTTTCCCCACAGGGCGTTAGGAAACCTGTTCCTAATTGGAACCCAGTTGGGACTTTACATGGATTAAAATACATGAGGCTTCTGCAACAGGAAAACACACGCACACACACATATATTATACATAAAAAAAAAATACACAGCAGCTCAATGAGTTGGCAACATTTCCCCCAAATTTTTATTTACGCTAAGTCTGGCATGATCCCCATTGTCTCGCTACACACGGGTCGAGCGCAACAACACGAGTCTCCAAAGCACAATTACGCCACTATTTTCCCCCTGTTTTGTATTCTGTTTTTCTTTATTTTTGTTCCATTTCCCTGACTTAAGCTGTTGTCTAATGGACAGCATCGTGACAGAAAGGAGTTTGGTATCAGATTGAAGCCGGTTGCCCTTTTTGCCAATTTGCGAGCAGCCTCCTCTGTACTTGTAAGATGGCCAATTAGCTGACCGTCTGACAGAGGCTCTCTGACTGTGGCTATTAAAACACACACTCGTAGGCGCAGGCATGCACACACACACACGTTGCACGTGCGCGAGCGGCGCGCGTGCGGGGCCGCTCGGAGCTGCCTCCGACTGTCCATCTCTATCTGCTATTTTTGCGGGAAGCGCGCCTAGGCCTCACCCCTCACCTTCTCCCCACAATTAGGAAGACACACGCTCACGCTCACGCACTCACACACACACACACACACACACACACACACACACACCTTCATTTTCCTTCGCTCCTTGACCTCTTTCAACCCCCTCCCACTTCCACCTGTTCTCCTTCCCACCTCCTCTTCTTCACCCCTTCCCATACATTCCCTCCTCTATCTCTTCAGTTAATCCTCCTCTTTTCTAACCCCCGCTTCCTCTTCTCGTCTTTCTATCCAACTTCTACCTCCACTCAGACCCCCCCCCCCCCCCCCCACACACACACACACCCCTCCTTCTTCATCCTTTTTCTACCATCCTCATCCTCTCCATCTGCCTCCATTCCATTTGTCTGACTCCTTTCATCTTCTCTCGCAGCTTCTTACTTAAACTCATCTTTACCACATCTATGTGGAATACTGGTCTCTCTCACACACTTTTCCACTTTTCTGCAGTAATTTACTATTTTCTTCGCATGATACCTGTCTGTTTTTGGGGGGGTAGGTTTTGTTGCTTAACTTCACAGAGTTTAGCTCAATTTATAGAAACAGAGTTTATGCGTAGACAAATATCGTTACTTTTTTAATTCTGCTGCAAATCTGATGCACGGGCAGAGCATTTACACATAAGCGTTAAAGCACACAAACATCTAAACACAATGTATATGCAGCGTACACAGTAGGCACGTCCTAGCACCGACATTTTGCTAATGGAAACTAGCTTTATGGCCGTCATACTGTTTTACTGGAACAACTATGCTCTTAAAAATCAACTTTACAGGTAATTTTCTTTTGTCAAGCCAAGTGAATGTGGCTATTAAAAAGGTAAAAGACTAAATGAAGCAACATATATGTAAGACCTGACAAACCACACTGTAGCCACACCAACACAAACACACACACGCACGCACCCTGGGGGCCTTCCCCCTGGAATCGCAACCTTTATGTGCCCCCCCCCCCCCCCCTCCTCCTCCCTCCCCCGAGCCTGAGCCAACACCGCCCTCCCCCCCCTCTTGTCTTTGTTGTCCATCAGAGTGGTTTGTTTTAAGTCTCAGCTCCAGTCCCATCCCATCCCATCACCCCTCTGCCTCCACGGTCAAGTTCAAGGGTCCCCCTAGAAACACATACGGCGCGGTTGTGGGGGGGGGGGCGGTGGAGGAGGTCAACAGATCCCCGGGACTATAAATGCACCAGGCGCGGACACCTGCAGGCGTACATGCTTTCGCGGCAGCCACACACATGGGTCCACTCCGTCAGAGACGCCACGTGGAAAGACACACGGCGTTATATCCGTACGTAACACGAGCGCACGCGAGACATACATGGTTCTGGAGGAGAGACATTCACGGGAGCATGCATTCTGACCAGAAGGAATCGAGACAAAATAAAACATACTGACACCTACACACTCATCCTGTTGCACCTGCTTCCTCAAGGTCTGTTGACTGCAGTCAAAATGGTGGACACAATAACACCGGGCTTAGCTTTGATTCCTAATATGGAGGAAACAATTCTATTTTTTTTTTTTTTTTTTTTCCGTGGGGCTTCTGATACTGGGAGATAGAATTCAACCTCCCTGTCTTGCCCTCACTCTCTCTCCCCCTCTCTCTCTCTCACACACACACACACGCACACATAAACACACACCACACCCTCTTTCTATTTCTCTTTTTTGATATATCTGTGCATTACTGTCTGTGTCGGATCCAGCAGAAACATTTTCAGAGCGCAAACAGAGAGCGGCTGTGACACACGTTCAAAAATAAAAACAGGAAACGTAAATACTGCGACTTTACAACTGGTGTGAATCCTTAAGTCGGTTATTTAAATGGACCTCCAGTCGACATTGCTTACTTTAATAATTTGTAATTAAATTTAAAAAAAAAAAAAAAGCTTACAATTTGAATATAGAATAACCTACTTATAAATTTATTGTGATTACAGAAAAAGAGAAACTTTAGTTCTGCTCTACTAAGATTTATTTGCATTGGAAATGCAATCTGCATGTCTATCTGTAATTATTTCTAATTAATTTCGTCTAATTCTTAGGAGACTATTTCAGTCCTAGAATTAACACAAAAGAACTTCCTGCCTCAGTTCTCACACCAAAGATAATTATAAAGTTAAGAGGGTTTGCTAATTTAAAAATGCTATCTGCATGACATCAAATATACATCTTTGATCTCACTGTCCCTGATGGTTAAATGCTTTTAATTATATTCCAAAAAATTAACTTTCTCTGAATAATTAACAGCGACTCTCCTTTTTGTTTGTATGTTGAGTGTGTTGCATATTTTCCTCATTTATTTATTTTTTTTGCTTAATTAATTCCTGTGACAAACAAACCCTATACCGCGATTTCCAACGTGCAGAAAATCCATCACCCGCATATCAAAACAGTGCACTCAGTCGTGCACTCCCAATGCTGCTGCCTTTATGCAAGACGCGCAAACAGTGCAATAGCTTAGCCGCTCCGCGCGCACACGACTTGCACTTGGAGCAATTTCCTTAAATCTCTGCATACCGTGAGCCGTAATCCTTACACATTGTGAAAATTGCACAAAGCACATATATGACCCACATGTGTTCTTGACGATCATGGGGGACCTTCTCTATATCTCATTATATTCCCCTATAGCCTATCAGCATCTCTCTAGGTGAATGTGTATACATACGGAGAGAAAGAGAAAGAGTCAGATGATTCATATTATCTTTATCATCCTGCTGCAGGAGTCGACTTGCCTCCCCTCTTTCCCCCCTCCCCATTATGTAAAACTATGGATTACGTTTGGTATGCGCATGAATCCTGAATTTAGAGGTGTGTGTTTGTATGTGTGTGTGTGTGTGTGTTAGTGACTTTACAGCATGTGTTGGTGAGGAAAAGGGGGAGTGGGGTATATATACATCCAGGCATGCATGTATGCATCCATGCAGAGACCACCTCAATCTCTTTTCCACCTCTCTCTCTCCCTCTCTCTCTCCATCTATCATGCATCCATAGGTCTATCAGCTTCGGGAATGAGGTGTGGAGAGAGAGGAAGGGGGCGAAGGGTACATGAGGGGGGGGGGAAATAAATTTAGCCCCCCTACTTTAAAAATGCACATACATTTCCATACATTGAAAAGGCAGTGAGGTGCGCGCACCCTTGCTGCTGTATCCCCCAATATGCCCCCCCACATCCCCCCCACTCCACCCCTTCTGACACACACACATACACACACTTACACCCCAAAAACACCGAATACACCGAAGATGAATGTGTGTGTCCTGTTCGGCGGGTGCGGGTGAAAATCTCCCCCTTGCCATATTTATCTTCATAAGAGCAGAAGGTGCATGTGTGTTTGTCTGTATACATACTGGTTGTGTGCCGGCCGGGACTCTGTGTGTTGGTTTTTGAGTGTACATAAGTTCATTTACCTCACATGAAGAAAAACACCCTTGCTGCTCCACACACACACACACACACACACACACACATATATATAGTTTTTCTTGATTTCTCAGTGTAATGCAAATCTAAATATTGCAGTATGTACTGTGGGTCCGAAATAAGCAATTCAGTCAATCGAATGTCTGAGGAGTCGCGGCGGCTTCACACTAAATCCACAATTCCCTAACTCCTTCCCTTTTTCATTTCCATACTAAAATGTATTTGTTGATGCATAGATTCCAAATAGTTTATAGTCTATTTGCCATCTGTCATGTAGCAAGGCTTTCAGATACCAAAACAACAACCGCAACCTTTCCCTAAAACGCAGGCGAAAAACACCACCCCTTGTAGATAATGACGGCCTGTCGTGAGAGAGGAGAGAGGAACGCGAGTGTGGTATTATTAAGCGAGACTAGTTTGTACGGGAGAAGTGTTTTTTGGCTTTTAAAAAGTTCCATTTTGCACTCCCCGGGCGCCGCATATGGGGTACCCCAGGGAGGCGTGCGTGCGTGTGTGTGGGTACAGGAGTGTAATGTGTGTGTGTGTGTGTGTTTGTACTCTAAAATATTCTGACTGAGCTGTCTAGCGGCTCACAGAGCAGAGAGATGTGTCCTGTCTCCTGCATTCAAATGTGAGTGGGTTTTGGAGAGCAAAAGTAAACAGATATGCTTGCTTGAACACACACGAGAACGCGTGTATGTGCACACCTGCTGTCTCGACACGTATGCACGCATGTACGCACAAGCACACACACAAACGCTGTATGAATATGAGCGCGGGACACGGGGAACACGAGGCATGCGTGTTTAAGAGCGCGTCTCCCCATCTGTTGTCCGTCCGTATCCCGACCTATCCGCCCATCAATCTTGTCCCCGCGACGACTGCGCAGCTTCGCCGGGCTGACGAACACAGAGGTGTCATTCAGCCAATAAATATTTTTAAAAAATGCCCCACGCAGGACAGTCATCAGGAAGCCGGGCGTCACGGACGTGCCCTTTCATAGCCCGTGAAGCTACGCTTTTATATGGCAATATAAACCTGCGCAGGTCCACATTCTCAATTCACTCCTTAAGCTCTTTAATTCTTTTCCGTATCACACTTGCAGTATATGGGCTGTAATATTAGATACCCCAAGACAATGAGCTGTCCAGTTGCCGAGGGGGGTTAGCTGACAGCGTGTTATGAGGGCGGAGGCAGGAGGGACAGGGAGAGGTCGAGTGAAGGGTAGGATGGGGCCCTTCAAACAAAATATGACCCTTAGAAAGCTGCGACTGTGCGACCCGAATCCTCCCCGCTACCATATTTCCTCCTACTCTTCCCCGTTTTCGGCCCCTCCTGCTCTCGCCCGCCGTCCCTCCTTCACTTCGCTCTTCCTTCGCTCTCAATCCGTTCACACACAGATGTGTTGTCTGTCATGGCCAGGATGATAAATTAGCGCGGGTGCCGCTGGTGAAATAGGAGCTGTTGTTTGAGAGCGCGGGGCGATCCAGCGGACAATGCCAGGGATGAACCACTGATGGTTCAGCTGTGGCTCGGTCTGGAGAAACGCTTTGGATGGGACAGCGCCGGAGTCGTGTTCGCTTCCAGTACAGTTCCACTGTCACTAGATAGCGCAGGACGGGATTCTTTAAATACATTTCTGTCACTAGGATTGTCTTACTTTTATTTGTCACTTTATTTCTTATTACCTGCAAAAAATCTAAAATAGGGAATTATGCAAAAAAATTCTGTTTAAACATTTAAAATAAACTACAGTTTTATGCAAATGTAATGCAAAATATATAAAAAAATATGTATAAAATATATACATATATAAAAAAAAATAAATACATGCAACTTTCTAAGTTAAATAATTTTGTCAGACAGTGAGAATATTTGAGATGCCTGTGAGTGTGTTTATCCTCGTGCCAGAAAGTACAATCACAATCTTTGGTTACAACAATACCTGGAGCACTGTAAAAATTGGTTTCATGTTTGTGTGTGTGTGCGTGTGTGTGTACGTGTGTTGTCAGGGGCAAAGGGGTCTGCATGCATGTGTAGGTGTACTTTTTTTGGGGCGGTGGGAGTGTGATCCTTTTACCTGCAGGCTTTGGTTTCTGTGTGCTTGTTTGTGTCCATGCTTGCATTTGTGTGTGTGTGCGTATGGACATGTGTTTCTCATGAAGGCCCATGCCGGGCAAATTAATTCTCAGAAGTTGCGTGGCGGGGGCTCTCCTTCCCTTTGAAATGGGGCATACTGCTCCCTGTAATCAATAAGTCAAGCCATCTCGGCCGCATGTTGCAACCCCCCTGGCACACAGATGAAGAAGTCCAATTTACTCATCATAAATTCTGATTCCCACAATAAATACGAGAGGAGGTCCCACGGTATTAGAATATCTGGAATCTCAGGGGCGTTTGAAATGCCGGCCCTCGCCTCGGCCTGGACTTGCTTTGTTGGTTAGAATATGTGTTTTTGCGTTGAATAATAATGACGCGGGGTCAGGAATATTTATTTTTTGATCTGAGGGAGAAAAATTCAAAAGGTATCTTTATTAATGGAAGTGTCCTCCATTCATACCCAAGAATTACATCAAAATCAAATATAAAAATATCTTTTCCGTGCTCGGTGAAAACACGTGCATCACATGTGTTTTTGTCTACCTTTTGACAAAATTTCCCTGTTCCTTCTAGGTCATTTTCTAATGAACCCCGACAGGCACCTCCAGACAAGCGGTGACGTGTGCAGGCAGAGGCATGTGACGTCTGGGAACATGCTAATCTAACGGACAAGCGCTGTCTGTCCTGTTTAAAGCCCCTCTGCTCAGGAGGTGCAGGCACATGACAGTGACCTGGGGAGGGGAAAGTGTGCGGTGAAAATGCGAGACACCTACAGAAGGCAGCACTGAGGCTGCTGAACTGGCTCCTTGAGCCGGGGGTTGGTTCGAGAGGGGAGGGGAAGAATAAAGGGATAGACTCTGCTCAAACATCTGTAACATCTGCTTGTTTTTGTTGGTGATCACAGCATGCGAAGCTACTTGTAACAAGCGCAAGTGTTGGCAAGTGTCACTGTATTTGTATGCAAGATGCAAAACTGATTTAATGCAACATGGCATCCTCAACACCAGTGGCGCTCTATCTATCTTCTTTTTGGCAAGGACTTCCTGCTCTCCCGAGCGGTTCCGTCGATACATGACATTTATGAGGCTCCCATGAGCCCCGGCGCATGTTGCCCAGACAACTGGAGACAGCTTCGGCGCCGTGACAACCAAACGCCAAACGCTGTCAGGGGCCAAATGTGAGTGGCCCGCAGCCAACATGGCGGTTGAAACTGTCCAGGAGCGAACGAAGCAAATATTTTAAACAAAAGCTTGTTTCAGTTGATAAGAAGAGAAAACGCATGACACGGGATGATAAGGAGAGAGGACAGGAGTAAGACTTCAAGAGGAGACTAAATATAGAAGGAGAAAACTGGAGGGGAAGGCAGTTTTCCGCGCTAGTCGATACAGCTGTCTTCATTTGTAAGGCAGTGTTAAGAGCACTAATTCCTGACCTGTTAGTTACATCTGAGGAGGGAGAGCTTTGCCGGGTGCTAATCCATAAGTCCGCTGGTAAGTGGTTCATCAGTGAGTGGCTGAGATCGAATGTCACCAATTAAGATGCCTAAATGCCTGGCTAATTGTGCTCAAAGTGTAGCGCTCTGTCTCTCACATGATCACACATGATTAGGAGCAGCACGCGCGTGTACACACACCTAGCTAATTGTGGGCAGTTCAGCCGTGAGGTTTGACAACATGAAAGCAGCTGTAAGCACAGCAGAGAAGAGCGGGATTTGATTGGCAAAACAATTTACCCACAGAGTCACATCATTAGCAATTAAGATCCGACACATTTCAGCTTTATTGGCCAATAACACCGATGGAAGCTTTTAATGGTCGAGTGTTTAAAGATAGCGCGGCACTGTCTGAGCAGTTAAATTAAAGTAAGCTGATGTAAATACACAGAGTTAAATTAAACACGGATCCCCTCGCCACTGGAACATTTTTTCCCAGCAAATATTTTGACATTAAGTCCCATTATATTGTTTTATGCTGTGCCTTTTGCTTTTTCTTTTCTTTTTTTTCTTCTTCTTTTTTTTTTTTTTTTAAAGCGAGTCTGTCACTGGTGAATGTACCGTTTCCTCTGCACCAAATATAACACGTGCAGCGTGCATTCAGAGGTGGAGAGGTTTTGTGAAGAATGAGAACAGATAACATCTGCTCCAGGCCTCTCCCTGCCTTGGCCCACAGGTCTGAGGAGCACAGCGAATCGTGTCTGAAAGGGGATGATACCCATCGGAATGTTAATGGTGCTGAATATTTCAGAGGTGGGATCATCACATGGCAGGAGGAGGACGGCTGGGTTTCCCGAAAGCATTTAGTGGTCGAAGTTCCTCTCTGTTATTGTAAACCCGGAGTCAAAGATGATTTCAATGCACGGCTAACAAGGCCCAGTCGCTGTCGGGGAGATCTCTCTCCCTCTCTCTCTCTGTCTTAACACACACTAAAAAGCTAAACTAAAATGTAAATCTCCTGTAATAATAATAATCATCAATTTAGTTTTACTGTATTTAATTTAACGTTGTGACTAAGTCCTTAGTAGGAAGTGGATGTGCATAAATTTGAGGATGGGCAGCTATTTTATAAAAGAAAATTTCCCTCAGACTGAAATCCATTCAAAAGCAATAAACACAGGTAACTCATTTTCCTTGTGGCCCTTTTACAGTATTTGTCATGATGAAATATCAGCTCGGCCTTACACATATGGTAAATCCAGTTACCATAGCCCTATGACATAAGTGGTTCTTAAGGCTTTTTTAAGCAAGAAAGAAAAATCTTGGGAGCCATAAAAAAAACAAGGGGATTGCCCCAACAGTCCTTATAAACATCTGGTAACCACTACGGTACCTTTATTTCAGCCAAAATGACTGGTTGTGTTAGCCTTGAGAAAGTGAGGGAGAGAGAAGAGGGATAGACTGAGAGGAGGCTCTTTTTTGGCCAGAGTGAAATTGAAGTTCTTTGAGGGGGGAGAAAAAAAAGAAAGAGAAGGAAGAGACAAGGTCTAAAATTAAGAGAATTATTGCATGCTCCCAGATGTGTGCAAGGAGGATGACCTGGGAAAGTCAAAGTTGTCCCCCATCAATCATTGCCATATGCTTCTAGAGAAATGGATCCTGCAGGACACTTCATATTCCTCTTTCTGATTAGTTCATTTGAGAGATGAAGAAGAGGGGGGGAAGAAATGGATGGTGGCGGTCTCTGAAAATGGTGTAACCCAAGAACAGAGCGGGTTCAATGTCAAAATTAAGGCCTGCTATTTAAGACTTCAGGGATCGCTCGCTTTTTTTTTTCTTTTTTGTAGGTTTCCACCACCCCTCCTGCGCTCCATCTTTTCTTTTCAGAGGTTGGTGTCAGGGAGCGATAGAGCGAAGGCAATGTGTTCTTAACTCTGATCAAAGCAGGGAGAGAGGAAAGCTTTTCTAATGACTGGCATTCACTCTCCTTTCTTAATCCATCTCTTCTCTTTCCCTCTCCTGTCTCCCATCCCTCCCCTCTCTCTTTCACTCCTTTCTCTCTCAGGGCATTGGTAATTATCGGTGAGGTCTTAGTGACTGCAAATGAAATTACCATTTAAGAGAGAGGGAGAAAGAGACATCCCCTTTGCCATAGGAGAGGGCTTAAGTGAGGCAGCTAGGGTTTCAGCTATTGATTTTTAAACTGCTACATCAGAGAGTGTAATGCTTTCATAATTTCAAATAAACTGTCTGGTTACGAAGTACTAATGAGAGAAAGAGTGAGAGCGGACCAAAAGAAGTACGAAAGTGATGGGGGTTGAATTTTAAGTGTTGACGCGCATGCAGGGAAATTAAACTAATGTATCAGACAAAATAATCAATGTGTCAATAGTCTTTCAGCAACTGGTAGTTTGTCTGTTTTTTTGTTTTTGTTTTTTTTTTTCATGTGAAAATTACGACAGTGTCTGATCACTAATGTCACTAGAATTTTTCAATTTACACCCGATGGTACGAGCAAGTAAAGAAAAAGGAACGGAGAACGCGTCAAGATTTGGTTTCACACAAACACCGCCACTCAGCTGGAAAAATATATTCCTGCAAAAAATATTTGCTTTCCAGCTGCATTTTAAAAAATACGAGCGTTGCAGGGCGTCACTCCTCCTCGTAAGTCACACATTCAGGAGGAATTTCAAACCTGAGATAAATGAAATAATATTCTTACCCATAAGGTAATTGAATTAATGACAGCTTTTTTTTTCCTACTGATAGAATAAAGAATGATAATAAAGATGAGGGATGGAGAAAGGAAGATGGATTCTTTTTTTTTTTTTTTGGATGACACTGCATAAACCCAAATCTCTCTCTCTTTTCCCCCTCTCTGTTTTCCTCCCTCTCTCTTTCCCTCTCTCTCTCACCACAGACCGCAGGCCGTTGGAGGCAGCTTAGAAATCTCTTACATCTGGAACAGCCATAATTCGTGGGATTTGGCCTGACAGCCATGACAGGCATTGGGGCGGCCAGCAACAACTGTCTCCTGTGTTAGCGGCAGTGTGTGTGCGTGCGTGTGTTGGCTCCGCTTGTGTGTTTGTGTGTGTGTGTGTGTGTGAGAGAGAGAGAGAAAGACAAAGAATGACAATATCGAGTACGTGTGTGCACACATGAAACTTTTTTTCTGTTTGCATGGGACTCGGGAAGATTAGACCCACCTGAACAGGCTTTGCACAACTTTTTATTTGTGGAAGTTTGGATTTTTCTAAGGGCCTCCGTACACAACGCAGGGACGGATTCGCAGTACAGAGGTGGAAGTGGCTGAACGCATTTGCTCGGGTTCTGACCTTTTAGAGCCCAGTTTACTTTCACTGAAGTAAAAAAATACACAATGAATTGTTATAGATTAAGCTTTTAAGTATATCATTTGAATTAGTCTCTTCTAATATGTTTATCATACATTTACAGTGACATAATGATGCTTATTTTAGATATTTTAATTGTGAGTATTTTTATATTGCAGTGTTGCTACTTGAGATTCATTTGGGCACGTGTCATAGCAGCTTTTAGTTAATTTACAAAAAATATATAAAGAGAGTCCAGTAAAAACATGTTTTCCGGGGATAATGTACGTGCACTGTATGAGGCTCTGCGTCTTTCTATACTTTCTATACATGCTTCCACACACATGCAAGAGACATAAACTGAGTTGGAGCAGAAGGAGCAGTACGGCTCATGTGTTTCATGGCGTGCCAGAGGCTCCCCGTGTCGGCCCTAAATATTACACACAGACAGTAGCTATCACTTCCAAGCCTGAAATCCCACATTCCACATTCCTGATTCCAGCGGCTCGCCCGCTAAGCTGGGCACCACATGAAGAGCCATTGTTAGAGAGAGAGAGAAAAAGAGAGAGAGAGGGGTCATGTATCTCCCTGTCTGTCTGTCTGTCTGTCTGTCTGTAGCTCTCTCTCTCTGCCCTCCTTCTCCCTGCTTTGTCTCTCCGCCCATATATCTTTCACTGTCACAGTCTCCATCTGTGACTCTCTTGCTCCGTCTATCTTTCTATTTCCCCCTCTGTCGGTTTATCTATATCTCTCTTGCTTATTCCTCCGCTCCTCCGCTGTGCTTTGTCGCCCACTCTGTTTTTCCGCGCGTTTGTTTATTTCTTTCTATACCTCGCTCGGCCTCCTGTCTCCGACTGATGCCGCTCGTCTGCGGCTCTCCTTCCCTCTACGAGCCTCTCACTCCGCTTTCTGCTTCTTTCCCTTTGTCTCTCTCCCACTGTATCCCGCTGTCTGTCTCTCCATCTCCCTCTCCCTCTGCGTCTCCAGATATTCATGTAGAGATTTTCTCACATGTTAGATATAGATTTATGACCCCAGCCAGATCCCTGTGGCCACTAAATTTGATACCATCCACTAAGCCACATTGTTTTTTTGTGTGTTTGGACTTGTCTGTTGTGTGCGACTGTGGGTAAGTATGTATGTGCGCGTGTGTGTGTGTGCGTGTGTGTGTGTGTGCGCGTGTGTTCATGCATTACAAGGTGGAGGCGGGTGACTTTTAAAGGGTTAGCTTGGGTACGGTGGGCGCAGAGGAGGAATTTACAGTTTATTGAAGCACAGCAGTCAGGTAGGGGTGTGTGTGTGTGTGTGTGTGTGTGTGTGTGTGTGAGTGTGTGTGTGTGTCATAGTGTGAGAGAAGGAGAGAGAGAGAGAGGGGGAAAGAGAGTGCCTGTGGGTGCCAGGTGACCAGGCTAACCTCTTGGCTGGTGTTTTGGATTTAGCCTTTGGATAGAGAAGGAAAATAAAAATGGAATGCTTTTTCAATTACAGATCAGAAAGAGAGTGAACAAAGGCAGGAGTAAAGGAAAAGATGAGTTATTGGGATCTAATATATCAAGGTCTTTGCGCTCTTAAAATCTGAGTGCATTAATTTTGACCTTTGGAACATTCTGTACTTTTTCTCCATAATATTATCCAGTTTTCAAAATTATTCATGTTGTGAGAGCTGTTGGGTTTTATTGTAGGAGGCTGCTACGGATATTTGCGCGAAGTAGCTTCTGCTATTTTTCCCACAACCTGTCTATTAAAATTACAACAAAATATTTTCATGCTTTTGACTCGCGTATTGTACCCGGGCTCAGACGCACGCACGCATGAATGCAAAAATAGAACATGGATAGAAAGGAATATGAAGACACCTGTGGAAGAGAGGCACAGTGTTTTTGTTGCCGTTATTAATTCTGACAGTAGTCTGTTTAAAGGTACGCCGTCCTCTGCCATGCATATTTTATTGGCTGTAGGTGGTATTTGTTGTGTATTTATGTCTGTTTGTTTGAATACGCCATCCCTTCAACCCATTCCACAAGTTGTCAAGGGTGGGGCTTTTTAAAATGGCATTGTAGAGCGCCGAGGATTGTAATATTGATGTTTGTTTGTGTGATGCGAAACGGTGCTCGTCTTTTGATGTTTGGCTAGGGAGGAAATACACGAAATAAAAGTCTCGCAAAATAAAGGCGTGTTTTTGCACATGTTTGGGCGCGCTTCCTCAAATTGTTTGTCTGTCAGTCAGACGGCGGGCGCGCACGCCGCCTGCGCCGGCGCGTGTGTTCGGCGATGTGAATGCGAATGTGCGCGCGTGTCTACCTCTAAAAGCCATATCTGGCTTCAGATCAAATGGTGTATGAAGGAGGGGAATGACAGAGAGAGAAAGTGATAGCTCTTTAATGTTACCTATCCACTCTCAAACCCAAATATAAGACCAGGAACACACGGAATAGGCAAGTGTGTTTTAGAGGAAAAGGAGTGACATGAAACACTTATGTAGAAAAGCTCTGAACATGACGTTGGCTTTGTAGCGGGGGGGGGGAGGAAATGTCTCGCGAAACAGAAAGAAAGAGAGTAAATTGGATGGAAGGAAGAGAGAAGGCAGGGGCGCAGAATGAAACGTGCGCATTATTGGGTACGTCAAGGTACAGGTGTTTTGTTTTTTGACTGAATACTAACTACTCTGTCACCTTTTGCTCATTTTTCCTCTTCTCTTCTGAAGTGTCTAAACTTTAACGCTCTCACGACGGCTGCACTCGTGTCCATATTGTTTCTCAAGTTATTTCGTCACTGACTGCTTTATTTTGTCACTCTAATCACTCTAATATATTAATGATTTTTTGTGCATGACTGTTTCTTCCTTTTTCCTCTACAGGTATGTATCACAAGCTAAAATTTTCTTTTCTTTCTCTCTCTGAATAACTGTTTGCTATGACATAGACGTGTGAATAAAGGTGTCCCTGTCTTACCTACACAGGCTATTGTCCTTCTTTCTTGTGCTGAGCCCTCTACATTCTTCTCCTGTCTCCAGCCACCTCGTGTCACTCTATCTCCTTACCAGGAAATTAACCTCGACATCTCCAAGACGTATTTCCCAGTAATAAAAACGCGTGTCAATATGTATACACGTACGTGCGACATATTCATAGAAGGAGCCTTATTTGAGGAGGGCCTGCGTTTCAAAGCCGAAGGCACCGCTAGGGAGGGATTTCTTTTCCTATCTGCCATCTTAACAGAGCCATCATCCAGGGATCAAGATCCTGCTATGAACATTACTTTGCGTAGGCTCGCTGCATTCAACAGGAACCTTCAGAGGATAAATGAACAGTCTGCCTTAGATGTGCTGCCTATTCACAGGCAAAATGTGATGATAATTAGAATGACTATAACGGTCAAAGTGCAAGAACAGAGGAATGTAAAATGCTGAGTGAGATACACGGACGGTTCACAGACAAATGAAAGAAATCCTGACATGTCTCAAGGACAACAAGGCCAATGATACAGCATGCTAAGAGATTGAAAGCAACACATAATTTGGATGGTGAACATTGGTTAAATTATGCATCTATTTCAGCTATGGTGCCAGTGGTCTAGTCAAAGATATATTTATGGTGCGCCCAAATGTATTTTCTTTATGTGGAGTATGAGTCCACTTAGGCCACCACAGAAATAGATCTGTGGAGTCACAGTACACCATGTTCCCCTCCAGCTGTGCTGTGTACTGAAATTCAGGACTACTATAATGCTGGATGCCTGTCAGCGTGTAGTAGCCACAATATCTTTCTATCACAAACTGATCTCACACTGTTAGATTTATTTTTGCGAGGGATTTTTTTTTTTTACCGCTGTGAGACAATGCCAGTGCCCGGCCATGTGTACATTAGTCCATACATATTTTTGAGATCTTTGCACGTGTGCGTGCACGCTCGCGTGCTCCCGGCATAATGGAATGACAGTGATGCGAATCCAAAATGGCTGGTTTTAGTATTTGGACGCTGGGGTGAGGCTAAAATGAGGCAGGGGGGATACGGTGAAAGAGAGGGAGTGCAAGAGAGGGTAAGGGAAGCGTGCAGGTAGGTAGTGATCATATAATACCATCATGGAACGCCATCACTCCCCGTCTGACCGGCCTCATTTTAGGGCAATGGAACTCCAGAGGAAAAGGCGCCAATGGCACATTATTCTGCCGTGGAAAATCACCCTCATGTTTTTATTCATGCTTGCACCACAAACAACAACGGAATTTGATTTCCAGTGTAAATATTCTGGACCAACGCAGGGACTGAATGAATTATTTGAGAAAATGTATGCATCATAGATAGATAGATAGATAGATAGATAGATAGATAGATAGATAGATAGATAGATAGATAGATAGATAGATAGATAGATAGATAGATAGATAGATAGATAGATAGATAGATAGACAGACAGACAGACAGACAGACAGACAGACAGACAGACAGACAGACAGACAGACAGACAGACCTCTGATCATTTCCCGCTGTAATGGCATATCAATAACTCAGTCACACTCTAATCACTAACTCTTCCTGCTGGGCCCGTGTCATATCCTGCAGAGCCCGGCGACGGTAACTAGGATGAGGTACATGTACCTCCTGCGGGTAACACTGCTGATGTCTCCAACGGTCACAGAGGCCCTCACCGTGACAACCACATCTCTGCGTGACTTTAGGTTCTTAACTTTGTGGCGGTACAGAAAGGCTGGCAGATGGAAATCAGCAGCTCAGCAACAAATGAGCCTAATGGTTATTTTATTTTTATATTTTTTTTGCCAGTTTGGACTAAGTTGGAGTACAGATTGAGAGAAATGGGGAAAAAGAAACATGACAAAAAGCATGCGCTGTATAGATTAAAACCACTGACATCAACCAGTCTGCTGACTTTAAACAGTCGTAGTAGTAGTATGGTGGTAGTTGTATAATTGAATCTTCACTGTTTTTTCACCTTTATCAAAGATTTTGCCAAAACTGAAATAAGTATATCATCTGTCATTTAACTTATGAAGAACTACGTTACACATTTTCACTCTTCCATGTTGAATCATAAAAAACAATGACAGGAGAAGTACATAACTTTAACCATCTTGTGACAATCCAATGTTCTTTGGGAAACTTTTGGTATTTATGTGGATGTTACTTAGACAAGTAGCACCCACCTAGACCAGACCAGACACCACCATCCCATAGCAATGACAGCAGGACACACACAGGGACAGAAACACACACATAAAGAAAGGTTTAGGAAACAAGTGAAAAAACATGAAGAACAGCACAAGGTGTTGACCTGGCCTCCAAATTCACTGGATCCTAAACTGATCAAGTATCTGTGGGATGACCCACAGAGGCCTCTCCCCTAACCCACAGGACCCAAAGGCCCACACTAACAGCATTCTGTTATCACACACCACAGGACAACCACAATATTAAGAAGGTGTTATGCCTGATTGGAGTGGATAGTGACACACAAACACGCAACAGCTATTCCCTGTGTTTCTTCAATACGTACCGAACCTCTCTGGCAATGAAAACTTCAAAGCTCATGTGAAGACACAGACAAAGCAGTGTCTTCTCCTTCTTGTCAGTCCATTACATTGGCCTCTGTTCACCTATTTCAGGCAAGGGTTTTAGCTAGCATTGTGTTAGTCAAAACACAACAGCTTTTATCCCATCAATTATCTGCTGTCGTCTGCTATTTACCTTTGCATGCCATGCAGCAGGAGAAACATAAAGATATCTTTCGAGAAAGGAGAATTCACAAGACTGGACACATTTAACATTGGAACCCTTGTCACACATGTAGAGATCTTCAAAGGTGCTTACATTCCTGCAAAGATAAGAAACTGTATCACTGTGGAATGTTGCTATTCAGCTTCAGTGCTATTGATCCAGAAACTTATCCTTGTTCTTCTGAACATTCTTACTGGATCAATTAATACTGCTCGCAAGAGGGCAACGTCCACTGACAACGATTTGTATTGAGGTGCCACTTGAAAGTAATCAATGGTCAGGTTCTGAAAGGTAACCTTGAGATTTGTGCACTGTGGGCTAAAGCTACCAAAAATATTGCACTTAGATCAACTAAGTAACTGTGTGAACCCTCACATTTTTTATAGTTCCTGCCTCTATAGCTTCAGAAAGTTATGAATGCAGCACAGACCAAACATCTGTGTGTGTAGGCCGCTTGCAAGAAAGCACTTATCGCATACCAGAAATGGGGATTGCCATTTTCTATCAAAATACTAGGGTGATTTATAGCTTTCAGGTAGATTGGATCTGCTTGGGCATAAAGGATAAAGTGATAGTGACCTGCATACAGTCTATATTCTCAGGAAAAAAACCCAAGCCTTTCAGCTAACATACAGCAACTGCACAACATACAGGATAACATAACAGGACTATGCAACAACAGCATAACTTTTTTTCCTTTTTTTTTTTTTTTACTCAAACATCAAGGCTGAATATGGCATCTACGTCCCAGCAGATGGAAATATCTAAAATAAAACATCAGCTCAACAGCAGTTCTTTATGATATTGTGAAATAAAATATTGACTCCATAAACACAACAGTTGTAAAAATAAACCTGCGCCAGCCTCTGTTACGACTAGCTGCAAGCATCTTCGCTTTAAAAAAGTAAGGTTGAGCGTGCAAGAAATTCATGCAAAAAAAAAAAAGAGAAAAAAAAGAAAAAAGTATTCCCAGCATGTTGCAGAATACCAATATCCTTAAGCAGGCGGGGGGTTTTGATGTATAGACTCCTGCCAGTGAATTGTACAGATGAGACACTTAAGGCAAGACAATAGTGTTATAGATTGTGGCAAGAGTTAAATCAATAGACCTTCTGAGGAGTAACAAGACACCCAGTAGCAAGTGCTACTGCTACACACACATAGGAGGGGCTGGGAAACAAATGAGGACTGGCAGACAGGGGCTAAGACCTCAGTGTCACTGACTAGCCATTAGATGTTAGTGTGTATGTGTGTGTGCATCCTCGGTCGACTCCGAACATGTGTTGTGGATGTGTCTCCGTGTGCGTGTGAATGTGTTTGTAAGGCATAAGCAAGAGCAGATACCTGTGTTTTGGTTGTACTTTTATCTCTGCTTCTTGGCCCTGTAATCTCCCACTGGGCATCAAAGCAGAGCCTCATCACTAGCTCTACCACACCCCTATATATCCCTCAGATCCCTGTGCGTTACAGAGGGTGTGTGTGTATGCGAGGGGGAAAACAGGAACAGAAAGAAAGTCTACAAGAAAAGGAGAGAGCAGAAGAGGCAAGGGTGGTTGGATGGAGGAATTAAAAACAGGAAGAGTGTAACAGAAAGTTGTGTGTGCGAGTCGTAGGCGTGTGTGTGTGTGTATGAGACTGAAGAGGGCTTTGCATGGAGCTTTGGACCGTCACCTAGCCATGGCTGTGATCCAAGCCCAGCCTGCAAGCACCTCTCTAGGGCAGCTTCCACTAACCCCTCCTGGGTCTTACTCCCTCTTACTCCACCTCCGCTGTCTCTTCCACCTCTGATCCGGGATCAGTGGTTCCCGGCGCCCTGATAGGTGTCAAGGTCCATTAACCTGGAGCAGGTCTTATCATATTCATCAGGAAGATCAGAGATCAGATTTATCTCTGTTTTTATCAGATTTGAGGCTTCAGAAGCCTGCCAGAGATGTCATGGCTCTATGGTAATGTGATGGAGGCTGGTGACAGAGAGCCTGGAGTTGCAGGCACAGTCTAGCAGGTGCAGCCCCACATCCACACACCGGGGTGGACGTAAACGTACGGGCCGACACACACACACACACACACACACACAACCACAGTCTAATTTTTTTTAGAAACTGTCAGCAGTTACTTGGACCTTTTTGATGGGGTTGTCAGGTTTGATTAGCTTATGAAACAGGAGTATCTCACCCACTGACCTTTCTAGGCTTTCCATCTAGAGCTAAACCTAATCTAACGTAAAATACAGTTGTGGACTATGATGAGCATTTTGGAGGCAAGTAAAGGTAAAGGAGTCTACTTTCCTCGCCTGTCGTGTATACAATATAAAAAAATGTGCAGAATTAGGATGACATTAGGGTCACTTAAAGATGTGTTGACTTTTATATGTTTTAAGAAAAGAGATTATACAAAAAAAAAGCAACTTTGTATCAAATACAAATGCAACTTTACATTTAGACGTAAAATAGGAGTGTGCACTCTGAGGCAAACCGATTTCTTTATTGTCTTTTTAGAGAAATACTACCCTTTCTTTAATTGACATTTGGCATTTCTTGCCGCCCTACCCCTGAATTCCACCAAATGTCAGATATTTTGATAGCACACACTCCGAGGCTCGCTGCTAATTTTAATTCAGTGAGCAGCACCTCCCACATGACCTCCAGCCCTGAACCCTGACCCCCGCCCAGCTGGCATCCCAACCGTGCTCTCGGGCCGCTAATGAATTATTGCTGACTCATCATGGTCAGCGGTGAGTAATCAACTTGACACTTTGGGCTCAAGACGCACGGCTGCGGCGCTCAAATAGTCATTTAGGGTCCCGCTCTCTGTCCAGCTACACCCATAGGGGAGCCGGGAGCTCGTAAACTCAGGATTAAGAAATAAATAGATGGAAACGGTTGACACAAGTTTTAACATTTAAAAGTAATAATCCATATTGAGTCCTTTTGAATGAATACAGGGAATATTTGGCGAGTGAAACATCAATGTCTCGGTCAGAGTTGACTTTGTGCGCTGGGGAGACGGATGAAAAATGCCACATCCTATATGGAGAGTCATCTGAAACGTGTATAAAATGATGTGAATCCCACGTTATTTCCCACTACAAAAATGGCGCATCTGATTTTTTGTGGTTAAAGAAAGGAGATTATAAAGTTAAAAGGATTGTGGATTTATAAGGGGCTTTGGAAGCAAGAAGACTGCAATCGCTTTTTATTTTTTGTGTGTGTTTCAAATTCATAGAGACAAAACAGACCAAAAGGACGCGCGCACACACACACACACACACACTTACACATCTCCTGCAATCCGGCCCTCATCAACATCCTTCTTGGAAAATCACTGCAGCTCTGAAAAGTCATTTCAGCCACAGTAGCAGCAGGCCCTTAAAGATTCATATTCCTATTTACTGTCTGCCTCTACACACACACACACACACACACACACAGTTACACACACAGTTACACACTAAGGCAACCCAGCAGGGTTAGGTTCATGAATAAAGGAGGGAATTAGAGCGGACCTGGAGAAGTCAGATAGACAGATAGAGAGAGGTGGAGGAAGAGAACAGAGAGAGCTATTAAATTGTATGAAAAACGTCAGAAGGTAGGGGCAAATCTATGGAAGGGAGGCACAATCAGTAGAGATCAACAGAAAAGGGGAAATTTAGAACAAGAGCAGAGGAAGGGTGGAAAAAGATAAAACTGATCGAGGAAGATACAGAGGAGGAGACAAAGAGCATAAGAAAAACAATACACACACACACATATATATGTATGTAACAATTAAAAATGTGAATCAAATTAATCAGGTTGCTGTTTTGATTAATCACGATTAAATACTCTTTTTTGTGATCTATATTAATAGTGTTTCATTTTGTGTGAGCAAACTAACTCAGGAATAATATCTCAGAAAGAATATACATGCAAGTTTTCGTCTCCTTCCTGCAGAGTGTTTTGTATCACTTTATATCGATAGACTGTTACATTATCATGTGTGTGTTTTTTTTTTTTTTGGAGGGCCAATGTGCTGTTTAACGTCTTCCATCTTTATCAAGTGGTTCTGCTGGTTCTTGGTTAGTTAGTTCTGTTATTATCGGATCCACTGCCCATTCGTTCGTACATGGTGGTATCTCTACTTGGACAAACTGCCCGAAATGTGTTGCTAGAGACGTTCTCCTCTCAGACAATGTCAACTAGTTAGTTTGTCTTAGTAGCTGCTGAAAGAGGAGCAACAGGGCCACATTAATGTGGAGAAATGTTGTTTTGTTGAAACAGTTGAAGGTGTTTAATAAACAAGTTAAGTGCATATATATTCCATTCTTTCTCAAATGCTAAATTAAACGATTAAAAATGAATGACATATAGTTGTGATGAGTCCAAAGTAATCCATAGCAATCTGATGATTAATCTAATTAAAAATCTGAATCGTTTGACAACACTAATTATATCTAACACTTCTTATCTATCTATCTATCTATCTATCTATCTATCTATCTATCTATCTATCTATCTATCTATCTATCTATCTATCTATCTATCTATCTATCTGTGTGTGTGTGACAGTGGTAGAGTGACGGGTGGCGAGTAGCTTCACACTTTACGCCAGTAGCTTTACACCTAATTTAAATTGCTTGTGTCAATCCTGTGCTGCATGTACAGAGATAACATTAAATGGCAAGATTGTATAATCTTTAAGAACGATACATAATCCTTCGTCCACGTACACTTACACCTATACACATACACACACTTATATATATGTGTGTGTATATATATGTATACACACAATATATATATATACATATACATATAAATACACACACACACAAACAACAGAGAGATATTGACTAGAATAATTTTATTACCAGAGAAATAATATGTTTTATAGCAAGCAGCCCATAAGTGAATAATGCTCACTGATATGAAGCGGCCGTCTACATTACTGAAATCGGAAATATCATTGCACCATAAAATGACATTATGTACACTGAGAGAGGCAAACAGAGAAACGGAGGGACGCTTGATGTTAATTTTTCCGTAAATGAAAGAAGAAAGAAAATAATCACGAAAACAATGACACATGATGAAAACAGAAAAACAGCACGGATGGTAAACATCCCTCAATCACTAGAAAGGCTACAATCATCACCGTATGCTACATTACCCAGATTTTATAATGTGTGTGCAGGCTGTGTGTGCATGTGTGCTTATCAGTGTGTGTGTCATTGGGGAGAGACAGGCGAGAGAGGCCGTTACCCTGCGCCCAGATAATAACCTGGTTTTATAATGTTGCATATCTATATTCAGGCCAATTCCCCCTGGGGGGGAGTTGGAATAATAACGCTGGCCATTTTACCCCTCCTAGCGGGCGGCCATTTTCTGCCCTGATTCTCAGCATGGACCACTCCTCATTCCCAAGGTAACACGTAATGGATGCCGCAATGAGATGGAGTGACATTGTGGTGTCTGAAATGTGAGAAGCCTATTTGCCAACCTGCCCTCCCTCAACGGGGTGGCTGGTGGAGATATGGGAGATGTTTCTGCCTAATCCTCTTTGCAATTCCATATGTTGTCATTTCAGATGATTGTCTGTATTTTCGGTAAATTGGCAAATTTAGAAAATAGGTGCAAAATGGGCAGAGAAAATGTGATATCTTTTGGTCCTAAAACAAATGTTGTGTCCCCACATAAGTGTTCGTGTGCGTTGTAGTAGGTAGATTATGTGGAGTTTTCACATATGATCAGGAAACAAACTGTTTTAAAGCAAAAACTGAATAACACTCACATGGCTACCAAAGCAACACGAGGACACGGTTAACGGGTGTAAATTCCAATCAACCGTAAAGGTGAAAAAAAAAAAAAGTCTCTGAACCAGAGTGAACTTGGAAGTGGAACTTCACATATTACAAGGTTTCATATTTCATTGTCCACATACAATGTGAACAACTGAGTCGAGGAGAACACAAGGTCTGGAACCAGGAGCGACTTGATTCACTTCACACCATCCTGGTGAAATACTGTCCCCCTGACCAGTCAGTTTCAATAAAACTACAGACAAAGAAAGGTTAGGGCACATAGATTTCCCATCGTAGTCGTACACAGAACTGCACCTTGAGCTGGTCGTCTCTCTCTCTCCCTCTTCTGAACTCTAAATGCTACTCACTCATATTCTCCATCCTATCCCTTACCTCTTCAATAATTCACAGACAGTAGCTTTCGCTGGCCTTTCAAACCTTTGAAATGTAACCTACATCCCACAAACACACCATTCTTGTTATCCCAATGATGACATGTGTTTATTCCGGCCCTTTGCTTGTTGAGCAGAGGGAGAAGAGGAAAGGGAAGCCTTCACTCTTCAAAGACTATTGATTGTTATTGACACGTTGATAGTAGATAAAACAAAAGAGCATTCCGGACATATCTCCTTGAATATGTCTTGGTATGCCACCTTTATTTGATTTTTCCTTACCTATTCCCAGTATCTTGCACAAAAAAAAAAAGAAAAAGAAAAATGGCCACATCTGACTCACACCACAGAACTTTTTTTTATTCTAAATTAAGGTTTATATTCAGAATAAACAGGCTACAAA
Source organism: Mugil cephalus (assembly GCF_022458985.1). Taxonomy (NCBI): domain Eukaryota; kingdom Metazoa; phylum Chordata; class Actinopteri; order Mugiliformes; family Mugilidae; genus Mugil; species Mugil cephalus. The sequence continues at coordinate 15,486,171 of NC_061787.1, forward strand.
TGATAGAAATGTAAGTTGGTAGCACTGGTGTAGCCTAGTTTTAATCCTTACCTACCTAAAGTGGTATGCAGACATTATTTGTGGCACCAAAGATGGAGGGATACAGCTCAGAGTATGGGGAAGCCAAGGCAGAAACAAAGTCGCGGATGTAACCAAGGTTCTATGATATCTCCCAGATCTGGCAGACAAGAAGAAGGGGAATACGAAGTGAAAGAAGTGCCCAAGAAATGGATGCGCCAGATAAAAAGAAAGAAAGAAAGAAAGAAAGAAATTTGAGGTAAGTTCTGCACTGAAGCTTTAATGCAAACTCAAAAAGAACTGAACATTTAAGAAGGCTATGGAAGGCTAGTAGGAAATAATGAGAAGATAAAAGACAGGAGTGCAAGATGGAGGATTGTAGGCTGTTCACGTAAATCCTGACTGTCGCGCCTTATTTGCCAATGCTGGTGGTTTGTGTTCTTTATTTATGTATTTCTGATCATTTGACACCTGCATCTAGAAATTAAGTAAACGATAAATCACAAAATATATAAATATGTATATAGTGCGGAAATGTTTCAATGTGAGAAAAGTTTGAAAACTTATGGCCAGCAACATCGAATCTAGTGTGTAGCAGTTTTGTTGAGTATAATAAATCAGTCCAACAGGGCTTGTGAAATGGAGGACAGTCGGAGAGTGCAGTATAGGCAGTCAGAGAGAACAGCTCTGTCCAAGACAATCATATGATGTATCATTCATACTGTCAGTGTGGTGTCTCTCCTCCTCCCTCCTTCGCTCCCTCAGTCTCTGTGCCTCTGTCCGTCGTTCTCACTCTGGACTCATCTAGTCTCCTGCGGAGGCTATGATGAAGCCCAGCTCTCTCCATCACACACAGCTCCCCGGCTGCTCAGGGATTACACATTTCAATGACACATTCACGCACGGAGCCATTCAAATTGCCTCTCGTGCTGTATACACTTTCCCACAACAGCACCACAAACAGATATTCTTAGGGGGGAAAAAAAAAGGCAACTGTTTTTTTGTTAATATTTAAAAATAAAATTTTGAGACACCAAGGACATAATAACACTGTGTCCTTTTGAACTGTAGAACTAGTTTAGGGGTATGTCTATTAATTTGCGGTCTCATTTTATTCATCTTGGACTGCGCAAGGTGGTTTTAAAAGAGCGAGCGCTGCCTCTGAATCATTTGACCTCTGCGATTTGCTAATGAATGCTGGGAGCAATCACCGTTTCCCAGAAAATGGACAAAAATGATCCCTCATCTGTGAACCTAATCACTTACTGCCATTACTGTGTGTGTGAGCGTGTGTGTTTGTGTGTGCGCGTGTGTGTGCGACCGTCTGTCTGATTACCATCCCTGAATGAAATAGTTGTTTGGAAGGATCCTGGGGAGGGAGGGGGCTTGTTCTTCAAGGTGAAGCAGCAGAGATGGGGTAGGATACAGACTTTTTTTTCTCTTCATTTTAGCAACTGAACAAAGCCATAGACAGAGAGGGAGGGTACAAAAAAGCAAAGGGAACGCTAAAGACTTATGACATGGAGGCAAAGGGCAACTGACCATGGAAAAAAAAAAAAAAAGAAGTGAATTAATGATTAAATTTCCCAACATGCTGCAGCTTTATACTACGAGAAGAGTCACATGCGTGTAGTTATTTCCATAGTTTGTTATTTAACGATATGTCAGAATATTACACAATCAGAGTGTGAACCTGCTCTTTAGATCAGACCACCCACACTTCCACCTCAGAGACCGAGTCAAGACCCAAAGGCCCCAGTCTCGCAAAAAAAGCAAACACCCAGCCTAAGCTACGTCGCTTGTTTTATCCACATTCTGTCATCTCTGTTTCTTTTATTGTTCTGTTCCCACATCGTTCTCATCCTTAATAAAGTGCGCCGAGAGTTTGCGTCAAACGCACTACAAAGGGACGTAATGTGTGTGAGAACGCGTGCCGACCCGAGCGCGGGCGCCCGGGCGCCGCGCACGCCGCAGAAATGTCATGAGACAGACGGAGAGACACGGGGAAAAGACAGAAACAAAGCAAAGGTCATGCTAAACATTGTGGGATGAACTGAGTCCCTTGAAATCTCATTTCCAAGGGCCAAATCTGATCAGCGCTCCAGACGCGGACACGGAGCCGGAAAACGATGAGGAAGAGAAGGCAAAAAGGAGCGGGGGATGACGAGAAGAAAAGGAGGACGTCGCGGAGAGGGAAGTGGAGGAGGAGGAGGAGGAGATTTGAATGAGACAATTCCATTTCGCTCGTCCGCTGCTTATCTCGAGCTCTAATGGCAGAGAACAAAGAGAAATCCAACAATAATCTGCCTCTCCATCAAAAGCCGCTGTCACTTGTGTGTGTGGTAAATGAAAGAAATGAAATAACAGAGGGCACCCGCAAACTTTCTATTTTTCACTTATTCTTTTATTTCTCCCGGCTCCTTTGCTCTTTCTCTGAACGTGAGGGTAAAGGAGCCGAGAGGAAATCACGCGCCGCGAGAAGTCCTCTGAATTAATTGCGCTTCCATGTTTATTCTTAGTTCTCCGCAGAGCACACAGTATGCCGTTCTCACACGCGCTCAGTGCAACTTAAATAGATACATAAAAGTTGAAGGCTCAAAGAAAGCGTAAAAGAAAAGAAGAAAGGGGACAAAGGCAGAAAAGGAAGTAGAAGTTATTGAAGGTGCGATTCTATCCACTGTCAATACTGTTAGTGTTATCGGCGTGACAATGAAGAGTAAGCTTTGGCAGAGCCTTCTTTTCTTTCACTTCTAACATCAGCACTATATAATCCCTGCTTGTGGATCATGACACACCTGCATGGCCGTGTGTGTGTTATATTGTGTGCGCGCGCGTAATGATTGCGTGTCTCCTCCGGACTCTTTCCTCTCTGCGTCCTGCCTTTGAGAGGAAGCGTTTATATGTGCATGTATTTGTGAAGGCGTGATGATTGCATGTTTCTTTCCATCCTGTGTGTGTGAGTGTGTGCGTGCGCGTGTGTGTGTCCATGCAGGGTCACCTTGCATCCATCTCTAACCATTTAGAGACCCCCTACAAGGATAAAAATCATCCTCTGAACTTAATCCAGGCTTATATCCTCTTCATCTCCTAACTCATGAAAAATTGTGCACACACACATAAAACCTGACCCAACACACACACACACACACACTCACACATACGTGAGCCCAGAACACCTGAGCAGGGGCACCAAGAGAGACCAGCCAGGAGTAAAACCCATCACAAACACCTGAGCGTGCAGCTTTGTCAACATATATAAAGTAATCTGTCCATGTACAATTATCAGTCGTGGTTACGTCCGACTACGAAACCGTGATAAAAAAGCAGCGTGACACTGGGAGGCTGGTGGTTTAAAACCCCGGATGAGTATTTAACTCAACTGCCCCAGTGAAACTCTGTCGCCAGGACCATGTGGTTACGCTGGGCAGCTCCCAGGTGACAATGTGTGAAGCAGCACACGATGGGAAAAAAATAAAAAATAGTGCCCAGGCTCAGCAATCCTTCCTTGTTTATTTGTAAAAGCAGGATAAACTGATAACTTCACCAGTTAAGAAGTGTTTTTAATGAAACTGTGCGTACGAGAGGCGCACGATACTCTGCCTTGATTGAATCTGAAAAAATAAAATAAATTAATGTGGTAGCTGTAAGAAACAAAACAGTAATCAGACAATGAGCTGGGTGCCAGACACACCATTGATTTCAAACTATCTCTCTAAGCAGCCTCAGAGGCGCAAACCATATCCACCTTATGATATTGACCCTGCCTCTAACAAATATGCTTATATTTATATTGCCTTTCTGACTGAGACAATGTACAGCCTCTCTTTGGATGGATATTGGATCATGCACACATGCTTACCTCCAAATTCAATATTCATTCTCTCGCACTTGTGCTTTATCTTTGGAGTAAATATTTATGTGCTGTTTGGCACCGAGCAAAAAAAGAAAGAAAACTAAATCGCCTTGCGTCAAAAATCAATGATAAAATGGGGGCACAAGCTCTGTTTTCTAGGTCACATTTGAATATTTCTTTTAGAGATATTGATTTGTTTTGTGTGACCTACCCTAGTCCATTCTTTGTAATTAAAAGAGAGAGAGTGGGGAATATAGAGTGGGGGCTATCTCAGTCGCGTGGCGAACCCAGTCTGTGTGTACGTGCGTGTGTGAGTGTATATACTGGTGTGTGTCTGTGTGTCTAATGAATGAGAGGCAGTTATGATGAAGAGGGGGTGGAGCTGGGCCTTAAGGAAGATTTATACCGCGTATTGGTTTGTATGTGTATTGTGTGTGTTGATGAAAAGTGTGCGGTGTTTGTTGCGGTGGGGTAGATTAATTTTGCTATATTGGATTCAGCCTATAGTCTCAAGTTCAGAAGCCTTCGGATCAGACACGCAGGCTGCAGAGGCAACGGGATGGTTTGCATGATTTCATGTTTATAATTCACAAAGCCTGCCTGTGCGTTCGCATGCATGGTCGAACACATTCATACCGCACCGTGTTCATCCGGGTGAACAAATTGTAAGAGTGCAACCTGCCTATTTGGAACTAGAACATTTCTACAGCTGTTCCTACAGCTGCTTGGGTGTGAATGGAAGTGTGTATAGCTTGACAGCATGTCTCCATGGGTACTATATTAAAAGTATTTGAGCAAAATCAAAAATGTAACTCTGTTTGAGCAGAAGCCAAACAGGTTTTAATGACAAACATGTATGCCACATGTTTCCATTAACCCTAGAAATGTGCAAAACCCAAATATTACAATAACAAAAAAGGTAATGGAAACACTTTTTCACGTTTCAAAAAAACTCTCAAATATTGCTTAAACATTTTACGCTCTCAATGAGGTGTTTTTTCCAGACATATCTATGGAACAGTTTTTCGCAAAAGTGCAATAGAAACACTTTTCCCACAGTTTCACATGATCAACGTCACTGGACATGATGCAGGGAGTCATGTGACCAGTTCATGTGAAGTCCATTTCCTCAGAGTCAAGTCTCACATGACGAGAACGTAAGAGAATTCTGGGATATTGCAAGATGAGACTTTACGAGAGTTACAGCTTGTATGCAAAACATCTTTCAATGGAAACGCGTACAAAGTGAAAATTTCAGAAATATCGCTTTCATTTTGTGAAGAAGTGTAATGATGATAAGTGTTAGCTAAATGCTGAAACCGTAAAACACAAGATGTCTTCCGTTGGCGTGGTCCGCTCGGCCTCTCTTTGTGTACGTCCCGCGTCCTCCTGTCCTTTAGCCTCGGTGTCATCTTCCTCCCCTGTCTCAGAGCCACCCCAGCCTGTTTGAAGTGGCTATTAGCCAGAAATCAAAGCCTGCCATCAAGCCCATCTCAGCCCTGTGCCCTTTTAGAATATTCACCAACGGTCTCCTGGCCTTTTGTGAGCCCCCTGGAATAAAAATAATCAAAATCAGAATGGACCTTCATGTGCAATAATACTCTGTCTACTCTTATGGCCTCCACTGTTAATGCCATTTATAATTCATGCACCCACACTGATGGGTCCGGGGCACGTTCAAGAGGTCTGCTCCTCACTGTTCCACCACTGTTCATCAATAGCTGCCGGCCAGGTAGGGGACTTTATTATTGAACAGTGTCCATGCTAGTTTGACGCAAACACTGTTCTATAATTATCGGAACTTCAAAAACTTTACACTCTCTCCCCATCTCTGCGAGTCCGTCTCTCTGTTTGAAACGGCCTCCCTCTCCCTCTTTTCTCTCTGTTGTTAATTTAAACACTGGCGGTTTCATCCCTCCCCATAGGTGTCTGTTTTACAATAAAAGGTCATCCTCATTTGTCCGCAGACACAAAAGGGACCACCGTCGGGGCTGGGGTCAGACAATCTGACAGACAGATAAATAGACAGACGGACAGAGCGATGGCTGGCACTACAGGCTGGCGCTCATGATGCAGCAGGAGAAGGGGAAGAGAGATAAGAGGGTGAGATAGATCGAGAGACAGCGAGTGAGGGAGGGAGGGAGGGAGGGAGGGAGAAAGGTAGAAGGAGTGAGTGAGAGATGGGAAAGATGGAGGGAGTCGTAGTCAGTGGCGATGGGGCGGGTGGGCGCAGAGCGAGGACAGATAACTAATCATGCCATCACCTCCAGTCTTCTTCCTCCTCTCCACTCCTTCTTCACCTCCTCTCTGCTCCTCTGCGGGGATGATTGACGAGGGCACGGTGGACTGAGGTTGTCCCAGTCCCCAGATTAGAAAGCCCTCAAACAAATGAAGCCTGGAAATGCTGCCCTAGGGAACTGGGAGCACCGGTAGACAGACAGGACACACACTCTGGCTTAAAGAGACATGAAGATAAGGGAAGGGAAAACCAGAGAGGAAGAGGGAGGGAGAGATGGGAAATGACATGTTTCTCGGGTTTTAAGAGCATCCGGTACGAAGGGAGACAGGAGCCGGAGTAAAAAAGAAGGGGATAAGTTTAAGACAAGTTTAAGGTTTCTAACAACGAGTGTGAAAGAGAGAGGGGGGAAAAAAACAGAAAGGCGCAAGAGACGGAGACAATTATACGTGTAAGGTGAGTGAGGGAGAAAGCGTGAAGTCACTTTAATTAGGTCGCCTGCAGAGAGAGACGAAATGAGAAGCTGAGCATGACAAACAGCAGAAAAGAAAGTGATGGAGGAGAGGGAAGGAGAGATGATAGAGGGGGAGAAAAAGCGACTCCCGACCATGCCTTTACACACCTGTTCTCGTCTTTTCCGAGATTACCGACTGCAGATTGTTCCCCTTATGCTCCTCTGCAGATCTGATACGGTACATTTATCAAAAACTGAGCATCACCCTGTTCGCTCTGCCAACCCCCTGAGCACATACACACAAACACAGCCCCCGCAGCCCCCCCACCCACCCACCCACCGCTACTACCTCTTGAAAAACGATCATCCTCGACCCTGGACCTATTGTTTAAGATTCAAGCATTAGTGGGGAAAAAGGCAAAAAAAAAAGGAAGAAAACGGTGATATATGACCAGATATTAAGAAAAAGTTTGATTTTATAGATGTCACGTGACCCTAGCATGAGTGACCTCCATTTTCCCAAATGGCGCAGGTCCAGGGTTTTAATGGAGTCTCCGTGAGCCATATATCAGCGAAGCTTGTCTCGTAAAGCTCTCCTCGGGCCGACCTCACAAACCACCTCCACCTTTATCGTGACACGTAGGGAGGTTTTCACGAGCAGAAAATAGATGTATTAACAGGGAATGATTTTAATATAGTCAGTGGGTGGAAAAAAAAAAAAAAAAAAGAGGCAAGAATGAGGGAGGTGTCGGAGGCTTCTGCTGTTTTGGCGCGCGCTATATATTTGGATTTTTTTCTTTATTATTTTTTTTGTCAACACTTCTCTTTCCACCGCTCTTTCACCATCCCTCGTTCTCCGTCTCAATCTCTGCCTCCTCCCTCCCTTCCTCTCTCCCACCTCTTCTTCCTATGTCTGTGGAGTGTCACAGTGTTACAGCCAGCCAACATGACACTTTTTAAAGTTTTGCGAGGAGGCTGACAGAGCACAGAGGAGATTAACCTAGCTGCCTGCCATAGCACCTGTCCCTCCGCTCTTTCTTTTCCGTTAAAAATAACACACTATACGACACAAGGTGGATGTATAGGCCGCAATGTGTTAACCACAGGGCACAGAAAGCATTTGAAACGCTTTTATCAAGTGGAAAGTGCACAGACAATAAGGGGAGGGAGCGTAGGAAGGAGTCACTCTAGGAAAATTTACAGGAAAAATGAATGTCATATTAAAATGAATTCAGCAGTGTATATCCTGTTAAGAGCCAGTAAATGAAACACCCAAATTTGTGTCAGTTTGTGTCAAAGAATTAATAAGTGTGTTTCTGATGAGCTTTAAAAGAGTCGTCCGTGTTTTTGTGTGCTGGAAACACTGATTGTATGTACTTTATTCATCTGCACTGTATCAAGGTCCAGCCACAACACCACAAAGACTGATGTTTTGGAGCTTTGAACACTTCTTTAAAAAAATAAAATAAAATAAATATGACACGTAATCTGTTTTTTTCTTCTCTTCTAGCACCATAACAGACCTGAGCACCGGGAAGACTGTACACTTGATAATGGAACGTGAGAATGAACACAAATCAAGAAAAGTTGTCGAGGAGGAACGCTGTGGAGCACGAGCACGAGCCGCCGCCACTGCTCCTGCTGCAGTAGTGTATTGTATCTGAAGTAAATAGTGAATGACTAGTGAGGCGGCGTTTAAAACACACAGTGCCCCCAGTCAGAGCCTGCTCTTCATCAGTCAGAAAGGCAGAAATGAGAAATGCATCTGAGCGACGCTTTAAAAGGCAAAGTTCAGTAATTGGGAATGACAGACACACACAAAGCATCCATCACTCATGACCTTTCCGTTTCTCCCTCTCTTTCCCTCCTTGTGTCTCTCCATTCAGGACAAGGACAAGAAAAGCAGAAGAGGAACGGAAGAGCCTGTCTTCTAAACGAATGTATTTAATCTGTGTCTCAAAGCGGCATTGTGGTGCCATTAACCTGGAATCAGCTTGGAGCTGACATCAAATAAAAGCAGTGAACATTTTGTGAACGCGGGCAAAAAAACACAAATATGTGGAACCGTGACTTAAACGTCCATGCTTCCTATAGATGTCAGGTGTCAAACATAAGGCTCGTGGGCCAAAAGTGGACCGCCAGAGGGCCTAACCTGGCCCGTAGCCAGAAAATAGGAAAATAACTGATATTTCTAATTTGTCCACAAAATGCAAACATTATTTACTCGTCTTTCTTCGCACTAAAACAAAAGGAAAAAGTCTGGAGTTGTTGTTACCTAAAGGTCATCAAAATCAACCTTTTTGTGTGGACAGTTTAACATATTATTCGTAATTGCAACCATATATTTCTCACACACACACAAAAAAAAAAATGATACAGTGATCGAAAAAGAAATAGGCTGAAGTCCAAGGCCTATATTTGCCGATCCCATACAAATTGGGTTGTATGTGTCCCCCAGACTAAAACGAGATCGACACCCCTGCTATAGAGGTTCAAGGAAGCTACCTCTTTGTATTTTACGAATAAAAGAAAATAAGGAATGAGCATGATAAGTAGGTGCGCTTGAATTTAAAGAATAGGAGATTCACGAAAAGTTAACTTTTCCTTTGTATCCGTCACAAATTTACTTTCATGGCCACAGTCTTTATTACTCTCTCTTCTTCTGTCTGCCTTATTTTATTTCTTTTCATTCCTTCGTCTTTCAACTGTGGCGAAATGACCAGGTTGTGCACCAGAAACATGCCTTTTCCCTCCGTCCTGCCTTAGACACTCACACGCACACACTCGCGGACGCACACACTTCACATCTGGACTTGTGTTTAATTTTACGTCAAAGCCCGGACAGGAAGCACCTGTCTAGATGAAATCCTGCAAGCAAGAGAAACAGAGAAAGAGAGAGAGAGAGAGAAAAAAGGAAAGGAATAAGAAAAAAATACGCAGAGAAAAGAAAAACATTAATCCATCTGTTGTGGAAATGCATGTCACAGTCGTCACATTAAAAGCAACGTCAACAAACAGAGCGAAACTCAAATTGGTTTGGAAAAGGCAAGTCGTCCGAAATTAACACAAATTTCATCCCCTCTAAATGTTATCGTGTCTGTCTGCGTGCGGAGCTGAATGCAGGTCATTCTTTTTCTCCGAGGCTCAGGGGGCTGCTCACTAAAGATCTGCAATTACAGAGTAGTAAAACTTCCAGATGTGGGACTATTCTTCCCTTCACATTAGCAGATTAAAAGATCACTGTCTGGACAGAGTCACACACCTGCTACAAACAAGGTCCAGTGACATTCTCAACATCACATTTGACAGGTCAATTAGTGGAACAGGATGTTGTCTCAAACGAGGGTCACTGCTTGATGTTAATTCTATTTAATCGTACGCTCGGCAAAGAATACATATTCTATTATAACACAAACATCTGTCACCATTTTTGTGACTTTTTTTTTTTTTTTTGAAGCTGTCCAAAAGATAAATTCACGCATGTCTGAGAACGTGCTAAGGACCCGTCTCACTGGGATCCTCAGATGTTAATGCAACAAGATATTTGATGTAGCATGAGATTGAGGGGAAAAGGCTACACTTTAAAAGTTTACACTTGGACTAAGAGATGTGTCACTCCGCATCCGCTGCCGACTTTCCTCTTCAAAAGAATAAATTCGAAGGTGCATGAAGCAAAGAGGAAATAAGTGACATTTTCTCAATGATCCGAGGTCCAAACCACCCGAAAGGTGACATTTTAACTGTGAACATGTGTGACTCCTCGCTCGCATGTGTGTCATCAGTGGAGGACTTGGCAAAATTAAGTAAACAGCATGGGACTCAACCTCCGACTGCGCTGGCAGAGGAAGCGCTAATGCATACTTGTGTGTGTGTTGCAGAAGGGCTCACCGGAGAGTGAATATTACTTCAGACTGAACATTTCTGGAAACTCTATGACGAGAATGCCACCTAATCAACCAAAGGTAAAGTTAGGCTTAAATCTTTTAATAGTATAGAACATGTTTTTTGTCCTTAAAGGGTAAAATAACGTTTTAGCCGGGATTTATGTTTCAGCTCATGGTGGCAAATGTACCACTGATTTTCCTACACACTCCTTTGTTTCTGTTTGAACACTGATGGCAGATGCATGAGACACACAGTCAAAATACATACATATATATATATCTATATATATATCTATATATCTATATATATCTATATATCTATATATATCTATATATATATATCTATATATATATATCTATATATCTATATCTATCTATATATCTATATATATATCTATATCTATCTATATATCTATCTATATATCTATATATATACATATATATATATACTCAAAAAAGCCAGGGATTCACTGTTGGTCAATTTCTCGTCATTCTTAACACAAATAAGACTTTACCAAGGTGTACACTAGTTTTTAAGTAGTGAACTGCCAGGGCTCGATTGATCAAAACAAATGCTTAGGAAAGGGCATAGCAAGAACTACCTCCTCAGTTCACTGCAAACACACATACACAAAAAAAATAATGCTTTCACAAAGAAATATTTCGACTGATTTTAACGTTTTACAAGTAAAAACTTATTGAAAACTTACTGAAAACATTAAACAAGCTGCTGCCATTTAAAAGAATCTCACCACACTATTGTAGTTTTGATTTTGTGCGTCCGTGCCCGTACTGCGAAGGGCAAGGTACTCTTTTTTTATTATCTTAATTTTAAAGTCAGTTCAAAGAAATTTAATAATTGAATTGTTTGTGTTTTCTCCAAGAGCTTTGTGGGTAGTCTTCTGGACTTAATTAAATGCATAAAGACAACAAATGGGCTTTCTTCACTGATTCTCCAGTTGTGTCTTTTTTTTGTATTTTTTTTTTATACGAGTTTCTGAAGAAAGCTGACAAAGAAACCCCTCTCAAAGAAGCGAATGAAAACGTGCAGACTTGTGCAGTCAGTTTTTAGTCAATTACTTCCCTTTTAAAATGTTTCCTTGATGTTCAAGTCGTTAAAAAGTTGTTGCAGAGCAACTTCTATTTGAAGCAACTGTCGAATAATTATTACATTTCTAAGAAAGTTTTTGGTGAAACCTCTCTTATCTAAATAAATGAATCAGTTAGTTTGTTGAGTTTTACTGAATGTTTAAGGGTCGTATATCTTTGGGTTCCATCCTGGTATTGAAATAATATTTGATCTCTAACCCGATTAATGAAATGACTTGTTTCCTGTTAGAGCTCAGTGACGCCGAGAATTACTGAGAGTTAAAATGACATTCTCCGCATGTCTTTCACGTAGTTTCTGAGACAAAACCCGATGTCTGTGCAGCGACGTCAGAACACATCTCTTAATTGACTCGGTCAGAACTCGCCGCTGCGCTGCAGGTAATGTCCCGGCAAGTGAAGACGCCAGCTGTGGGCCACATATAACCCTGTTCCACTTCAATGTGCAGCCCTAGACTACAAGGTGTGCCAAAGCGTGTTAAGCTCAACGCTCGCACTCCAGGTGACATCAGGCAGCTGCTACTTTGGGTTAAAAGACCTCGGAGGTTGTAAAGGCTGATGCTGCACGCGTTCACCCGTCCGCAATCTTCTTCTGTGTTTCGTCGTATTCTTGAAACGAGGCATTGTCGGTAAATCATCCTTCCCGCGTGTTAGCGCAACTAAGAACAAACAAAGAAATATATGAAGTGGTACAAATTACTTGTGGTATTAACAAATGCGCTGTGTATTTCTTGCACTGTGGTCGACGGCGTTAAAAGTTTGGCTGCGAGCCAATGAGCCACTAATCGACTAATTCATTAGTGCATATTGGCAGCAGATAGATTTACTGAAAGTATGAGTGATGGGAGTGAAGAAATGTCATCAGCAATCACAGAGTGCTATCAGCGGGAGAAAGACGCAAGTTTTCATTAGGGAAAATGAAACTATTAAGTCTGTCGGCGTTGTCTTACACTCATTGCATAAACTATAAATCAATAATTTGTCACATGGGTTTGACTGAGTCAACTAATGAAAAGAAAACCAGCCTATTTTGACCACTGAGGCAACTGGAAGCAGAATCCACACGAGTCAGTTAGATATTTTGGTTTCATTTGAGAAAGACAATTTTGCAGCCGAGTTCATGGTGTGCATCCAATAACCTCGTTCGCCTACTTTGACATCGTCTATTTCACAGGATGACTTTCAGCGCTCTCCAAGGACAAGCGCGAACTTGTTGCAGCCGTCTGTTGCTGGCACGTGTCGGCGGAGACGGCGTTAGCGCGGTGGGGATATTAAAAGTGAGGGCGCTTTTGTTTTCTTCAGTTGATAAAAACCGAGTCTGACTAAAGCTGGGTATGACGCTGAGGTCTGCGTGTAGAAAGATGAGCAACATTCAAGTTCCCAGGTCGGTTTTGGTGGTTTGGTGCCTGTTAAAATGCCTTTTGGATCATGCTGCAAAAGGAAAAATACAGCACAAAGCTATAAACTAGACACATTTTACATGTCATTTATTTATTTAATCTCTGCTTTTCTATTACAGTATTTGCCTTCATGGTTGCCCCGGCTTCATTTAAATACATCCTAGGAATTCACGTGTTTTTCACTGTTACGCTGAATGTAGAAATAGGTGTTTAGAAAATGGCTACACAAACAGTTCAGAGAGAATTGCAACAAACAGGCCGTGATGGCCATTGCCGTTTTTCCCTTTTCTTCCTTCCCTCCTCCCTCTTTCCTTCCTTCCTTTCGTCTCCTTCAAGGTCAATCGTCAGAGTGAAGCTGCGTGTCACCGCTGCTTTGTCTATTCAGATAAAATTGCTGCATTCATCGTATGTCAGATAAACCTCAAAAAGGGAGTGAGGAGGGTATAGTCGGAGCGAGCGGGAAGGATGGAAGAATAGAACAGAGAGGGGGAGAGAAAGAGAGAGAGGGGGGGAAGAAAAAAAAAACAAAACCTCTATCGTGGCATCCTCCAGCCTGGCCTGTTTTTATCGGTCCATGACAAATTCAAGCGTTCACTCTCTCCTCTCCTCTCTCCTCCACGTTTTCTCTTCACCTTATCTACTGTCTCAGCACTGCATCACTTGCCATTTTAGAATAATGTCCTCCCATGTCTATAATGACATTGCCTTTGTGCCTCAGATTACCTTGGGATTTTCAGCCCCCCCCCACCACCACCTTTCCCCAACCAACACCACCACCACCACCACCACCCCTTCAACTCAACACACATGAATGCTGGAATAAAGATAGACCAGCACATACCTAGATTTAAAAAAAAAAAAAAAAAAAAAAAAAATCTGACTCTTCAAAGAGACTCGCTGAATCAAGGTACATCATTAACCAGAATATTGTTTGGTAAAACAGACAATATAATATGTAAAATACTATGATAATAACAATATAAATATAATATGTTGTTGTTAGAGTTTGATTGTGCAGTAAAAGCATCCGGTTCATAAAAAATGCCACTACTCCTCGACGTGTTTACATCAAGAATGAATCCAAGTTCAAAGCCCACAACCTAAATCTCTTAATCAGCTTCTGTAACAAAAGGTTACATCACCAATATCTGCCACTCATATTCCACAGTGGAAGACCTTCCTTCCCATTTTCTCGGCCAAAGAAATCATTTTCCTTCAGGTATCATTAGACATGAAGAAAAGTCTCCGGCATGTATTATTTCTGTCGTCTGATGAGCTCCTTAAACTGTGACAGGTCCTTCTCTCCCCTGCCTGGCCATGTCTCTTAATGAGATGGTAATCAGCCAGTCATCAGCAAAGGGAGCATGGAGGACACATAATGAGAACATTAGGCTGCATACTGAAAGGACCCCCTGCCGGGTGGAGGATCAATGGTGTGGCCTGATGAAAGGTGGATGATGCAGCTGATGGTTGAGAGAGAAGAGAGAGAGAGAGATGGAGAGCTGTGGTGTTGATTGTTCAACACATTATCTACTGTACCCAACCCTTTGACTCACAGAGAAGTGACACAAATATAAATCAGTATTAGGATTATCTTTGGTTTTCTTGTTTGTTTGTTTTTTTGCTATAACAGCAATCACTAATACAGGCACAAGACGTTTTACTTCAGGGACGCCTCTGTGGTCAGTCCTGCCCTAATTTACACAAATGCATTAGCTTGTGGTGGTAGCTGCATTTAATTGCCGCAAACTTATGTTTGATTGAGAGTAAAGAGTTTGTGGTTGTTTTCTGGGTTCGGTCAAAAGCCTTGAATGTAAAAAAAGAGTTGACTGACGAGTGACATACGCATTAGTTAGTATTCATACAAACTGTGTAACAGTGATAGTTGTGATGCAGTAAAGAAGTTGTGGTAATAGTTGAGGCAGGAAAGGCAGAGGATTTGTAAAACTGAACCAGTGTTTTAAAAGAAACTTACGCTGTTTGGGTTTGTTTCACGTTGCAGTTGTGTGAGCAAACTAAAGACGTACGTGAATTAAACAGACACACAAAATATGTACATGCACGGTAGTTTGCATTGGGTCACTTGCTTACAGTTATATTACAGTTATCGTAAGGATTTCATGCTAAAGAATAATGGGAAACCCATGCTCAAAGATGGTTAAATATTTAGACTGGCAGTAAATGAGGGCTTTACTCAAAGAAGAAAAAAAAAAGCAATCAAATAATTGCACACGTTTTATGGGATAATAGCTGCAACAAACAACCAAAGGTTATCGCAGACAATAAAATAAATCCCTCAACTGGTTTAACACCTTCATGAATAATACACACAAATATATCTGGCCTGATTAGATACATCCAGTGTAATAGAGTAGAATGGTTAAAAGAGTGGTTACGTCATATTCAGATGTTGGAACAATCCAGTCATATGTGGAGCAAAAGAGAATTGCCAACCCCCGCTACGCTGTACGTCGTAAAAGCTGCTGTGACAATTCAGATGTGGAGGATGAACTCTTCCACCCAAACTTCCCTTTCCCATATAAACCATTTGGTAACCCTTTATGGATTCCACATATGTATATCCCTTATTTATGTCCACTCTGTCTTCTATCATCACTATGAAACGCAGTCTCCCGTTTGAATCCGGCCATAAAACCCACTGGAGTCACGTTAATTGTCAGACACAGACACAGTGCTGATCATAAATGCTGTACTACATACTGCTGCTTTAAATCACAGACAAATCTACCCCCTGCCCCCTGCTCTCTGGTGCCTTCCACAGTGATTTGGTCTCAATTTGTAATAAAAAAAGACCAGCAGAAAAAAGCGCTGCCAGTGACTGTCATAGGCTTCGCTTTTGTGTTTTGCATTTTTTTTTTCCAACTTTTTCTCTCGTTGCAGTGACTGATTTTTAATCTAATAAACATTGCATGAGCCCACTGACCAGAACAAAGGGGTAAAAAAAAACATATTTCTGAACATCTGAACATCTATCAGATCGCTCTTGTTAAAAAGGATCGGGGGTGCGAGGGAGGGGGGGTTGCAGGGTGTTCCTTAATAGGAATGGGGTAGGATATAAGGTTTCGTGCCAAGATCGTAAAATTACTGAAGAATAAAAGCCATTCATTTCACATGACATCACCACCTTTTGAGGATGTGAGCTTCAGCGGCTTCAAAAAACAGGGACAAAATGTTTCCTTCACTGACTTCAACACCACTGTTGTTTGACAGGACATACAATATGGGAGAACAAAGGAGGATATATATATATATATATACATACACATATATATGTGTGTGTGTTCATTCTAGTGTAATCCGACAGTAAAAGACTCTACTCAAGGCTTAGATTTGAATGGATTTCAGTCTTGTAAGATGTGTGGACAATAAATGTTAACACAGGCCTTGCAGTGACTTTATTGCTGAAATCACAAAGCAACAACTTACACAACAGTGATGATAAATGGCTGCTCATCACCCAGCAAACTTGCCTCGGCGCGGAGCAGTACGTTTCCAGTTATATTCTTGCACTTAAGACATTCCCTCTTATGCATGCTATTAGCGCTGCCCGCTAATTTACACTTAAGCGCTAGTTTCCAGGAGGATCGCAACCATTATGTTTATTCACATGGCTGTCAATCACTCGCCACGGGACCAAGTCAAATCAGTCCCGTACGCTTGACACAAATGATATAGCACTGGAGCATGCTCCAGGGGTACTAATGGTTGGTCTGAGTAGTTCTCAGCCACAATGTCACAGAAAACACATAATTTTCAACCTGCTCCACAGCAAATCCATGCCACACACAAAGAGATATACATTCTCTAATGGTAAATGCATCGGCGTACAGAGGTGGACTAGCTGCCTATGATGCATATCTCCCATCAACAGTGATTCTCCACATGTGGGAGAGAGGAGGAGGAGGAGGAGGTATGTGTTTAGTGACTATTAAACATAAATCATCGGCGTACTCGACAACATATGCACCACGTGAACTCGGAACGAATTATTCCTCCTTGCACCTGCAAAGTGCGGAGCGGCGGAGAAGAGAGGGGCCTTTAATAATTGGCAACGCAGATGAAAGAGCTCATATCCACGTATTTGTTCATCTACATAAAACAAAACATGGATGCTACATTCAAAACAGACTCAGACATTATTAACAAAAGTATAAAAGAATAATTTCATTTTTCTCCCTTTCCAGGAGAAATGTGACACATCATCTGAAGCGGTATTGCGTTGCCCGGGGTGAGGGCCCTGCACAGTAGATGGACCGCTGTAATTTCTCATCTATCAAATTATGGTTTATTGTTCGGCACAGTAACCCCAGGCTGCACACAACCCCGTGCACTGACAGTTATGAAACATTATATTTCCACTGTCATTGTCCAGGCCCAAGACAAAGCTTAAGAAAGAAAAAGAGAAAGAAAACAGAAAGGAATAAAAACTCCAAAGTAATATTAACAGGCATCATGTCAACATCTATCTTAAAAACAGCTTTGATCATGGCCGTTCAACCCGCTGTTGCCATTTCTGGGGTTTGTTAACGACATTAGGTTACTCAAATTGCCATTAGCCACTACTGTATAAGCTTGTTTATTATTGCCATGGTAATGATTATTCCACCAAATGAAATTTGTCGGCAGGAAATTGTGTTTAATGCTGGTCTAATGAGTCTGCTGTAAATTAGCTGGCATGCCAGCGTGGATGACTAAAAGGCCTTTAAGTAACCTTTGGTCTCTGTTGAGGGTAATTTGATAGTGCCACTGATGATTCACTTAGCGAGCCTAAAAGCTATAGGCTTGCATCTCAAGGAGGACATGTGAAACTAGTATCGCTCTTAAACCTGAAGTGAATGTGAAAATAATCAAATCGACTTGCCACTGGATGACTTTAAGACGGCGAACGTGAACTCCTGACTGGAGTCAAAACAATTTGGCGTTTTTTTTTTTTGTCGCCAAGGTCAAGGTTCAGCTCGCAGCCGAGCTGGTGTTGACCTGAAAGAGACAACATCTACTGTGCGTGGTGACGGTCCATCATACAGTGTTTCAGACGAGCGTGCTTTGGCAAATTTCTAACTAATTACTTCTTATTATTTCACATGTTTTCCAACGGCTTCATTAAATTGTCTGCACAAGCTGAACTATAAAAAGCATCATCAAGGAGAGTGAGTTGACAAGTAAAGTTATACTGATAAACACAAAGAGCATCTGAGGGTGATCTTCAGAATCTTTTTAACAATGGAGTAATACACTTTATTATCACAATGACAACAAATAGAAAATAACTAATTAAACAATAAACATGTCAAAACAAGGTACAAAATATTTAAAAAAGTAAAAAATATATGCATATATGTTATTTAGAAAAGCATACAACATAAATTAAATTGTGTCAAATATATATAAACACTGCTGCACATACAAGCGTAACGAAAACTTTTTGCACGTCAGCACACAGACTGTGCTAAGTTGCGATCAGGGCTTGAATAGTGTCTGAAAGCCCAAGGTCCAACCACAGAACACTGTACCACAATAAGATATCACAGACGAGAGAGCGAAATCCTCTTTTGTTCACAGAAATCAGTTTATCAAAAGGCTCTGTGCAAGCATGTGCGCTTTGGCGTTTTCATGCATATGCACCACCAGGCACGCGCCATGTGTACGTCCCTGGCTTCGTGCCAGGTCTCCACTGAAGCCCGAGCGTCCTCGTGCATCTGCGTAGCCACAAGAGGCGCGAGTGTGTACGTGAACGACTGCGCGCGCACACACATCACTGGCACCCCTGCAGGTCTGTGGAAGCACACGTGGGTATTTCCTGTCGAAGTTGCCGTGCTCCGTCACAGGCTACGGCGGCCACGCCCCCTGGCATATTCCCCTGAGATCTGATAAGGGGTGTGTGTCTGTGTGCGGGGTGGCTCTCTCCGCGCGCCGTGTCTTGTGTTTTAATGGTATGACATTTCTCCTTAATGCAGGTGGCCCCTCAATCTGAATATCCTTCCTCCTTCAGACGCTCATCTGTGTTTAGTGCCACCCCCTGCCGCGCCCCCTGCCTAACCCCCCGTTTCCCCGCGCCTCCCACCGCACGGCGCCCACCCATGTCGCCCCACCTCCCGCGGCAACACGTGCCCCCTCTTAGTGCCAACATGCCCGAGTCCCCCCCCCTCCCCCCACTTTTTTCCCCTCATCTCCCCTCCTTTACAAAACCCCCCTCCCCTGCTCCGTTTTTCCCACGCCCGCCTCTTTCTGTCATCACGCAGTAGGAGTGGTATCACCGCACGTGCCCCTTTTTAGTGCCAACAAGCTCCCCCGTGGCCCTCCACCTCCCCCCCACCATCCCGTCTTCCTTCCTTCTTTCACCCCCCCATCGTGTTGTACCCCCCGCTCGGCTCCCGCCTCCCGCCCCCTCTTTCTCACACTGTTCCATCTCATTTCTATGTAAGTGGGGATACCAGGCTGTTTTGCATAACGCTGTTTAGTCCTTTGTGGCAGGCGGGGCGGCATGCGAATATGCAAAACGGTGAGAGGAAGGCATTTTGTAGTGTGATGAGGAAGGGGAGAGGGCGGCATTGCGAATGATGCCGCCGTGTGTGCATATTCTTGTGTGTATATATGTGTTTTCCAACAGAGTCTTTGGTTCGTCAGAGCGGTGGTTGGTACGGGAGCGAGTGCCAACAGAACCAAAGCCTAGTTGAGCAACGTGGCGAAGGAATACCACCCCAAGCAGCCATAAATCCTACATGGAGGAATACTCTAATCTTCTCTGGCCTTTATTCCATTTAAGGGACAATGCGAAGAAAGGTTGTCTTTTTTTTTTCTTTTTTTTTCAACTTGCATCATTACTGCGTTACTGTAAATCCACATGACGCAGAATCTGCAAATATCACCGGCAAATTAAGAAGAAAGGGACGGGGAAGTTCTTTTCGCTTACCCCTCCTCTTCAGCCATATCCTTCTCTCTCCTACTTATCTGTGGCAGAGAGCCAATGGTTCATTATAATTGGCCGTTGTCATCATGCAGATGACACACAGTCAGCGCTCTGAATATCATTAGCGCCTTTGCATACCTCCGCTCTTTTTTCTCTTTTTTCCTGTCCTTTCTTCTTGTTCCTTCATTCCGAGGCTCGTTTCGCGATTCGATATTCCAAAAGGTAATTATCATCCACGAAGCAGCCTATCAATATGCACAGATAGGCATAATAGGGAATAAAGGTGCATGTCTTATAGTCGTTTTCTGTTTCGCTATTTCCAGCGCAAATGCAGACGAATCTTCCACGGTGTGAGGCAGAATAAGGGGGTATTTGTGTGATTATATTTAACTCTCCTTTGCAGTGGACTCCAATGCATATCTCTGTGGTTACAGAGTGTTCTTTGCTCTCCTCCTCCTCCTCCCCCTCCTCTCTCTCTCGTTTGCATATATCAGCCTCTCCTTGGGTAGAATAATAACTCTTAATTCCTCTCTGCAGCTCTTGCCTTCTGATCCATGACAAAAAGAAAAGAGCCAGCCGGTTCATTTGCATATTCCCCATGATGATGAGGTGTGTGTTGCAGGCTGCCTAATTACCAAGTCCTCCAGTCACTCTCTCTCCTCCTGCAGCTTTCGCTTTTAACCCTTGTTCGCCCATTCGCCATCTCTTCGTCGCAACAGAAAACCATTGTCGCGCTCAGCATTAATTCATCTGGAGAGGCACGCAGAAACAATGGAGGAGAAAAAAAACAAAAACAGGCGCATATTGCAGTGACGAGCGCTTCGTTCGTTCACCTTCGTTTATTCCACTGTCTGTGTTTATTGGCTAATTTGCGGCTCCTCTCGCTCGCGGCGACTCTCCTTAAGCTATCCTCTTTGTCTTTGCCTTTGAAATTTACAAAATCTTACAAGAAATCAATACTTAATTGATTATTCACTTTCCTGCAGCCTCAAACGACCGGTGAGTGCACGTGCGTATTAAATCCGGCGTGTGTCTGTGTGTACGTGTGAGTGAGTCTCTGGTAGATCCCATTGTATTCCCAGTTCTTTCGAGGCAGCAGGCAGACGAGGTGGCAGGGAGCTCTGAGAGAAACACTCTGCAGCATCTACCTGCGTGTCTATGTGTGCGCGTGTGTGTGTGTGTGTACGTGTGTGCAAGTGTGTGGGCATCTGAGACGTACCAGGGTCCCGTCAATAGCACCAAAGCCAGGGAAGTTCCAGGGTTTGAAGAGGCTGTACTTCTAAGCCTCATTGCTCAAACAGCACCAGCCATCCAGTGGAAGGAGAAGTATGGAAATCATCATCAACAACAACAACAACAACAACAACCCACGACCAGCCCGTGGGCACAGGAAGCACAGCAGGCTCCAAGCAGGATGTGGAAGGGAGTATATCCTAATTTTCAAGCCTTTCTTTTTTTTTTTTCTTTTTTTTTTTTTTTGGTTTTACTCGCCGCGCTTCTTTGTCTTCTGTCCTGACTCCGAGAGGAGAGCAGGGCAAGATGCCACCTGGACCCTTTAGAGAACTGGCAAAGTGGGCGCGGAAATAGGGGCGTGAAGAGAGGGGCGTGAGGAGGAGGAGGTGGAGGAGGAGAGAGAGGGGTAAAGGGCGCCTGGCGTCTGCCTCTGATATGCCATAAGAATGGCAGGCACGTAATGATGGCAAATGTAGAGCAGATTGGCTTGGAGGAGGAGGAGAGACAGGGAAAGGGGGAGAGGAGACAGACGGCGAAGGCTGGCCTGGTGCCAACAACACCAAGACATGACTCCACAGAGAAACCTCCCCCTGCAATCTGCTCTGACACTTGTTGCTGCCTGCGTGTTTATGTGTTGGGATCACATGTGAGGCGGACGCACTATTCCCCAACTGGACCACAGCAATTTATTTTAATTTTTTTTTATTTTTTTTTATTGCCATATCAGCTTCATTGGGGCCAGTGAACCTCTCTTTCATCAGTGCAGGAATGGTGATAATAATGTGTCAATATCGCCGTATGCATGGGGTGAGATATTCAAGTATGTATGAGAGCCTAAAGCGAAATGAGGGGAAAGACAGAGGTCTGGCCTCCAATCTGACCTCCATTTATGCAACATGGCAAAGGTCAAATATTGACTGTCCTCGCATATATATAAATATATATATTATGGCCATCAAAAATAGATTCCAACCAATCTTAATCTTTTTTTTTGCGTAATGACATTTCAGTTTCAGTGGAAAATGATTGTGATTTTTTTCTATTTTTGCGTCTCGCAGCGTTCGGAAATACAAACTGCTGGCTCTTGTTGGTTTATGACAAGGAAACGGATGGCAGCTGAATAGAGTATTATGATGTTCATATTGAAATGTGCTGAGCAAACATCTTCCAGCACCAGCAGGCGTGCTGTGTGTGCGTGAGAAAGAGAGAGAGAGGTAGGGAGGGAGAGAAATTCACTCACTGTGGTGTTGTTTTTGAGAGGGGGGGTAAAGCACATACTATATTCTTGTCTGCGTGAATATGTTCCAACAAAGTACGAGGTCTCCATGGCAAAAACAAAAGCATGCATCGTGTGAAACATGGCATGGGGGCATGCTGAATAACATGCTAGCAGGCTACACAGACCATAGAGAAATAAAGGGGCTCAGACAGACTGTAGTACATCTAAGGTGTCTTGAAATGACCACAAGATTAAAAAGGGGGGTTAATTTTGTGTTTCACTTGTTTTGCATGTTTGTCAACAGGGTAGGATATAGGAGGAGAGAGGGAAAAGCCCTGTGGTCTGCAGATAAAGAGAAATGTTATTATACACTGTGTGGGTTCCTATGTCTGTGTTTGGGTTGACTGGACGAAGAAGGAGGAGGGGGTTACCCAAATCAAACACCCCATTTGAATAAGAACAATCAGCGCCCCAAAATTGAGCGGAGGCGCAGAGAGAGAGAGAGAGAGAGAGGGAGAGGGAGAGGGAAACAGGGAGGCGATTTGACTTGCGAATAAGGCGATGCATATCTGCATGCTAATTACGTGACAAGAAGGGGGGAAAGGGAGGAAAGCGCCCCCAAAGCGCCAGACAGAGAGAGGGCGAGGGAGGAAAGACACAGCAGACACAAGAGGGGAAACAAGGGGGACGAGCGACCCAACAAACGGACAAACAAACGAAGGAATCAAAGGGAGCTAAAGACGAGATGGGTAAATAATTCCCCCCATCAGGCTTCGTTCTGCGGCATTTGATTTTCTTTGGAAACAAATCGACACGCACGGCGAAGGAAGAAAAGGAGCAAAAAGCACAGGACGAGGGGTAGGGATTGGAGCGAGAGGGGGGGGTGGGGGCGGGGGGGCATCCGAAAATTAAAATTATTGATCGATCTTTGGATGCTGGGGGTTGTGGTAGCAGAGGGCATTTTGAGGATGTAATTAGAGCGGACTGGGACCAAGGCTGGAATGATAATAGATGACATTGGAATTCACCATGGCGATTGGCCATTAATCTCCATTAACGGCCACCAGGATATTAAAAATTCTAATTGGAGGGACAAAAATGATATGGATGGTGTGTGAACGCGTGGTGGGATGTTGATCTTGGGCGTTTTTTTTTTTTTTTTTTTTTTTTTCCGCGATAATTACCGACATGTGGGAATTGCGTCGTCAGGTATAGTACATCAGCTGTATTAGCTCGGCGAGGATTATAAACTGTTGACCATGCAGTATTGAGTTTAATGTTTCACATTATTTTTTTTATTTATTTATTTTTTTTTTTTACAGAATGACATCAACTCTCAGTTGTGGGGATTTTGAACAAACATGTATGGTATTAATTTATACTGTATGTATTTGTTGTTTGTGTGATGACGTAGTATTGTTTAACTGTTACATTTATTAATGACATTGTTGTGTAATCATTGAGTGAAAAATGACATTTTCCTGTATGAAAACACAATAAAACTATTATATTCTTCGTAATCTTTCGTGTGTGTAAACTGATGGCCGTTCAGTGACGCCGTGCAGAAAAAGAAAAGCCCTGCATGAGGGAGTCCTCAGCCCCCGCGGGTGCTATGATGTCATCAGAAGTGGCCTTGGATCTGCCGTTCCCACGAAGTTGCAGCGGCTCAGATTACAGAACACGGGTGACAGGCCAATACTGTGTTTATCAATATCTCCACCACCTTGCATGACTGTGCCGTGACACAGTCAATAGATTATGAAATCTCACTGTGTCAGCTATTCAATATTACAAATTGCTTGTGTGTAGCGAGCGTGCGTGCATGTGTCCACGTTTGTGTACGTGTACGCCCATGACGTAAATATTCAAGAGGTTAATGCATATGTTCCTGTAATGTCTCTATGTATTCACTCTGCATGATTAGGAACTGTCCTTGAATTAATAAGATGAAACTGCAACCCCCAACTCTGCACCAGTTACACACAAACGTACACACACACACCAACAGCACTTGAAGATATTACATGCAGACAAACAATGACAAAGATTCTCTTAGGATTGAAATGAAAAGATACCTACAGTCACTTAAGAGTAACACTGAAAAACATTTCACCTCTACTTCTAATTCATCGTTTATTAGCGCAAAAGGAGAGTGTCACCGCTCGGAGCTGGTGTGTGTGGCGAGGGCGAGTGCGGATGAGATGGCCGGTGTGATGTCATTACGTTAATGGTCTTTCACTCGGCTACTCATTAAACGAGGATATTAAAGCAGCAGGCTGCTTTTATATGCATGGAGAGGTGATACGAGGGGTCACAGTTGCCTCGAGTCATCACTCATGCACAATGGGAGGACGCGCGCAAACATACAGGGACACAATCACACATACAAATGAGCAAAACACGTAGGTCTCTCAGCTCCTGTCGGGAGAAATATGTATTTGTTGCCCCCTCTTTTTCTGTAAAACGCACACAAACACCAGGAGCGCACCCACTTACGCATTGTGAGAGTTGCTTTTTTATGCATGTGCACCCTCTCTCAAATGAGATTGTGCCTGATATTTATGAGCTTGGCTTGACATGCATATTATTATTATTATTACCGTTATTATGCATTTCAGGGGGGGAGGGATGTAACATTCGACCTGGCGGAGGCACGGGCTATCACCGCTGCAATCATCGGATTGGTCTGATTTATGATTTATGCAGAGCGCGCGGCGCCTGAGGTAACGCCCCCGGAGGAGCCGGGATGTAAAAATTTGTTTTAGCCAATTGATTAATCAAGACTTGTCATATGTGTGAGTACTTCAAATGTATATGTGTTTAGATGGCAAAGGCGACTGGGTGTTCATCATGTGTCCGCATTAGTCTGGGTGTGCAGGTGTCCGTCTGTTGCAAAACTGATTTGGTGATGCAACCTTGCAGCAAGGAGGGATTGGTAGTTTAAATAAAAAGGGGGTGGAGAGGGAGGTGGATGGTAAGATGAAAGTAGAGCTGAAATGAAACACTCTAAGCTTTAGTTTGGATATATTTTGCTTTAAATGCCTCTGAATCTTATTTGAACAAAACTCAATTAAGATCTTCACTAACAATTAAATTAATCTAAACATCATCCACCAGGAATAATGAATGAAGCATACTTTGCAGCCTTCTTTTTACATTTTTTAAGATTTTTCAACTGCTTGTGTCTTATTTTTAGATTTTGAACTATAACTAGAACACTATGAACACATAACTGAATTCCCCTGACTTGAAGCCTTGCAGAACAGCTTTTGGTGTGTGTGTTAAACCCTACAAGCTCAGCCCATGCTGCAGGTTACATGTGGTAGTGAGCAGGGTCTCGGATCCCTGCATAGTTAGCAGGATTTAAAAGATCCTGGAGAGTAAATTCTGCCTGGGAGACACAACTGAGGGCAAATACCTCTTGCACACCGGTCACAGGATGTGACCACAGCAGACAGCTTAACATGTTTAGTGAAAACACACCCGCTACGTGTTTTCCTAATGTTAGACGAACTGAGACAGGTGGGGCGTAATGATGCACGCAACGTCTTAATTAATGTTTCTACCAACGCAGTATGTGTAATATTGTAGACATGCCTGACTTAGCAGTGCTCTTAAATGGAAAAAAATGAGGTTTCAGTTGGAGAACTATGGCATGTAATTCAGCTGGATTCAAGGTCAGTTCAAACTCAGCAGAACAAAATACATATTTCTGTTCTTTCCGTCTAATCTGGAATATTCCTTTGAGAACTCGAAAATGAAGCGCTTTGAAAACACAATTATACAGTTTGGAAAATTCAATTTTCAAGAAGAATTGTGCGCCTCTGAAAATGTAAAATGAACGCTACCGCATAAAAAGCCTTAAGCATTAAAGAGTGTTAAAATGGTGTCATATTGTCTGGCGACAGGGACATGTTTTACAAGTAAAAATGCCACATTAATACGTTGAATTTAAAGATATTCTGAGGTGGAACTTATGTTTTGTAGTAAGTCCGAGTTTTATGCAGAGAATTAAAAAATAAATGAAAGAAGTCTGGCATGATAAAGCAACTCTTTCCATTTGCTGTCGGCGAAAAAATCTTTTTCAATTAATTCTGTGAGCAGTAATCACAGAGTACCCGTGAAGCTGGCAGGAGACGATCTGTCTAGTGAAAGTTGTTTCTTACCTTGATGGTGTGACGGAAGTTTCAAAACAATCCCAGTGAGCAGCTCATCTAAGCAGCACCCTGAAACATTTAAAACTGATCAGTAAATCGATAAAGAATAAAAACATATCCAAATCCTTTTTATTAAAAAACAAACAACAAAAAAAAAAACGGCCTCTTGATATTACAATACAACAATGCTCAATCCATCTCTCCCAGTAAAAAGCAGGAGAGTTTATTATTGGCTGTTATTAATATCTTTGATGACAATTTCTGGCTAGAGTTTGATTTAACATCTTATTTGTTTGCTTTTAGAGCCACAAAATCTACAAAAGAACAAAGTTTGAACCTTCAAACCGTCGTTATAAAATCACAATGGGCTTTGGAGATTACCACTTATTATTGTTTCGAATGTTTTGCCACTTTCTGCACACGACATGTATGAAACAATGAAAGGCAGCGTTCTCGTATTCAGTGTTGTTTTAGGTGTCCGCGTCGTCTCTGTCTGTATCCTTGAACCTGGCATTGCTGTCCGTATACTCCACACACTGATCAACAACACAGCGGGCAGCAAACTTGATATGTGTTTCTGTCCTGAGCTAGAAATAGTTCAAGAATAGCCACCAGCAAGGGCACCAATCACTCACATGTACGCGAGCGGTCCTCTTTGGGTGTTATTTGTGTGACTGATGGAATATTCAGCGATAACACGCACGTGTGCAACGTGTTACCGACGCTGTCCTTGTGAAAACGGGCTGGACATGCAAACGGTTGAACCTGCAGGCACATTTTCAGGGTTTGGAGCCAAACGTAGTGTCAGTGAAGAGGGTGTGGAGCAGGCTAAAGCTGAAGGAACCATTGCGGAGGTGATTAAGGATTCTGAAAGCAGCGCCGGACTCTGAGCCAGAGATTATTATAAATTTGGTCATTGGCAATGAGGACACTACAGAGGAGGGGAAAAACAAATATTAGGGCCCCCTTCAATGCCGGGGCCAGTGTGAGCTGTTTTCCATTTTAATGCATTATGTGTGTATAAGGGAGAGAGGGGAGATGAGGCTTTTTTTCCCCCCCTCCACTGCGTGGGCGTGTGTGTGTGTGTGTGTGTGTGTTAGATTCAGCAAACTCAGATTTACATTTCCCTCGTACTGCCTGTGAAATGTTTTCAGACGTGGCCAGCGTGACTGAAATAATATATAAGGCTCATTCTCTCACACTCTCCCTCCTCGTCTTTCTGCCTTATACATACTTACATGCGCGCACACACTGCGGGCAGAGACAGTTTGATAGAATGAGGATGAGGCAGAGTAGCAGTAATTACCAAACATGTGAGGGAAATGGAAATTCACACTTAGTCTGATTCCACGGTTAGCTTTCAGGCCACCGCTTCACTTAGGATGATACTGACATATTGACTTAAAGCCAAGTTTCCCTGACGTCACGCGAACGCACCACTTAAACAAGATTTCAGAAGTTCGTTATCAGATTAGTAAGGTCTAAGAAATGCACAGGAGAATATATATTTTTTCTAATTAAAATTGCACAAACTAGTATTTAAGTTCTTGATTGTGACAGCAGTTGTGGTGCTTTAGTAGTTATTTAGTACATTAACACAGAATAGACTGATGGTGATGAATAGCTCTTAAATTAATAAGCTAAAGCTAGCAGCCCCATACTTAATATTGCATGGAAACAGTTAATAAAAGTGGTGACATAAGCATCATTGCCTCTGCGCTGAATTCTGTTTATGCACCACTATGCGTCACGCGCGCTCATAAGGACTGCATTGTATGTGAAGTTGCACTTTTTTTTATATATATATATATATTCACTCTTGACTTGCCTTCCTCTAATTCCACAGAAGCTGCTTTGCTGGCAGGTTGTCGTGATGGTAATTACATCGACTTTTTTCAACTTGGCTGTAAGATATGAAAAGAGTGTAAAGTAATTAAAATCCAAAACGTAATATCAGCAGGCACAACGAGATTGATCACACAACTGCTGCTTTAATTGCATATCAAGAGCAGTTGGGCGCCCCCACCCCCGATAGCATATCCGCAGCGCATTATTTCAAGGCGCTTTACTTTATTCGCTGTTTTTGTTAGTGTTTAGATATCGCAGCGTCGGAAACCTCCGCGCCACAAGGGGGTTCAGATTGGCCAGGATCTATCACGCAACCGAAATCACGACTATAAACGATCCGCACATTCATCTATACATTCCGAACTCACCCCGGGGCTGTGTGGCTGCATGAGCACCGCCTAAGCACTTTGTCATTTTAAGTGTAACACAGTTATTGATTCCATAGGTTTGATTCTGAATGCAATGATGTCTTCCTCCGAGAGTTGATTAAACCCTTTTGGTATTGATGCGCCGGGCGCTGAATGTGTGTGTGTGTGTGTGTGTGTGTGTGCGTGTGTGTGAGAGAGAGGCAGAAAGTGTTGAGACACCAACGACAGTTTGTGTACATGCATGCATGCGCTCATTGATAAAAGCATTACAGAGAGCCACAACGTCAGGTCGGCGTGATCTAGGACCCTGACTGGAGGATCCTGGACCTGGGCCTTCAAGCTCAGGGTTTATCTCCTTAAGTCAAGTCACATTCACTCTGCTCTCTGTTCTTCACTTCTCTCTTCCCCAATCAATGCTAAGCCAGTCAGTATATTAACGTCACTCCTGAAGCAGAATTTCAAACACACTTGGCTGTGGCAATGAATTTGTCTGCCAAGTTTTTTTTTTTTTTTGTGTGTGTGTGTGTGAGAGTTAATGCTTTTGCCATTATTATTACAGCCATACAAGAAGCAATAATAGTTTCGGTACTAGTAAGAATAGTACTAGAGATTTCTGTTTGTAAAATGACAATAAAGTGGAAGGAAAATGGACCAAATAGATGACAAGACTGACTGAATAGCAGCTATTTTGATGGTCGTGTGCTTGTTTTCTACATTAACTGATCATTAACTTGGTCAACATCAGTTAAAATATTCAAATATCCTCATTACAAATATCCAGAGCACAAGACAAAGTTTCACTGCAATGTGAGGAAACTGGAAAAATGAAACCCTTAAATGTTTGTCTTTTTTTGGAAACATTATTCAAATGAGCTGTTTATTTACTGTATAAATCTTCAGTCAACTAATTACTTCGGCCGTAATAATAAACGTCACCAACAAGAAATTTTGAAGCCAACATAAATACTCTGTTTTGTCTTCTTTAAAAGCCTTTGAGACAAAGCTACCAACTAAAAAAAAGACACAAAAATCAAACCCTCTTTTATATTCGCTTTTTTTTAAGAAAGTAAAAAAAGGGACCTTAATAATTCATAGCTCTCATGAGCAGCTTTAAGAAGAAAAAAAGAAATGTCACTGTAGTAAATATAGAAGAAAACGGGGCTGTTTCTCGTACATTTATCACTGCTCACAGTATCTATTTTCCTCCTGCATGTTTTTGAATCTGTCAGAGTAATAGTTACACGAAGAATGAGATTAACTGCAAATAAGTGTTATACAACTATCAGGGAACCGGTACGTTAGAGCAAAGTAAAATATTGAGTCTCAAAAATCTAAACATAAAACTTATTATCAGTCTACTACCCCCCTGTTGTCCAAATGTTCTGTTTACTGGGATTTCTGAGGGGAACGGTTTATTAGGATATGTGAGACACAGAGGAAGCCGCCATGAATTTATCTGGCGTGGGAGCTCTCAAATGATAAGGAGAACTCAACTGCATCTTGTCATTTATTTAGTCATAAAAAAAAATGAAAAAAATCAAAAGACCACATTCACATGAGCATTAAACTGCACCACGCCGCCACTGTCGCACTCAGAGTAGCATGCATCTTAGTGATAAGCCTAATCTCTGATTCGCAGCGCAGGTTAAATGAGGGCACATTTCATGGGTCAGTAAATTTGTTGTTAAAAATACTATATGTCCCTGAAAAGTAACACGGGATTTTAATTTTTGGTGCAAACACAGATGAAGGGAGAGAAAGCAAGAGAGAAATGGATCTTCTGTGTCTATCGGACGGACAGACGCGCACGCACCGCCGTGCACACACGCTTTGCCCAGGTCCCCGAAGCTAATTAAAGGAAAGGTAGGTGAGCAGAGATGTGATAACTCTGTGAATCATGTAGAATAGTTGTAATGGGTGACCTTTTTTTCTCTCCCTGTGCGGCAGGCAGAAATCTCATTTGAGAGTGAGCCATTCCAATTTGCCGCGGCGAGGCAGGTGTCAAAGTCTCAAGCAGGCAGAAAAACATCCCTTGGTTCCTTCTCTTTTTGTTTGAGATCATGTGACGCCCGGTGTGAAGACGCAAAGAGCTACAGAGTCGACTGAAACAGGGGCTTGTATTTCATCTTTATGTACTTCTCTCATTTCCCCCCCTTTTTCTTCTCCTCCGCTCCGACTTAATATGAAGAAACAAAAGAGTGTTTTCTATCTCCGTGTTGTGTGTGTGTGTGTGTGTGTGTGTGTGTGTGTGTAGAAAGGATTATGTTAGTGATCAGAGCA
Source organism: Mugil cephalus (assembly GCF_022458985.1). Taxonomy (NCBI): domain Eukaryota; kingdom Metazoa; phylum Chordata; class Actinopteri; order Mugiliformes; family Mugilidae; genus Mugil; species Mugil cephalus. The sequence continues at coordinate 15,517,156 of NC_061787.1, forward strand.
AACATGAGAATTATAAACACAGTCCATCTTCATTAGGCTGCAGGCCAGATATTACTGGGCTGGACAGCCTGGAATGTTTGGTCGTCCATTTAGCCAAGGGCAGGAGCAGGAGGGCTGCTGTGCAGGGCTCCATCTCCCTTTGATCCTCTGCAAACGTATGTGTGTGTGTGCGTGCGCGCGTGTGTGAGTGCAATGCAATTTCACAACCCAAGTACACCAGCTGGTCCACGTTAAAGTTCCAAGGTAACCATGGCGCCCTGCGGCTGGTGGAGAGAGAGAGTGTACGTGTGTGTGTGTGTGTGTGTGTGTGTGTGTGATAACATGTGGTATATGTTTGGATGCGCTCCTCCACCCCCTCCCGGCCCACCACCCCTTTGGCTTTGACTTTTAAGGAGTTTCGACACTGAGCTTTTGCCTCTATCAGGTAAACAGGATATGGGTCACTGATAAAACAGTATACACAGCCTACCACCATGGGAGGATATATGTGTATCCCCCAAACCAATGAATACCAAGGGTTGGGTCACCTAAAATAGTTTCCTACGTATCGCTTTCAATTGAGACTTTCAGTATCACTATGGTGTAAATAGTGTCTGAGCAGCACTGCCAAGAAAGATCCCCGGTAGAAACATTGATACAGAGAATATATACAAGACTGGATAAGCAGCGTTAATACGTAAGACACATGTTCAATCGGTTGGCCTCGACTTATTTGTGGTTCGCCTGAGAGATTTCATTTCTATTTGACTGATAACACAAATATTATTAGGGTGTCATTAGAAACCCTCGCATTTTGTGAGGTGAACCGTAAATGTTGGGCTACATGTCAAAAGTAAACTATTATCTGTCCAAGAGCCGCCAGTTGCCAACTTTGCAGAGTGTTCAAAACTGCATTATAATTCTGTTTTATAATAATAATAATTGCCAGTTGTGCAATTTGCCTTCACCTTATACACTTACATATGGCCTAAGGCCCAGCCTGCAGGACACTCTTCTCCAATCAAACACAATAAATCACCTTGAGATACGTGACAAGCAATACTTTGGAAATGCGGCCTAAACAGATGTCTGACATCAGCCCTGCTGACACTTGTGGCCTCTGAATGAACAAACAGGTGGAGATTACACATGTTATTAAATGATCATGGCGCACAATGGGAGAGACGCAATTCAAGACACTGCTGCAAACAAGAAAAAGACACATAGAGTTTACTGTTTTTACTATAGTGCTCCAGTGATTTATGAATTGCTATTCATCACAAACTGAATCGTAAGTTGTCATTTCATCATTGTCTTGCTGTGTTTTTTTTTTTTTTTGTCTAAGACTCAAGGCAACAAGAATATGTGCAATACAGCCCAATTGCAACAGAGAGGTCCTATTTGCTGCAGCTGTATTGTAAACTTTTGTTTGAGCTTTACAGATTAAAAAATTACCAATGTACTTAAAAGGAAACAGAGCAATATATTCAACATGACAAAAATGACTATGTAACCCATCAATTAATATATTAAACAGCAATCCAATCCTGGTTTATGTTCCTACTGGAACCAATTTTTGTATTAAAACAGCAAGCGCAAGATCTATGAAGCCTAGTAAAGATACTTCACAAACTTTGTCACCTTAAGTCATATATTGGCATTTTATCTTCTATCCATCTGCTTTGTTCTAAGGGTTCTTCGATAAACATACACATTAATGCATGAGAGCGTTTCATGAAAGCATGAATGCATGTCTGAGGCCTCCTCTGCCACACATTACATAAATAAACTAATCTAGAACAACACCAATATCTATACATCTCATCTTTCATTGCCTTACACAAATATTTACCAGGCCACAGGAAAGTAAATCACAACAGGAACAGATGGATTTGGAGCGGGCCATGTCATCTTCCGGGATGTGTTGTTTAGGCGCTAGCGGGGTCACCACCGCCATGGCAACGCAACTGTTGGACACACATTCACACTCATCCCTGAGCAATGCTAATACATCTGAAGAAAACACCCATGCACATATGTACGTGCAAAGAAAGCGTAGAGAATCTCCAAGCCTTATTTATCGGAGAATAGCTCACAATAATGCAGCAGTGTTTGGTCCTCCTCACAATTACATTCCATTCTCCGTCTGTCTTTCGCTCTCTTTTTCTATATATGTGATTGGTGCCGCTGCAGAGCCACCATGATGATTCAGATGGGAACAATTCGAAAAGATTGGATGGGAGAAAGCACAAAACAATTCTTATAAGACTGCGCAAGTCTGCCTCGCGCCTGATGACAGTCTCCGTGTACATCTGATTACCAGTCCCAGACTCTGACGGGAGGGAGGGGGGGGAGGTTGAGCTCAGGAGATGTTTGAATTCACGGTTCAGGTAAGATTTGTCGTCCAACTGCAAAACCAGATGATAACCAGAACCTCACAGTAATGCGTGTTGGTAATATTTTTTATGAATAGCAGCAACAATCCTCTTTTCTTTTTATGACAATTTTCAAGGAAATGTTTTTTCAATTTCATGTTTAGACCGCGAGAGACGACTCCTGGCAAGAGCATTATATTAATGTATCTAAAGAAGGCCGGTTACTTTCATGCTCGCTAACGCTGTGCAGAGCTAATAGAAATGTTGTTTGTACTGCAGGTGTTTCGCAGGCATACATCTGTTGTTTGTGGTTTGAACCTCAAAGTACTACTTCAGCCTCATTAGCCTTGAAAACTACAGTGTGTATATTGCTGAGCTAAATTTGCTTTTTTTTTTTTTGCATATCACGTCGCTTCGTCGGGTGTGTGGCGTTTCAGTTCACAGAGTAAAAAAGCCTCGTGGTCTACCCGAAGGATGCCACTTTCAAAAGTGCAAAGCGCACAAACAAGTCGTACCCCTCAATCCCTGCATCTGCTGTGACTCTCGACTTTTTCAGTAAACAGCCGAAAGCTTCTCCCTCACCAATGGCCATGAGCTCCCTGCGATGATGAAAGCGCATTTGGGATTTGTACGTTTTTCATTTTAATTGCACCTTCCCCAGCTTTTCATGTTGTTTTATTAATAAGAAAGTATTAAAATCCCATTCATCTGAGCTATTTTGACACTCGAGATCATCGCACACATTCCCGCACATAACCAACCGAAGGCACGGCGAAGATTTTAAGCGAACTCCTCGCTGACATCCATGAAGATGTTTAATCTTTTCTTGAAATGAAAAATCATCCTGCTATCAAGCTGTCCACTGCGGAGAGAAAAAAAAATCTAATGAAAATATAGTGCTACATATTGATAATGATATTCTGTATCTTTCTATTCCCACCTAATCAGAGGTGGAATACGGTGCAGAGTCTCCCCTCTCTCTTGCCATGACAGCCACAATTCATCACAGCTTTAATTTAGTCTGTTACTGGGGTGTCGATAGGACGAACACTGCCGGGCGACCCTCTTCCACGTACACACACGTGGGCCCGTGCACGCGTACACAAACGCAGGGAGCGAGCTGCGTGTCTGCACACTTCCGCACACACCACGCGCACTCATATGAGACTTATGGATGCGTGTCTATCACCGGTATCTCATCCATGTCACAAACCCCATACCGCGCACACAAATGTATACATACATATACACCGCGGCGCACCCCCTTCTCATTGTCCAGCGCCGCTCTCTGTTGTGTGTTCGGCTGCGGCCCCGAGCTCAAGGCCCTTCTGCCTAGATGTATCATCAGTCATTTAAAGCAATTAAGCACTTCTCAATGAGAATAGCCTGCTCTTCCTTGAGCAAGACGAAGAGGAGCGATTCACAAAGCCATTTTCTACCAAATCCTATTAAAGGTGGGGAAGGGAGGAGGGAGGAAAAAAAACGAGGTTGAAGACTTAAAATGGAGGGCTTTTATTTAAGGACTAGGAGGTATTACAGGCCAGATTACTCCTGGCTTATGTTCCTAGTCTGGGAAATTACATTCCCACTTTTTTTTGGGGAGTGCCCGGGCTTTGGAGTCGAAGATGAGAATCACCTTAAGTCTTTCTTGTTTTTCACTTCTCCACTTCAATGGGTTGTACTTGTTCTTGTTGTTGTGTTTTGCTAGAAAGATTTCTGTTTTTCCACTTTTATTGGCACCTAGTGAGCCTTTAGATACCTCATGGGCTTTGTTTTTAGGGCTAGGGTTTATGTCAATTCTATCCGGTTCTTTCAAGGGAAATTACTTTTTCATTCCAAGCTCTAGTCTTAATTATTGATAGCCAAGAAAAGACATGAGCAAGAATTTCATAGCATAAAACTGATGTGCTTCCGTCTCAAATGGGTTTAAAATTGTACGTATATAAACACAGCTGTGAGTCATCATATATCTAAAACCGTCAACAGAAAAGTGGGTCTTTATTTCGAATGGACTCGTCATTCTCTAATTTCTATGACTCCTCATTGGAACCAAGGGAATTTAGATGCCAAACTCTCAATTATTGTTATAAATACATACATATAAATACACTTTCATGAGACAGCCAAATAGACAGGAAACATCCGTGACCTAAAGCCTAACTTACCACCTAACACCTTTTAAGCTAAGCTAAAGCCTAGCTTAAAAGGTGTTGACATGACTACTGAAATGAGCCAAAAGCGGAGCATTATTAACATGCTGAAATTATTTGTTTTACAGTACCATACTCTTTAAAGTCACCTAAATCTGAATGGATCTGAAGTAGACATGAAAACTGGTCGGTGCACATCTGGAAAGCGGAGACTGGGTTACTTTGCCAAAGCATCAGCAGAGTCCTTTATTGTGAAAAACCCGGAGTCTGTTGGGAAATAATATGACATGGTTGTTGAACAGCTTGCCACCATGAAGGACAAGAGAATGTTTTTCCTACTCGGGTGAGTAAAATGTTACTCGTCCCTCTCTGTGGCTTCAGCGACAACAAAACAGCCCACTGTGGCTTTCGGATGTTGTGTAAATCTCAGTGTGGTTATATTTCATAAATTTTAATGAACTATTCTATTATCAATCTGCAGATTGTTTTATACAGTATACAGATGTTTCTCTCTCTCTCTCTCTGCATAATACCAGAAAATAGTTGAAAAGTTTCCCACAGTTTCCAAGGTCTAACAGTGACACAATGAAAAGTTTGCTTTGTCTCGCTGAATGTCCACATTAAATATGCATAAAATCAAAATACCTGCTTTTGCTGTCTAGTTACTAGATCTGAATGTGTATTCAGATGAAAAGATATAGATATTAATAGATGCATAAACACTAATCTGATGTGGATAAACAGGCTTATGGTTTCTTATCCAGCCTCCATTGGTACAGTGTATCCCAGTAAGGTATAAACTGTGCAAAACCGTACTAAGCTACGACTGTAAAGTTTATCCCCAACCTTGGACATAGTGCAGTACTTGGTCCCCTTTGTGAACTCTGGTGATGGTGGGTTGGAAGTAAGTAACCAGTTAAATTAATTCAGAATTCTTTCTATTTAACAATTTAATGACTCTGATTTAACTTTTGTTTTTCTCAAAATTCATTCATTTCTGTTATACAATTTCTTTTTTTTTTAACTCTGTTATCATATTAGTCGTAATGAAAGTACTTTTAAAATCCCATTCCATCAAATGATGTTATACATCACATAAGTTTCCAGAAATTCTCCTGTTGCTGTGAACTAGAGATAACACCTGTTATTGGAGACCATTAAGGCCAGTTACACAAATTCTACATGAACACAGCTGAGAGATTGTTTAGAACAAGAATCTGTACCAATCTATACTACAACATCTCTTTCAGGAAGGATATGGTATATTGTTCAGATATACATATATGTACACACACACGCACACACACTATATATATATGTGTATGTATATATATATATGTATATATATATGATATACTCTAACCTTTACTGAAATCACTGACAGCACAGAGATCCCAAAAAGTCATTATCGTCTCCACTGATCAGCCTCTGTTGTGCAACCGCAAGCGTATCCACTGTTGGCTTTTCCAACTCGGGGCACATTTACTTTTAGACTCGGGGCCAAGACTGCCTGTCTTCACCCTGACAAAAGAGCAGAGATTTTTCAAAACACTGAAAGGTATGCAAGTCACAGTACGTGTGAGAACACTGACGTATATGAATACAGGCATGTGTGTGTGCAAAGGCTCCATGTATTGTATATATGCGCTTGCCCTTGCCAAACTGTAAAACAGGTTTGGGGTTTATTTTTGTTGTGTGAAAGCAAGGCTCAGTACGGCTGAAACAGACATCTGCAAAGAATAGACCCACTCATT